>NW_011889100.1:422570-440878 GCF_000151845.1 Pteropus vampyrus | reverse complement strand
GCACTAATATAAGATGTAATGATAGGGCGAAGGAAGTATATGGGGATTCTTTGTAATTTCTGCTCGATTTTCCTATAAACCTAAAACTGAAAGAGTCTATGAAATTTTTTTAATGCGAAAAAATAAAGCAGGAAAGGAGGACAGGAAGTGTGGGGAGGGTTGCAATTTTTGATAGGGTGGACAGTGCAAGCCTTTCTGAGTAGGTGGCATTTAAGTAAAGGCTGAAAGCTGGCAAGTGAGCCACACGGCTCTCTGGGACAAGAACATTCCCAGATGAGGGAACAAATGTGAGGGCTTGAGGTGGGAGCGTGTTCCAGAGAGGTCGGGGAGTGGAAGTCGTCCTCAAGTCATGAAATACTTTGGGGAATGTTGAAGGACTTTGGTTGTTTTCTCACAGTGGAGTGGGAAGGAGCCAAATGGCATGGTGGCCTGAGCTTTTAAAATGGTTGGATGTGGGGTACGAAAAAGAAAAACTCAAAAGCTTGGGGCCTGAGGAAGTCAGAGGACGGTGGTGCCGTCTCCTGAGCTGGGGACACTTGTAGGAGCAGGTTCTGGGGTAAGGTCATGTTTCTGTCATGTTCCATCATTACGCATCTAAGTGGAGATTTAAATCGGGTGTCATCGGCTTACAGATAGTCTGTACAATCCAGGGAGAATGAATGAGGTCGCTAAGGGAAAGTATGAGGACGGAAAAGAGGACAAGTCCCAGGACCGAGCCGCAGGGACTCCAAGGATGAAAAGTCAACGAGGTGGGAGGAAGCAGTAAAGGAGACCGAGGAAGAAGTGCAGTGCGAGGGAGGAGGGACCAGGACGGCACAGCTGTGTCCTTGAACCAAATAAAGTGTTTCCAGGGGAAGGAAGAAAGAATGACAGACTGTCATATGCCACTAAAAGATCGAATAAGATGAAGCCTGAGGGCTGACCAGTGGATTAAGCAAAGTGGAGGTCATGGTGATCATGATAAAGACAGATTGGGTGGCTTGGACATTTTGGTTGTTCCAGGTTTGGCCATTGCGAACAAAACTACTACAAACGTTCTTGCACTTGTATTGTGATGGACAGGTGCGCGAATTTTTCTCGTGTACAGAGCAGAGTCATAGGGGATACGTATGTTTAGCTATCATACAGGGTACCCATTTTCCTAAGTATTCCAATTGGTTAACAAAGCTGAAAAATGAGCAGGTTACACTGCAGAACCTCAGGATGACGACGAACCAGCAACATCAGGTGCCAAAAGGGAGCAGAAGAGGGGTGGGGGTGAAAATAATCATCATCTCCGAGGAGGCGGAGGTGGGCTCACAAAGGCATGTTTGCGGCAAGGAAATACTCTCTTAAATCTGAGTGGCTTCAGATTTGTTTGTTTTTATGTTTCTCAATTTACATTCAGGTTAAGCGTTTTATGTGTCAAATACTATTTACCTCTTTAAAGATAATAAAGGATTACGTGAATTTTACATTTCATTCCATCTCCTACAAAAAATCGTCCTCGCAAGTTGGTGCTCTGGGAAGTGCCGTGTTCACAGACCCCACCTGGCAGAAGTCAGGCCTCTTGGGTCCCTGATCTTTCGTTGCCTACTGCCTGCTTTGCCATCTCTGTCTCCAACCAGGCTCTGAGCCACTCTGTTCCCCCAATGCACATGGGCCCCATCAGCACAGACCGTTCCCACTAACTGGAACTGCCCAGCTCTTCCTTGTCGGCTGATAAACTTTTTGCCATTACAGAGCTTTCAAATGTCGCCTCCAGGAGCCTTGCCAGAGGCTGCAAGCATCAGCCCTTTCTCGGGCTGTTCCCCAGTGCCTGCTCAGGCCTCCCGGGGTACTTCCACAGATGTGCAGTCTCATTTCTGTGCTGGCCCTGCCCGGGCTCAGAGTCCCCAAAGGCCAAAATGCCGTATTCTATTCACCTCTGTGGCCCTAGTGCCTAACACAGTGACTCCCTGCAGTTTCTCTTAATTCCGAAGTAGACAGCCCCAGGACAGGAGAAAGGCAAGGTGATGGGAGATGGGAGGAGGTTAACAGGTCAGGACTTAGAGATCAGGTACTGGAGACAGAGAACTCAACAGAGGAGCTCCCCTTCCCGCCACGAACCCCCTCACACTCAAAGCCACCCCTCTGTGAAGTAAAAAAGAAAAAAAAAAAGTTGCCAAGCTTTATTTGAGTTGCAGTGGTTACAGACAACATACCGAGCCCTGTGTCCCCGCCACGCAGCCCCGAGCGGGCTCAGCTGCCCTTCCCCTCCAGTCTCATTTCTTGTCCTCCTCCTTCTTGTCCTTCTTGCCCTCCTTAGTGGCCTGGGAGGCCAGGGAGCCCATGGCATTGCGAATGGCCTCGTTGTTGGGGTCCACGCCTGGAAGGTTCTCCAGGACACTCTGAAGAAACTCGGGGTCCTGCATCACATCGTAATCATCTTCCTCCTGCAAAAGGGTGGTGTCAGCTCGTGGCAGGGGCAGGGGGCAAGTGGGCACAAGGGACATGAGCACGCTCCTGAGGGAGCCCCTCGCCTCCTGTCTGGGGCTGGGGTCACCTGGGGCTGAGGGTGGGAAGGACGACGCAGCAAACACGAGGGCCTCCACCTGCTGGGACGCGCCCGTTACTAACCAAGCGGGAGAAACCGGAGCTTTGCTTCCCGCACTCCAGGGTGACAACAGATGCCATCGCGTCCAGGTTTCCTACTGTCGGACACCTGCTCCCCCCTTTGCTTTTTTCTAGACCCTCTTTTCACTCTCCTGGGAGGAGAACATCCTAGACACCTGTCCGGACCGCTCACACCAGCAAGGAAGGAAAATTTCAGGATACCGGGACACCTGTAACCTCTGATCACGAGCATCCCATCACCCTCGCAAGCTTTACACAGAGAGGTGCACATCCGTGTTAGCTTCCTCCCGCCCCTCAACGAGCCCACCTGCGAGCCTGGGAGAGGCGCCGTGCCAGGCCTCCAGGGCTGCGGCTCTGAGCACGAGGGGGTTTTGGGTCTGATGAGGCCAGGGAGTCATCACTGGCCCTCACCTTGGCGGGCTCTGACGTGTCCATGGCTGAACTGGCATCAATGTCAGCGGCTTCTGCCTGGCCAAACTCTGAGGAAAAGAGGCCAGCGTGTTCAGTTCCGCCCCCAGCCCCACAGCCGCCCGCCTGAGCATACCCGGCCGGCCCGCAGCACCTGCGCCCTGCAGGGACATCTGCATGGCATACGCGATCTGCTCCTCCTCAGTCATGCTGCTCAGGTCAGGGAGCCCGGGGCGGCCGAACTCCTGCTGGCCGATGGTCATCTTCAGCAGCGCGTCATCCGAGTCTGAGAATGGAAGAGAGCGGCAGGGTAGAGCTGGTGCCACGTCCCCCACAGGCCCCCTCACGGCCTTGGCCCACAAAGTCCCGACAGCCAGACCCCGCTCCCACCCCGTGTCTACACCGCCTGCCAGGGAGCGCCCCGCCGTCCCGGGCTTCAGAGTCCACCTCTTTCACCTTCGGTCCCGGAAGCAGCGATCCCGGCCTCGGCCGCGGAGGCTGCAGCTGCCCGCCGCGCCTCCTCCTCCTGCCGCTGCCGCTGCTCCTCCATGGAGACGCGGAGGGCCTGGAAGGCAGGGCCCGTCAGTGCCCCGCCAAGCGCCACGGGTGGGACAGGACTGCAGGGGAAGCGGGAGGGGTGACGCAGGACAAAACGACAGCCCTGGGAGAAGCCTGGGGTGTAGTCAGAAGCGAACAAGGGTCTGGCCAGATGGGCTTACGGGGCAGAGGGGCAGAAGGCGGTCTGGGGAAAGGAGCAAGGCTGTCGAGGGCTGCGCAGCCCCGGAGAAGCAGCTATGTGACGTGCGAGTGTCAGCAGAGGAGGACAGAGCAGGAGCCCTGGGCTCCGCTTGAGGTCAGCGTTTGCTCACCAGGGCCAGCTCGGGGTCAGCACTGGGATCCACTCCAAATTCAAAGTCACTGGCACCAAGACCCAGCATGGCACCGCCTTCGCCAGCCAGAATTGGAGAGCTGATGAGGGCATCGGCCAGGCTAGGCCCAGGAGGCACCGTCACCAAATGAGAACCGGTTCCATCTTTGCCATTCAGTGTGTTCACAAAGGCCGTCAGCTTCTCTGTGTTCACCTCCTGCAGGACGGAAGGGTGTGGGAGGCTTTCTCCCTGCCCCACGGCCCAGTCGCTGCCACCTCGGTCCTGCAGGGCGGGCGCTCCCCTGGGGGAAGGCTGTCCTCACCGAACCAAGCCGACGCCCCGCAGCCGGTCCGTACTCACCTCTTCCCCAAAGTTGATAATGTCAACATTTACTTTCTCCTTCTTGAGGCGTTTAGCCAGTTTCACCAGCTGGGAAGAAGGAGAGAGAAATAAGGAAATCTGTCCCATACTATGAGGGGAAGTGACGCACCTCACAAAAGCATACGGAAATCAGCTCACCTGCCCGGGGCCCCCAACGGAAGCACCGAACGCTGCATACCGGCCTTTCCCCTCCCAGAAGTGGTGACCCCAGCGCCCCTGCCTGGCTCTCCTAAGGGCTGAGACCCGGTCCCAACCATGTGCTGCCCACTGTCCCAACCTGTCGTGTGGACTCACATCCTTCTCGTTGTCCTCCACGGGGCTCCCCACGAAGGCGATGATGCGCATCTTGTGATTCTTGCCCTGTCGGTGCTTCAGAGCCAACTTGTAAAGAAGAGGAAGTTCTCAGAGTCGGCCAGAAGAATCACCGGGGTCGCTGCTGTCACTGTCCTTTTTTTCTTGTGGCTTCCATGTATCTCAAGTCTACCACTGTGCTGACACATGCAGGTCTCAACGCCACCCTCCACCTCCCCTCCCGCTGTGCCTCTCTGTGGACGAGGAAAGGGATTACTCTCTGTTCCTGGGAATCTTCCCTTCACGAAGCTCACCGATCCTGGGGTTCACCCCGCACCCTTTCTACGCCTTTCTCTAGGTCCCTCTCTTCCCTGCCTGGCTCTAGCTCAGGATTCCAGGGGAGGAATGAACAACGCGGGAAGCAGAACCTGAGGGCAAGGAGGACTCACGTGGGCCACGCGGATGCCGGTGCAGAAGGTGATCTTGCCTTTGGGCTGCACGGTGTGGAGCTTGGACAGGATGCGGCCGGTGTCGGGGGTGAGTGTGGTCAGCACCTCACAGTCACTGGCAGTGGGGAAAGCATTTCCGCCATTTCAGGTCAAGACAAGGGCCTCCAAACTGTCTGACTCATCTTTCCTTTAGAGACTTTGATAATAACTGTAATCGCAATTTTTCCTAATCAAACATTTAATGTTTACAGAGATCTTAAAATTCCTCATCACGAGGAAACACAAGTAACAACTACAGGAGGTATGGTGTTGACTAAACTTATTCTGCTTGTCTCCCAGTACAGCGGACCCTGATGACCGTGGGGTCTGGGGGCGGCCCCCCGCACAGCCCGAAGCCTGTGTGTAACTTCTACCTCCCCAAAACCTAACTACGGTCCCTTGGTATCCTCAAGGGATTGGTTCCAGGACCCGCCGTGATGCTCAAGTCCCTTGTATAAAATGGCCTAGAACAGTACAGACTGCCGGCTCTGCACCTGGGGATTTCCACCTGCATATCGAAAATACTGTTCTCGACCCACAACTGGCTGAGTCCGTGGATGTGAAACCCGGGGACGCGGAGGGCCGACCATCTAATTATTGGCAAGTGTCCGTGTGTGAGTGGACCCGTGAAGCTCAAGGCATTCAAGGGTAGACGGAACGTGCACGTAACAAATTATGCGGCACGCCTTAAACTTACACGTCATATGCCAACTGTGTCTCAATAAAACTGAGAAAAACATCTGGTGTTTAGTAGACGTGAGGCACAGCAATGAGAGTGGCTGACTCTGTAAGAAGTTTGCCCTCTTCCTCCCTGAGTGTCCCCCTCGCTCCTCTCACGTTATCTTTCTCGCAGGGCTGAGAATCTCCCACAACCAGGGGACACTGCTCCCTCCCATCCCCCCATTTCTAGATCCACTGCCCAGCTAAGACATGCACACTGGGCGAGGCAGTCACTCAACTGAGGATCATCGCCTCCTAACCGCTTTTGGGGCAAAGGGATGTGTGATACGTGGCCTGGAGCTCTGACCCCAAATCACTTTTCATTGACTTTCAATTATACTGTGAAATTTTACCCCAGGAGATTTAGCTTTACACCTGTATTCAATTCAGGTTAATATTAAAAACAAGTTATTTATATTTACACTGAAAAGCGAGGAAGTTAATCTAGGAAGGTGATGGGCAAAAGCAGCCTCACAGAATTGACGCGTCCATAGCGGGTCACATGTGGGAAACCCACGCCTGCCTGCAGAGCCCTCTCCTCCTCTGTCCCACGTACTTGGCTAGTGTGATGAGGCCCACGTTGTTCTCAGGGTTGCTGCGGGTCTTGGAGTGACATACTATGTTGACAGCGTCCTGCTGGGCCTGCAGCCGGGTGGGTAAGAAGTCCCCGTTCCTCATGTACTCACTGTTGTCCACGCTGTCACATTAGGAGGGAGAGAGAAGACACACGGTATAGAATGTGAGGCATTCTCTGCAGCACCAGTGACCCCCACCTCCTTCAACACCTCCTCTGGAAGGGGCATTGTGGGTATAACACTGGCTCTCGGTCTGTGGAACTTAGAATCACCTGCATTTTTTTTTTTTTAAATATATGACCAAGCCTTATCTCAGACTTACTGACTCAAAATGGCCAAAAGAGAGGGAAAAAAAAAAAGTTAAATCTCCCATCCAAGTACTGACCAGGCTCAATCGTGCTTAGCTTCCGAGATCAGACACGATGCGGTGCGCTCAGGGTGGTATGGCCGTTGACTAAATCCCTACTCTACAGCATTCCGACAAGGCTGCAATCTACCTTCCAACTATCGTACACCATAGCTGATGTACCTCGACTACCTTTTTATAAGGTGCATAAGGACATGGTGCCATAGTATAGCACATCTGCTTTACACGCAGAAGGTCCTGGGTTCACGCCCCAGTGGAGCCACGGTCCATGGTCCATGGCCATGCCACCCTGAACAAGCCCGATGTGTGATTTCGGAAGCTAAGCAGGGTCACGCCTGGTTAGTACTTGGATGGGAGACTACCTAGGAAGACCAGGTGCTGTGGGCATAAATAATAAAAAAAATAATAATAATAATAAAGTGCATGTAAGTGTTATTAAGTGTTGTCATGGACTCCAAGTCTGCCATTAAGATGGGAGTATTCCAAAGGAAATGAAGAAGACAACTTAAAAATATTTATAAAACATCTGGCAGCACCGAGTGCAAGACGGCACAGTACAATCATCTGGTTAATGTGTAACAGCTCTGGCAGCTGGACTGAACTGCAAAAATGAAGGTTCACGGATTTGGGGTCTCATCTCTTCTTCCTCCGCAACTTCTCACAATCTTAAGAATCCAGATCATAGGAAATACAAGCTCCAGCTTCCCAGAGGCCAAAAGGAGGCAGGTAAGGGAAATGGCCACATTAGCTCCTGAACAGGAGCTGTTCTGGATGACCCGAGGTCCCTCAGTCTTTAACAGTCACCGATTCCATCTGTGCTGATGGAAGGAAGCCATGTCCTAGCTAAGATGCCTCATTTACATGGGCAAGCAAAACATGGGCTTCAGGGGCAGTTTTCCTCTTTAGCATCCTTTGCCTGGCAATAAATACAAACCAAAAACGATGAAGAGCAGTAATTAAGAAGCTACTGCAAGGCAAGGAGAAAAGGGAATAAAGGGCAGTGTTCAGGCACAGGCTCAAATCCCTATTCTGCTACTAATTCTAAGGTCCTGAGGAAGTTATTTAATTTCTTTAAGGTCCTGTAACTTCATCTGTAAAATGGGTTTTATTGTACCTACCTCTAGGATTGCCATGAGGATTAAATGCATGGAAAGTACTAGCATACTGCCTGAGAGTGAGCATGAAACACAGACTGGTTCTTACCTTCGAGGAGGTCAAGGACTGATTCTGCTGACCATGCATTATTCTTTTTTCCCTGCTACACTGTTTCTGATTATTCCCCCTTCAGGGAAGTAACTGCCTCTCTAGCTCCACACACAGTGGTGAGTCCAAATATAAAAAACAAGGGAGGCTTTGAGGATGATCCAGATGGAACAGCTACTAAGTATAAGGATTGTGGGCAAGACCAGCAGATGGATGAGGGCTGGGAGGAAGGTGTCAGAGTGAGAAAGGGAGCTGGAGAAACAGGGAGAACTGACGGTGGAGAACACGCCAGTAGTTCTCATACTCTGTTGTGCATCTGTGCATCAGAACCACTGGGAGGGTGATGACAGTAGTGGCGGTGGTGTTAAAAACACAGATGCTTTAACGCCTGTGTATGCATCCCTAAAAAATATATTAATTTTCCCAATTTTGAACTTTGTATGAATGGAATAATATACATATTCCTGGTGACCACTTTTCTCAACATTATGTAACTTTTTCCCAACAAAAATTCACATCAAAATAAGGGCTTATGTTGTTATCCAGCTATTCTAGAAAGTCTTCATTTAAAAAGAGAATACAGACGCCTGGACTTCCCTGACTGAGAGCCTGACTCAAGCGGATGGAGAGGAGAGTCAAATAGTTGCAATTTTTAATAAACTCCTCCAGAGAATTCTGAGGAAAGCAAAGCATGAGGCCCCACCCCCACCTCAGCCGGGCTATTACAGTAGGCCACCAATACATCCCCCTGGGCCAATCTGTCCTCCTAAACCAAACCATATCAATATTATTAAATGCCATTTTGTAACAGCTCTGCTTCCATCCCCCCACCTCAGAACTTTTTCCATTCCCCCACCTCAGAACTTTTTCAACAGTTCTACTGAAAGGTTCGACCACCCTCAACTTAACATTTGTGGTCTTCTACCTGGTCCCATCTACCTTTACAAAAAAAAAAAAAAAGTGGGGGAATCATCTTAAACCAACGACCTTATAACGAAGTCACACTAGTCAATGTCCTAACCCCCAGCCAGGCCTTGGATGTTTACAACGCAGCAGCAGCTTTCTGTCCTTCCCCCTGACTGTTAAGGCCTCTCCTTCCCGACATTTGTCTAAGTCCTTTCAAGGTCTCTCTTAAATTCTTTCTTGAGGACTCCTCAAGTGCCATGGCAATTAACATGTACAGTGCTCTGCAGTTTACAGAGAACTACGTTTTGCCCACCTGTGCTATAAGGAGAGTGGATGCTATTAATGTTTCATTTTTTAGATCGATTTACTTCCTACGTTCTCAAGAACATGCTGCTGGTAAGTACCAAAAAACAGGTTTTTGGATTCCAAATCTTGTCCTCTTTCTAACATGCTCTCTCCCAGAGGTTACCAGATTTAGCCAACAAAAATACAGGAGTCCCAGTTTAATTTAAATTCCAGATAAATAACTGATAACTTTTTAGTATACGTATGTTTCTGCAATCTTTGGGAAATACTTATATCTTTTTTATATATTAAAGAGTATTATTTATTTGAACTTCAAATTTAATAAGGAATCCTATATTTTATCTGGTAATGCTATCCCCCCTCTCCCAAAGGAAAACTCTGTTCTGTCTAACTGGTAATCTGTGTGTCTGTGTACTGTTCTGTGTTATATTATATGCACACGCTTAAAAGAAACTCTTGAAATCTTGCAAAAGTTTGTGTCCTCAGCTTCTAATCCAACTCATCATAGACACTCGGCCCAAGTCTGGGACTGAAGCTAGCTCACTAGAGAAGGGCCTTTGTGTCAGACAACCCTGAGTTTAAATCTGGGCTCCACCACTTAATTAGCTGTGTGACTTTCGGTAAGTCATCGAAAATTGCTGAGACTCGGTATCATCTGTCAACCGAAGGGCTGCTTACCTTCAAATGTTGTGAGCTTTATGTGAGATAAAGTAAATTAATGCCTGATACAGAGAAAGCACTCTCTAAATAGTACCTCTGAAGATGACACAGGGAAAGGGCACAGAGGCAGAGGATGAATGGGCCGGGGAAGGGATTTATGATCTCTCTCCCTAACGTCTGGGGTGGGAGGCAGAAGCAGGACTCTGGCTAAAGACAGGCCCGGGGCCAGTCTGAGAAGACCACGCCGGAGGCGAGAGAGGCGGCATGGATCCGCCGGTCAAGGGCTGTCCGCGGGGTGAGGGCTGGCGGGGGCACCCGGGACGGCCTCCTCTCCCGGGCCCGGGATGACTCAGGGAGTCGGCGGGGCGCCTTCTCTCCAGGCCCAAGGCCGCGTCTCGCCCATCGGACCCCCGCCCCCACCTCAGGCCCGCCCAGCCTCCGCGCAACACGCGCCCCCGACCCAGGTCCGCCCCTCGCGGGGCCCCGAGGCAGCTCCTCACCAAACCATGGTGCTCTCCAACACCATCTTGCCACCTTCCTCCCTCCCGGGCCGGCTCTCCGGACGGCCCAACAACAGCCTCTCCGATTGGCCAGCGCTCTCCACCAATCACAGGCCGCGTCCCGGCCAGTCGCTTCCGCCTCTATCCCCGCGTTGCCTTCTGGGAGTTGTAGGTACCGCCCAAATTAAAGGGGCGTGCAGGGCGAGGGGACAGAAATAACGCGACCCCGCGTCCACCTTGCCCGTCATTCGAGTTCTCCCGTGGAGTTCCCCGCTGGCGGGGTCTGACAGAAGCTGTGGAGAAACCTTTGAAAGTGCCGTGGTTGTGTCGGCTCCAGCGCCGTTGTTTTCAAAAAGTGGTAGGTTAACTTTTTCCAGGTCCCTCTGTACCCGGTAGCACTTTGTTCATCTAACTGCTAACTCCTAAGCCCTAGCCCTCTGAATTGCATTTATGTGTATCTCTCTCTCTCGTTTAATTAAAGCAGGAAAGGTATCCATCGGTGCAATGCCTGAGCCCAGTACAGAACCTGACTCATGGCAGGAGCCCAGAAAGGTTTGACAAATCAATAATTTTAACTAATCTCTCAAAGAATGAGAGACAAAACTAGTAAACCATGTTGGTTTGTTAATCAAGAATAACATTAAAAAATACTTTGGATTACTTTCCACCACACCTACATACGTGCAAGTAAAACCGGAAATTCCAGGTGTCTATCTTGGGAGAAAGAGGGAAGGATCAGTCATGGCTACAGAACGCCAAATTGAAAGACGGGGATGGAGGGGAGTACTATACATATTATCTACGTGTGGGTAAAGTTTCAATGAATATATTCAAAAGTTATTGGTAACCATCAAAGATAGTATAAGAAATAAAATCTACATATCACTAGAGGAAAAAAAAAGTCAATATAAGTATAGACAGGAAGGGGGCGGGGATAACAAAGCAGAGAAAAATAATGCCAAGTTCAAACATAACCAGAATATTTAAAAAACAATTACATTTTTGAAAGAAAAAACCCAGCTACGCAATGTAACTAGAATATGCCAAACTAAGCGAGTGACAAAAGATAAAAACAGAGAGAGAGGAAAAAAATATATCAGGCAATAGTAATAAAAGAAAGCATGTGTAGCTATATTAATAGTGTACAAAACAAATCAGCACACATAGCTAAAATCAGATCAAGAGAAGATTATTTCATAAAGTAGAAAATTCATCAACAAATAATGCCCTGGGTTAATCAGGGTAATGCAACAAGAAAGAAAAGTTGAACATCAGTGGTAATTATAAGTTAGTATTCTAAATGTATAAGTTCAACCCAAACAAAGGCACTAGGAACTGAATGAATGTCATCATCACTGTTCTGGGAAAACAGGGTCCATGATATCTGTGCAGGGAGGTGTCACCATCTCAGCTTTAGTCAGTCATTTAATAGATTGTGACTAGTTTTTAGTTACAACACTTTTAAAAGTCTATGGACATAGTGCAAAGAATACAAAATATAATGGCAATAAAAACAGAGTGAAAATTAGGTCCTACAAGATCGATCGAACCTAGAGAATGGAGAATTAATACTCTCTTCAAGTAGGGAAGACTTTGTTAGAATTATGTCAGGAGTTTTTCAATGAAAAGATATGCGAGTTGCAACAATGCACACAAAAGATGAAATCTGATTTCAGCAAAAACGAGATCTATAATAATTTTAAAAAGCAGTAGTGAATAATTCATTCATTTACCTGTGGGTCAGGCACTATTCTGGGCACTCGGAAGGGAACAAAGCAAAGTCCTGCCCTCATGAACCTTAACATTCTCTAGGGGAAGGCAGACAGTAAACCAGTAAGTAAATATATATAGTCAAATAATGGTGAGCACGGGAGAAAAAATAAGCCAGGGTGGATGCGGTTTCATTTTTATATAAACAGGATATGAGGGAAGCCTTACATTGAACAGAGGGACCTGAAGGATACCTGGGGAAAGAGCAAGTACAAATGCCCTGAGGCAGGAGTGTATTTTAAGAACAAGACCAGTAGAAGCTGGAGTAGAGGGAGAGGGAGAATGAGAAGAAACGAGGCCAGAGAGTAAAGAGGTTGGATCACGTACAGCCTTGTAGACCATTTGAAGGACTCTGAGTGAGATAAGGAGCTGTTGGGACGTTTTTAACAGAGGACTGACAGGATCTGACTTAAGGTTTTAACAGGACCGCTCTGCTCTGGCTGCTGCACTGAGAACAGGCTATGGGGAAAAAGAGCAGAAGGTGTTAGACCAGTCAGGAGACTGCTTCAGTAATCAGATGATATGATGGTGGCTTATGCTAGGGTAGAAAAGAGATGAAATTGGTGACGTATGGTTAGATTTTGAGTACATCGTAAGGCACATAACTGATAGAATTTGCCAGTGGATTTGGTGGAGGGTGTAAGGGAAGAGAGTGTTGAATAAGAGTTGGTTCTAAGCAACTAGAATGGAAGATGGACAAGGAGGGGCGGGAACCAGAACTTTAACGTGGACCATATTAGGTTTAAGACGCTCGTTAGACATCTAAATGGAGATGTCAAGGAAGTGGGTAGATATGAGTATACAGTTCAGAAAAAAGGTCTGGACTGCAAATAAGAAATTTGGTGATATTGAAATGTTATTTAGATCACGAGGTGAAAGGGGAGTTGGACAAAGCATACAGGGTCTTTAGGCCACTGTAAAGACTTTTAAAAATTACCTGGGGAGTGAATGTAGACTAAAAGAAGGAGTTCTGTGATTGAGCCCTGGACCACTTCAACATTTAGAGCTTAGAGAGAAAAGGAGGAATCAGAAAAGAGAATGGAGATGGAGCAGCACGGGGCCTTGGTCAGAACATCCAGGAGAAAGTAGCATCCCAGAAGCCAAGTGAAGAAAATGTGTCAAGGAGGGAGTAACATACTATCAGATGCTGCTGACATGACAAGTGAGGTGAGGACTGATACAATTAGCAACATGGAAGGCATCAGCAACCTTAATAAAAGCTGTTTTGGTCCGACGGTGGGGACAAAAACTTGAGAGTGAGTTCAAGTGAGAATGGGGTAAAAAAAAAAAAAAAAATCACGTGAAGATACGTTGAGAATTGCATTGTTAGGCGATTTCATTGTGCGAACATCATAGAGTGCACATACACAAACCTAGATGGTCTACACACTAGCCTGTATGGTCTAGCCTATTGCTCCTGGGCTACAAGCCCATACAGCACGTTACTGTTAGAACAACATAAGACGTAATCAGGTGCAAGAAAAAATGATGCATCAAGAGATAGTAAACATGAGATATGTGAAGCTGCTGCTGGTATAATACAGCACAGTTTCATAGCAAACCTTTTTTAATAACTAGAAAGAGTACACTAACAAAAATAGTAAGCACATAAACCAGTAACGGTTATTATCAAATATTATGGAGGATACATAATTATATGTGCAGGTTTGTTTATACCAGCATCACCACAAACACTGTGACATTATGATGACTCCGATGTCGCTAGGCGATAGGAATTTTTCAACTCCCTAGTAATCCTAAGGGACTACGGTAAGATATGCAGTTTGTCCTTGACCGAAATGTCACTACGTGGAGCATGACTGTGTTTGTAAAAACTTTTTTACAAAGACAACTAGCTAACTTTGACTGCTAACTGGATATTGAGGAATTAATAATTTTTAAAAATGTTATAATGTTCTCATGTTGAAGTATTTATGGATGGAAGGATATGTCTGGGATTTATTTTAATTCAATTCTTTGGAGGGTACAGAGAGCAAGTGGGGGAGGGGTAGAAAGTACAAATGAGACAGATTGGCCAGATTTATACTGACGATTGAAGCTGGATGAGTACATGGTGGTTCTCCATACTACTCTACTTTTGACTTGGAAATTTCCATAATCAAAAGAAAAAAAGGGGAGGGGAGATGGAGGAATTTAGAAGCAGTAAGCAGATGCTTTATAATGGACTTTAAAAAGTAATTTTACAGGAGATATTCACCTGCTTCTTGTGTCCTTGGAAATCTAAAGAATAAACAGTTTAATCTGGGATCTATTTTAACTGGCAAGTGTTTGCTTAAAGAATGAGATTCTAAGTCTGGCGAGTAACTTTCGGAATAGCTGAGATTGACATGCTTAAAAGTAAAACATTAGACCAGGATTTCCAGCTTTATTGTCCTGTAATTTTCATTTCCCTAACTTTTGGTTACAGAAGCTTTCATTAATAGGCCCTGCTTGCATCTGAATAGACTGCAGGAGACAGCTATAAAATGAGCAGTAGCAGCTGCTCGCCACTAGAGGCACCCTCTGACCATTAGGGTGTCTGTAGCACTCAGCAGCTGAAAGAATAAGTTGAAGAGCCAATGACAAGCCAAGGCAAGGGAAGCCAAAAGACCATTTATGCCTAAAACATATTCAAATTCAACTCCTATTAAGGAAGTTTTCTCCTCATCCAGCCTACAGGAGGGCTCAGCCTGTGGCTTAAACTAAAATTCCAAACTCCAGGAACCCCCAGTTCCTCCCTCACTCTAATCGTTCTGCCGGGAAAGGTGCTTTACTGCCATCTCAGCTCTCCCTTCCTCTCTGCTGTCACAGTCTGGACCTACATCACCTTACACCTAAATGATCACAGTCCAACCAGCCCCCTTTTCCCAGCTACTCTGCTAAACTTCATCAACAGATTAGTCTCTGAATTATTTTGATCATGTCCTACTTAGGGCACAACATTCTATGGTTTCCCATTGCCTATGGTTTAAAATACCCATTTCTCAGCCCAGCAGTCAGGGTTCTCAGTGTTGCCTCCTCTGCGTTCACTGCCATGTTCTCGCTCAGGTCTCCCTCCGGCAGGGCCTTCATGGTGGGCTGGTCCTTGTTCCCACACCGCCAGGCCCTCATGCTCAAGTGCAACTTTCCCCAACACTTCTAGTCCACAGTAACCTCAGATCTTCCACCTTTCTGTTCTGTACCACCCTTTCAGAGAACTGAAACCCTTAACTGTATCACATCCCGCGTGTTTTGCTGTACACGTGTGCAGGCGCGTGCTCCTCCTGGACACTGTAAGCTCTTGAAGGTCAATTACTTCTTTTGACCTCCAACTGCCCAGCGCACTGCTTATTAGCTGCTGCATAAATTTTTGTAGAATATGATGTATGAAAAGGAGTAATATTTAGTTAACTTGTTTTTCTCCAAAGCTCCCCAACCCACAAGCCTTAGAAGGAGCCTCACCCCCCTTCTGTCTAGTTCCATCACAGTAGAAGAGCAACCTCACAAAGAGGAAAACAGGAGAGAGCAGTCTCCCTGTCTTTCAAAGACCAACACCCGATGGCCAGGTCCCGGGAAGGGAGGGAACCCCAGGGCCAACCGATCCCAAGCTTGCTTTTCCCACTGTTCCTTTCCTCCGAAACCTGAAAGAGATTTTGAACTTTGGATCCCCAAATCCCTCAGTTAAAGTGGCTTGCAACCAAGGTGACAGACCTACAGTAATTCCCTCCATATTCATGCATAGCGTTTCCTTGAGTTTTAAGATGAAGGGAGTAGCTGCAAGAGAATGAAACCATTTCTCTCAGCGTGAATGACACTGAAGCTGCAGCAAGGGAAACGGGAAAGGACTCAGCATCGGTTCAGGGCACCGTGAACAAAACAGCCGGGGCGGCAGGGTAGGGGGGTGGGGCAGATGGTATGTGAAAAAGAACCAGGAAGCAACAGATCTAAATAACTGATGAAAGTTTAATACATTAAAACCGGATATTTATCACTTATATTGCATTTGCCATTTCTGAACAATACAAAGTAGTGGCAAATAGTGACACTTCATAAAAATGTCGATTCCCATTCCCTTCCCTAAGACCCAGCCTCCCTCGAATATCCCCCCCAACAGAACTCTGTCCTGAATAAAACACTTAAATACATCATAAATAGTAAATTATGAAAAAAAAAAATAGCAGGAATTGTTTCTTTCCTTCTTGTAAAAAAGAACATGGCAGCAAAGACAGGCAGCCAGAAACTGGCTGGGGGTGTCTAATATAGACAGTTACTTGGGGTATCAGCTAGCCTACCATCAAGGTGTGGGGAGGGGGAGGGGAGCAGGGGAGTTGAACGATCGGCCTGAGATGCCAGGCCCCTTCCTCTCCAGACAGGAGGAGGATCAGACGAGGACTGCAGCTCCTGGAGACAGGGAGGAGGATTACGGAGCCCCAGCCTCCTAGGCAAAAATCTGCAGCTCCCACAAGTTTCAGAGGACGCTCTCCAGCTTCATAGCTACCAGACTGCCTGTTGAACAGACAGAGCTGTCCCCTCTGCACCTCAGCTCCACTGCTGGAAAAATGAGAAGAGCAAGGAAGAAATCTCCTTTGGAAAAGGATCTAAAATTCATTTGATAAGTCTTCATATTTAGAAAAACCACCAGAATACATTTCAAATTGCAAAATGGTAATAATCATTACGGCCCAGCGGTGAGCAGGTTCTGCCGGGAACGGCCCCTGGCCTCCTGGACCCACGCTGCCCTGCTGTCTTCACAAAAGGGGTGAAGAGTCCCCGCTGTCCCACTCTCTCCATTCCTGCAGCCTTAAGAAATTCGTCGAGAGAGGAGAGGAGCTGCTGCAGGCAGAGCGATCCCCACACTTCTGTGTCTTAAACACCAGGGCTCGTCTGAGGGAGCCGTGTGAACAGCCTCTCTGCGACACTGTGGAGTTCTGAGCTGAAACTGGCTGGCTGGAAACTGTGTGCTGTGCGCTATTTTTTTTTCTTCCCTTTTTTAAGGGGGAAAAAAAAAAAGGTTGGGAGGTGGTTAACACCCTTACTCCCCCCAAAACCTTTACAAAGGCCACAGGGGTCTTCTTTCAGAGAGAAAGAGCCATGGTGGGGATAACGATAACGTGCCGGCCAGTCCGTCCTGAGGAAATCAAGAGTCCAGCTCCTGGTGAAGGTAGATGTGGGGAAAGAAAACCCCCAGATCCAGCAACCCCACTTCCAGCAGGAAGAGTGGGGGTTTGAAAACAACTCGACGTGGAAGCCAAGGTTGGCCAGCTGAAAGGTCATGCTACCCAACTCCGGAGTGGACAGATGCTGCTGTCTCCAACTGTCCATGGCACTAAAGCCCAGTCCAGAGGAAGAGGCAGATGTTTTTCTCTTCAGAGAGGGAATGGAGAGCTCCCCTGGCCTCCACTATACTCCTTGGTTGGTGACTAAGAATAAAACTCAGCACTGCTGGGGCAAGAGCTGACATCTTGGGATCACAGAGATGGCAGAATCTTGTTCCAGGTCGTCTGAGGTTTTCTGCTCACTGAAAAGGGAAAGGGTATGAAATTAGGGATGAGGAGCGTGAGACGAGGAGACAGGAAAGGAATCTAAGTTAATTTCAACCTGGCTGGCATAGTTAAGAAGTTTTCTTCTATTTTAGCCTCGACTTCCAAGTACAACGTACCAAAATCAAAATTTTAAAAAGCAAGATTCAAGGGACGCCCAGTCCCTCTAACCTTGCCAGTTAACACCCGGCTCCAGTCCACCAGTGCATCCTCTTTATACCCTTCAAGGCATTCACCTCCCCCACACCCCAGACACTCACGTGGGAGCAATCTGACTCTTCGATTTCAAGCTTTTCCAAAAGGGATGAACTAAAAAATAACAGGAGGGAAAAAATGGAGATAGAAGAATTAGAAGGTAAAAAAACAACAACAAAAAAAACAAGGACTCTCTTCTCAAATATCGCACTGCTCCTCTATATTTCACTTCAGAAGCAATTTAGGATTCAGAAAGAAGAGGCTAAGAAGCTACTAGATTTAGAAGCACATTTTTTAAATTAGTTTCTTAAATACTATAAAATATTTTCCTAATATCCTTTTCTGTCTTCCATCGCGAGGTATGGCAGGTACCCAATGATCACTGCTGCCTGATATTCATGCCATTGTGTAATTCTCTCTTCTCGAGTGTGGGCTGGATTAAGTGACTTTCTTCTAGTGAAAGTGTGGGCTGTAAATTCTGAGATAAGGTTACAAAAAGACTATAGATTCCGCTTGGGCATATGAGAGAAGCTAGCGCTGTGCTGTGAGCTGCCC
>NW_011889100.1:378400-421260 GCF_000151845.1 Pteropus vampyrus | reverse complement strand
AGAGCTGTATCTGGACTCTGGGTAGCATGGGCCAGTGACTCCGCTGCGCCTCCCCCTCTCCATGTTTTGTACAGGAAGTGTACGGGGTTCCCTAACGTCTGTGTCACCACTGTCTGCTGGGTGTGTGGTGAGAGGATAGCCCGTCCCTTCATTTTCTCGGGTCCACGGACTGGGAGGAACAGCACTCAAGGAACAACACCTGGGAAGTTCATCCAAACCTGGAGCTAATTTAGATGACAAAATTCTGTACTTTGAGCTGATACTGTAATGGGATCAAACTTTTGGAGACCATGGGAGGGAATGAATGTATTTTGCTCCTGGAGGGATGTGAACCGCTGAGGCCCAGGGCAGACTGTGACAGGCAGCTTCTAAGAGAACCCCGAGGAGCCCTGCCTCCTGGTATTTGTACCACTGTGCCATCTTTTCCTCTTGAATGGGCTAGATTTAGCGAACAGAATGCAGTACAGGCGGTGAGATGTCAACTTTAAGACTAGGTGACAAAAAGACTGGCTTCTGCTCAGGCGCATGCTCTCTTGCTCGCTCGCTCTGAGGGCAGCCAGTTGTCCGAGCCACCCTACCGAGAGGCCAATGTGGCAAAGAACTGAGGGAGGCCCCCCCGCCGACAGCCAGCAGGGAACTGAGTCCTGCCAAAAACCACATATATGAGCTTAGAAATGAAGCCTCTCCACTCACCGGGCCTTCAGATGAGACCCCAGCCCTGGCCGACAGCCTGGTCAGCAGCCAATGAAAGACCTTAACCAGAGGACCCAGCTAAGCTGCTCCTGGATTCCTGACTCTCAGAAACTGTGGTAGCTGTTTGTTATTTTAAATCTTTAAAAGTCTTGGGATAATTTATTATGATGTAATAGATAACGAACACGCCAGGTAACAAAGTTAAATCATAATCTTTACACTGAATGCTTCCGAAAGCTTGACTATTCATTGTCTTCACTGCCCAGGAATCTTTCCAGCCTTAAATCGTAAGCTGAGACCTCTCGCTTAACTCGCCAGGAGAAAAAGGGTTAGTTGGGGTATTTTCACTCAGTATCAGAAACATCTACACACAAAGGCTTCCTCCACCTCCTAAAGATGCAGAGATATCGACACTTTCCTAAATCACTAAAGATGAGCTCTCAGGAAGGTGAACCTGAAAAAAATTGAGTGAAGAGCAAAAGAGAGAGATCTCTTGGAAAACAGAGTTACAGAGATTCCCAGTGACCTAAAGAGAGAGATGAGGAGACGACATGGAAACGGGAGCCAAGGAACCAACCTTGTACATAGCATCTGCAAAGTCTCTCCAACTACAGGTGAGGAAGAGGAGTCAGGAATAGGCGAGACCTCACTGACTTTCTCCAGAGGTGGAGTCTGAGGTAAAACATCAGGACGACCCAAGTGGACGCCTGGAAAAAAGAAAGGAAGAAAATCAATAAACAGAAGAGAAAATGGGGTAGTAGAAATAAAGTGAAAAAATATGTAGCAACTTGGCTTTTCCTGGACAGAAACGAGAAGCAGAAATCCTAGCAGACAAGGACTCGGAAGGAAGGAGGGAGGCAGGCCCGATCACGTGGGAACCCGGCCCTGGCTCTGACCTGGCTCCACTTCCGCCTTTGTTGTCACTTGTGCCTTGAGTTCCCCAGAGACCGATGACTGGTAAGTAACGCAGGAGTTGCTGCTGGGGGCTCCTCGTCGAGAGAAAGATGAGCCAGACCGAAACTTTTTGGAAGGAGAGGGCTTCACTTCAAAACGGAAAGAGAAAGCCTACTTAGCACCCCCTCAGAAACCATCACCAGGACACAGACACAAATTGCTAGCGTCCCCAACACAAACCCGAATTTGTTTTTCAGCAAAGCAGGAAGAAGGGTTAATGCCAACAAAGACGGACCCTACGAGCACCCTTCAGAGGAAGGGACATCTCAGCTGACGTCACTTTGGGAAGAAGCAGAGAACCTAGAGAAAAGGAGACAGACATCGCTCTCCCCTCCTACACGCAACCTCAACGGCTTTGCTTCCACCGATGAGACGTTCTCTATTCCGTGGCTTCCTGATCTCTACGTTAACCCCGACGAAGACGACCCTCTTGTTCTACCTCCTCGCAGTATGGCGCACACCGCACCACGGTGGGACTTTACACCTGTTTATACGTCATGCTGAAAAGCCTCTGGAAGGATTTCCCCATCTTTAAGACTGCACACGCCGTCCATCCACACTGCCTCCCTGGGCAGTGCCCATGGTGAGCAGACGGGGAGGAGCAGCTGGAATTTTCCAGCAGAGCGGCACGGAAAGTTTGGAAAG
This sequence comes from Pteropus vampyrus, assembly GCF_000151845.1. Classification (NCBI taxonomy): domain Eukaryota; kingdom Metazoa; phylum Chordata; class Mammalia; order Chiroptera; family Pteropodidae; genus Pteropus; species Pteropus vampyrus. The sequence continues at coordinate 418,968 of NW_011889100.1, read as the reverse complement.
AAAAACACTGGCGCTTCTGCACTGAGAAAGGTGAGGGAAGACTAAGGACAACTGCCGAGCAGAAATCAGCAAACGCTTCTCCAGCCATCTGATCCTAATCTGAGAACTCGCTACTGGAGGTGTGAACGGAGAATGAACACGTGACATCCTTCCCTATCTGTCCACAAAAGTCTGACTCCGCCTAGCTCAGCCTATGGCACGGATCCCATGCTCATTATGCATTTTTTGCAATCCCACCAATTTCCCAGAAATGCCCCTCACCTCGATGACACATGCAAGGAGAGCCCGGGGGAAAGCAGCAACTCGGAAATGACGGGGACAGAGTGACGGACATAAGGATGAGCAGCACTCTCACGGGATGTGGGCAGAACAGGAGAGGCCTCGGGCTCTGGCAGTCCCCTAACAGCAGTGTCCTGCCCCCCATCGCTTGGAGTAAGGAAGCCCCAGGGGGGTCATCTGCTAGAAGCCACTTACGGGGGATCTTCTTGAACACTGTGCTGCACATGAAACGCTGGAATCGTTCAGCGTAGAAGCTCGGGCGATGCACCGACACGGTGTCCTGCAGAGGAGAAGAGACAGCCGAGAGCTAAGCGCCAGCGGAGGCCCAGCGCGAGGACCGCGAGTCTAGGGGCTACTTTCCCCAGGCTGAGGCCCCAGCAGCAGGGCAGAACCCACGACTGAAATCGGAGGAAAAGAAACCGAGGGGCAAAGCAGAAGTCAGGGAGGCGGGAGAGCCTCGGGCTGGCTGCTACTCACCCCGTCGTGTACCAGGGCTTTCCAAGAGTGCTCCAGCTTCTTAATGAACCTGCCAAGAAAAGTGTCCGTCACGCATTCACGTGGTTTTTAGACGAAGGACCCTGTGTTTTCTACTTCAGCGAGTCCAAGAGGCAATGGTAACAGGAAAACATCAAGCGCGCAGCCAGGAACGCGCTCCCACCATCTCGCTGGCTTTGCAGAGTCGGGCACGGAGTGCTCGTTCCGCGTGGAGCTCAAAGCTGTTCTGGGAGGTTGACTGGCCCCCCCCCCAACCCCCTCCCCGAGAGAAAAGGGTGGCTAATCAAGGACAAGGTTTACTGTAAAAGGAGAGTTGGAGGGCCAGATGGGCAAGGCTGAGAGAAGGGCGTTAAAACCAGCTGAAAATGCTCTGAAGCGGTAAAGCAGGCGCTCCCAGGCCTCACGGGTGCCTGACCCCTAACGTTCCCAGCTCCCCTCTCACCGCGCAGCCACCTCTCAGTGCCACAGGCAGATGGATACACTGCGCCCCTCTCATTTTGCCTCCACGGAAAAGGGGAATGTGTTTCCAGCTGCACCCAGTGCGGGGCATGACTCACCTCACAGGTTTTTCAGTCAGACAGATGGTGCAGGGCATCCTGGTGCTCTGAGCACTGACTCAGCTTCCCGCAGAGCACACGCTATGCTTGGGGAGGTGGTGGGCAGCCAGGAGCCAGGCACAATCAAGGAAGTAAACCACCATCTGACACCCAGGGAGGTAAGCGGCCAGCACAACCCACCGTTCTTGTCTCAGGGAGCATTTGGTGACAAGCCACGGGAGAGAGAAAGGCGCGGCACCCGCGCACACCTCACCTGTAGGACTGCAGGATGTCGATGATCCCGATGTACAGCAGCAGCCTCTCCCCTTTACTGTTCCGGGCGGGGATGCCGCCCATGCTGAGGAAGACAGGGGACCGTAAGAAAGTCTTCGGCTAGCAGGGAGAGGCTTCTAACCTTGAGTCAAATGGGGACACGGAGCTGAGACCTAAATGTCAACTGTCCCATCTTCCGAAAATGGGGGAAGAGCGAGAGCCTTCCTCCAGACAAAGAACCGCTCTGGGGTGTGTATCATGACCTCCTCCTCTCCAAAGCTCACCTGCCTGCCTCACCCACCCTGTCCCACCCACTGAGAATCTAAAGTCACCCCTGCTCGGCAGTTTGGGGCCCGCTCCCCCAATGAACTCTAAGCTCCCTCAGTACTTTCATATAAAATTTATGCCCACCAAGACACGCTCAGTTGAGAGGCACATTAAAAGACACCTTAAAAGTGAAACCACCTACAGGACACTGTGGTCTTTCAGTAACCACTTCTTTGACAGATCTATTATGGTGAGAAAGACGCCTTCCATTAAAATCTAAAATAAACTGTTTGTGATGAAATTCTAATATAATTTACATACGTGTATCTGAGATTGAGTGAACTTTCAAAAAAATCTTTTAATTCTGAATAGCTCTCCTTCCCAGCCATACTACAAATCCCAAATTTAAGATCTCTTCCTTTCCTCTTCCATTCATTCTATGTTCCATCAGCACTAATGTCGATTAGCTGCTGAATCAAGGCTGCCCCTCCCAGAAGCTGGGTCTCGTCCTCAAGAAACGCCGTGAGCCTACGCTCTCCTTTCTGGTGCCTGTGAGCCCACTCACTGGTCATGGGTCTCTATGGTGCCACCTCGCCGAGCCTCGCCCTGGATAGATTCCATGGCTGTGGAATAGAGCGCCTTCTGGGGGGCCAGCCTGCGAGTGTCCGTGGAACACTGTGTTTCACTGCTCGAGGGCTCTCGCTGGGCATGATCTATGTTGTGGATGGACACCAGGAGGCTGTAGTCCATTATCTTGAAGCTCTGCAGCACCTAATGGAAGGGAAGGACTTTTATCAGGATCTTAGCTTTTCTGATCCAATTGTTCTTGATGTGAGCCTCCAGGGCTGACCATGGAACCAGCCTTTGTTCCTCCTGTTCCTCCTCCTCCTCCTCCTCCTCCTCCTCCTCTTCCTTGAAGAGCAGATCAACCTCCTCTGTCGCCTCTCATTTATATGCCCCCATCCCCACTTTGCTTTGAGTAAACGCACATTAGGCCTCGTTCACAGGACCCTCGCTGTTTGTGCTTTCCTTTGATCTCTTCATGAAAAGAGTATTATAACTCAAGGGAACAAAAAATCCACATTTGTGCTGTGAAGAATCCACGAGGGTCTAGTAAAAGTATACTTTGTGACAGAGCAGATCTGTTGCAAGACCTCATATGATCAACTTCAATTCAGTTCAGTATTTACCGAATGCCTATGATCTGTAGGCACTGTGCCTGCTTATGGGGATATAAATATACTTCAGAGAGTTTCTGTCCTCAAGAATATTAAAATTTAAGAAGAAAAACAAATGTAAAAATAAATACAGTACAGTCTAATATGTACAACAATGGACGTGCTTCCCATGCCTGAAGAGCAGGAGAGGAGGTCAGAAAGTGACACACACACAGGTCTGTGAAGGGCAAGTTAGAAAAGAAATAGGTCCAAGCACATAGAGGATGGAAGGAACACTGCAAGGCCTGGAGGCGTGACACAGCATGCTGCGTGCGGGGAGGTACGATTTGGTACTGTAGAACGTCAGATGCAAAGGACAGGTGGGGGAATGAGAGAGGCTGGTAGAGGCAAGACGATGACAGGTGTGGCATGTCATATGAAGGAGCCTGGACTGTAGCCTACAGTTCTCAACCCTCTTTTCACACCAGAACAGGGTGGGAAAGGGTTTACTCCCACCAGTTCCAGGAGCTCGCTTTGGTGCTGCAGCTCAACCGTGTGGTAGGTGGGTGGAGAGAGGGATGAAGAGAGCGCAGGGCTGATTCTTATGTACAGTTTGGAAAAAACCCTCCGCTCCTCTGTGTCTCTAGTCCTTACAACCAAAGGAGCCAAACTACAACAGGCATCATCCTGGAACAGATGCGGAGTAAGCCAAGAAGGACAAGGAAGGACATTACATGCGGAGCAGAGGAAGACGATCCTACAAAAGCAGCTCAAGGAAAAAACAATCAGAGCTGTAGAAAAATCAACAGGTAAAAAGGTCACAAAAACCAAAAGATATGTTAAGAAGGTGGAAATAGTCAACTGCTAAACGCTTCAAAAAATTCAAGATAGGACCAAGAAGTCCTCTCTATTTGGCATCTGGGTAGTCACTGGGGAGAATGGTTCAACTGAAGTGGTGACAGCAAAAGCCAGGGCACAGTGGGCTGAGGCAAGAATAGGAAAAGAGAAAAAAAAAGAGAAACAGAAGGACAATTAAATGGAGACACTGAAAGAAATCTCTCCTACCTTAATATAGAAAAGGTAGGCTGATTTGTACGTAGAAAGAAAACAGCCAGTAGAGGCAAGAGCCAGAGGAGAGAAAGAAGCAAGTTATGAAGCAGGATCCTAAAGAAACAGGAGAAAATGGGTCTATAGGGCAAGGGGGACTGACCTGGAATAAGCCAGCAAGTTGGGAAGGAAGGCGATTAAAGATGGCTGAGTGTGGATGCTTATAAACTGGTGACAGGGAGAGGCCGAAGGGGTGGAACAGAATAGAGAGCTGAGATGGTATGCTGAGAAACAAGGCCGGGGTATGGAAGTTAAAAATGGTTTGACAAACCAAACAAACAAAAACAAAAAAAAGCAAACTCCTAGACACGAACAACAGAATAGTGATTACCAAAGGGGATGGGAGTTTGGGGGAAGACAGAGGGTAAAGGGGGTCAGATACACAGTGACAGAAGGAGCACACAACAGACTGTACAAATGTCATATTATAAAGTTGTATCTCTGAAATTTATATAATGCTGTTAACCAATGGTACCCCAATAAATTTAATTTAAAAAAAAGTTTAATTTAAAAAAATGGTTTGATGAGTGTGCCAATCATCTGAAATCTCTGTTGAGAGGTAGAGGACACAGACTGATGAACAACGCTGAGGGCCCGGGTGGAGCTGGATATCAGATCCCTGTGGAGATGCCAGGGGGACACAGTTGTGTGACTCCCTTCAGCAACACCCAGCTTCCGAGTTATAAATTTAGATTTGGCAGGTAGGACCAAGATCTCAGGAATGATGGTGCTGGTAGGAAAGTAAAGCATGTACGATTACAAGGCCCAGGGCGGGTACAGAAGGAAAAAAAGCCAGATGGGGAAGGATAAACAGGGAGGAAGTAAAAATGTAAAGGCACAGCAATGATCTAGTGCAAAATTTATTTTAAGTGAAGTCTGGGACATATGGAGTGAAGCAGAGTCCCACAGATTTGATGCTAACAACAACCAAGCCGTTTTAGTGACTGGGATTTTTGGTGTCTGAAAGAGAAGGAAGCAAGACAAACTCACCAGACAGTCGCGCTGCAGGGTCTTACACAGAGCGTTGTACATGTCAGCATCCAAAAAGAGACCATCGGGGATGTCTTGTAGGAAGTCCAGGTCTTTAAGGGTGGGCAGAGGCTTCTCTCGCTCTTTTTGGGAAGCCCGTCGTTTGTAAGTTGAGCCCTTGAGGTCGTATTTGATATGCATCTTGACTGACCGTGGTAAGAGATTGTTCATCACCACAATCCGAATGTTCTTACCCCCCGCCTGCACACAGTACAGTCCATAGAATTTAGGCAGCAAAGTCCGAGGGTTCTGGTTGAGGTTCTGAGGGCACGAAAATAAAAAGGAAAGTTTAGCTGATTTTCACTGACACCCAAAGGCAAAAGTACTCACCCACCTTCCATGTGTTACATAGGATTCAGGTACGATCTATATGCCCATAAGCCCACACCACCTTTGTTTAAAATCTCCCAATACATCTAATGATGCGATCACCATCAACCTCAGTCACAGATCCTCCAATACACTTATCAGTCAGGATACTGAATGTATGATGAATGTAATCTTTTAGAGAGGTTTAAGACAAGACAGCGTTGAAAAAGTCTTAACTCTTAGCCCTCAGTATAGTATATTCTTGGGTGTGATGGGAGGGCAAGGAGAGTTCCCTAATTCTCCAGAACCTCCCAAAGCAATCAGAGTGAGACTGGATAGAAACTATCTAGGGAAGTCATCAACCTCATTTTCCAATCTAGGAGCTGGCCTCAGAATAGGAAATCATCCCTGATTCTCGCCTTTGGGTAGGACGGTCTAAGCTAAACAACACTTAAAATAGGACAGATATACAAAACCCCTTCGAGCCATAGAGTGGCAAAGAGATGGGGTGAAAAGCCCCAAAATGAACTATATTGAGACCGAAGCGCTGACATTGCCTGGCTGCTGCAGACCACCCCCGCCTGTCCAGCACAGGTCACCAGGTCACCAGTGCGCCTCATCCCCTCACCATGTAGTATCCTGGAAGCAGCTTCTGCAGAAACTCCGCCTCTTTATGCTGGACCGTTTTAATGATAAATTCATCATCGCTGGATACGTAGAAGAGGGAACCACTAGCCCCAGAGCTAAAGAGTTCAATCAGCGGCTCGTTGCAGAGGGAGTACTGGGGCAGAGAGAAAAGAGAAAAAGGTTAAGAAGCCCCAAGGCCTGAAACCAACCACAAATGCGCTTCTGTTCTAGAGGAAACCCAGGGCGAGGCCACGGAGAGAGAGGGTCTTCCTTTGGGAGAATCTCTCTCATACTGGAGTCCCGGGGTGTGAGGTCCGGAAGCTTACCAAGTAATCATCAGGCCGGATACCAAATAACTCCCGAAAGTAGCGGAAAGCAACTGGTGCATAAGTCTTGAACCGGAAATCATTGTAGTGATGAGCAGGCGTCAAGTTGCTCCCTTCACTGTCGGGTTAAACAGAAGAAGCCATAACTTCCCAGTCTCCGTCACCTAGGGAGTCTATCTGGTAAGACACTTAAGACTTACCTGGAGGCAGGCCAATACATGCCTCCTGGGAGAACAGAAGGATCGGATGAGTCAGTTACTTAGTGGGACAACACGGGAGTTAACACACAGGCACAGGGAGTAACGCTGCCTCTCATCCAATGCATGGAATTGTTTTCTAGGGCTCACTCCACAGGCCTGAGGTCATGGAAGCACCCGAAGGAATGCTCTAGAATTCCCCAAATTCTAGAGTCCCACATCACCCTGATTAAGATCAGGTCAAGGACTGGACACATGTCTAATTCGACCTGAACCCTAAAAACTGTCCTGAGGTCAACATGAAAAAGCCACACTCCCCAGGACATCACCCTGATCCTTCCCTCTGTACCTGGGGAAGAAGATACTCTCCACCACATAGAAGTCTTGCATGAGGACATCCCGCTCCGGTTTGGTGCTCAGGCTCCCCACGGTATGAGTGATGCCTAACTGAATGGCACCTTTCAAGGCTGATGAGGTTGTCTGCAAACAAAAAAGAAAAGAGAAGAAAGTTCCTATTATTAAATCTGATCACAGGAGGGAAGAGCCAGGAGGAGAAAATGAAATGCCCTTCTAGCTATTCAAACTAAACTGGGGTATCCATTTGCCTATCGCCATGCTTTACACTGCAGTTTAGCCTGGCAAAGAGTGGAAGGGCAGGAAGATACAGAGTAGCAAAGGTGGTACTGTTCTAGCCAGCCTGAGCAAACCAAGGTGCCCCCGCCCATCCATATCTGTATTTGGAAGATACACTGTCTTCAGAGAACAATGGCAGGTCTCACTCCAACAGTTCCTTCACCCAGATACATTTTATTCATCTGATAGAAAATGTACCTAAAATGAACTGATATTCTGATTGGCTACCTGGCTGTAGAACCTTCAGTCCTCTAAGGCAGGGCCTAAAGAGTGGCAAAACAAACAAACAAAAGACTCCTAATTGAAGAAGAAAGCCTGAAAAGACTCAATTTCTGAGAAGTGTTTAGATTTAAAATTATCATACTATGGTCAAAACACAAAGGCAAGAGCTCCACTCTTACCATTTTGGATTCCAATCCCATGGAAAAATATCACATCACCTAGATCTGTGCTATTACAGCAGCCATTAGCCACATATGGCTATATATTTTTAAGTTAATTAAAATTAAAAATTCACTTCTTCAGTCTGACTGACCATTTTCAAGCATGACTACCATATTGGATAACACAGACACAGCACATTTCAGTCACTGCAGAAAGTTCTATTGGACAGTTTTGTTCTAAGTGATTTCCTTCACCCCTAACTCTCAACGGGTATTACTTTTAGCTCTACTTAGTCCTCATTGGGCATTAGAAACTCATCTTTTTATCTCAATGTTCAGCACATAAAAAAGAGCTCAATAAATGTCTGTTGAATTGACACTGGGCCTTTAGAGCACATTCCTGGGGAGAATTAGGTCCCTGACCAAGAGAGTCAGTCTACGCTATTATTTGGAACAATGCAATAAAGGCAAAGAACAGACAAGAAAAATTTATGTGGGCCAGAAACAGGGCTCTTAGAAATCTTCACACCCTATACCGGACAAGGTACAGATGCTAAATGGGAAGATGAACATTGTCCCTTGGGAAGCCTAAAAGTCTCCAAACTGGTCCAGGACTGAAGAACCAGGACCATCCAGTATGCTTTTCTCCTGTTTTTCCTTCACCAGGTCAACTTTCTCTTCTTGGTTATTATTACTATCTTTTCAATCCATTTGAAAACTCAAAAAGCAGGTGTTCTAGGCCTTATTCACCAGTTGAAACTACGTTCTTAAAAAAAAAAAAAAAAAAGCCCACAAGGAAAGAAAGAAAAACACTCAACCTGCTATTCTATTTCTGTATCACCAAGCTAGGTGGGATCTGGCCTTCGTTTTGTATACATTCAGCAATGGAGGAAAGATAAACTTCAAGAGGCATGGTTCCCTGGAGCAAGGAAAGAAGAGCCTTGGGGACATGTGATGTGTTTATATCCAACAAGGAAATCCAACTTTTCCAGCTCAGTGAGATAGCACCCAACACCAGATTTGTCTGTTAAAAACATTCTCATTTAAACACAGATATACAGATGGGAGATAGTACTTCACCTTTTGTGAAGTAAACTCTGAAGTCAGAGATGTATAACAGCTCTTGTGCAAAAGCTTAGGCTATTAAGAAATGGGATAGAATATGGAGAATAATATCAAGGGAACAGAACTATCCCTTCTTGGAGTGAGATGAAAGGGTTCCGCCCCGACATACCTTTTTATATGTTGTCTCTCCTGTGGAATCAACACCTCGGTGGCCTATTTTTTTGATGGGCATGCCAGAGGCACAAGGCGCCTAGAAAAAGAAGAGTCAAGATTAGCACGTAATTCACAAATAATACACCAAACAGCTACAGTGATAGTATATTAAACAAACCAGAGTACTCGACATATCCTTTTCAGGATATAAACATTCATAAAACCTTCAGAAGACCCACCCCATGCAAACACACCGCCACAGTGTTGCTTCCCAGTGAATTAACTGGCTCAAAGAACACAGAAGAAAACCCCCGAGGGAGACTATTTCACATTTGGTCCTCAGAAAGATGACGTAGAAAGTAAAAACAAATATCATTAAAGAAAAGCAGAAACAGGAGGAGTAGGAAATAGCAGCCCCAGAAAAAAGGATAAACCTCGGTTCACAAAATCAAGCCAGGTTGGAAGTAGAGTTCCACAGATCCCTTTTTTCACTCGTTTCCTTTCAGAAATTACTAACCTTCAACCCAATCTGAACACTAATTGCTTAAACTGAATTCAACAGAAATGATCTAGCCACTAGTAAATGCAGGTACTGCGAACCTGGAAATTAAAAGGCTGAGGCTGTAAGACGACTCCTCTGAGAGAGGGGCCTCAGTGCCTCGAAGAGATTCCTGAGAACGTGAGATGGCTTTGTTTTCCACTCACATGACAGTCTCTGGAATAAGGATGGAGCAGAACCAGTACAACAGAGCCTGACGCCAGCACAACAGACAGGAAGATATTCTTCATGACGTCAATACTCATTAAGTGAATAAGCCAGAAGGCAAAAAGACTAGTGGAAACAGGATGTCACAATCTTAGGGCCTGATATTCAAGTTCACTCTTCTCACTAAGGCCCTTAGTGCCGGAAAACCCTGTATAACCTCACAGATCTTGGAAGCTGTTCTACCAGAAAAGCCTAAAATTCCAGGCCAAAGGGCCCGCATTCTGAGGCCCCATCACAAACCCAGGAGAGGCAAGAAATGAGAAGAGGGCTGGGAAATACTTTATGGGAAGAAAGGTAAGCAAATAGAAAATATCCTGCACAGAAAAGAAAAACAGGAAATCAACAGCTTCTGTTTGGTTAAAAGTAGTTATTCAAATTCACTGAAGCTACACAAGCAGGAAGTAGTAACAGCAAAACAAGAGAGTGGGCTTTAGTGCTAGACTGTCTGGGTTTGAATCTCACACTCATTAACCCCACTTATTAATGATGGGCAAGCTATGGACCCTCTAATTCTCGCTTTCTTCATCGGTAAAACATGGGTAACAACAGTACTTCCCTCACAGTTGTTGTCTGAAGGAATAAACACGAATATCTACTAAAGGGCACTTGGGTACATTTACTCTTTGGTATGCTGCATCTGGTGTATTAAAAAATACTCAATAAATGTGAGCTATTAGTAATGTCCATAATAAACTGCAACAAAAGTAGAGTTGTATAATTTCTAGTTTACCAAAGAGATTTAAGAACCCTGTCCAGCTCCTAAGACCCAAGCAGGGGGAAAACAAGGATGTCATAAACAGGTACCCTTCTACCCCAGAATCAAAGTTTTAGAATCACTGTATCGATATGAAACTTACCTCAGATGTCATGGATCTCTTGACTCCAGATACTGTTAAAACAAAAGAAAACACGATCATAAGTGTGTGGACACACACTCACACAACCTCTTATCACACACACTGAAACAATCAGGGTTTGAGTCAAACTAAACCTGACAATGAGCTCCGGCCTCTTGCTCTGTGATACCAGATCCTTTTGGATAGGTTTTAAATGTCCCTTCTTCTTCCTCCTTCATATTCACAGAGCCCTTAAGCACATTCCATTCTTGTTCTAGTCTGCTTTCTTACTCCAGTGTTCATATTTTCTCTGGGAAATATATCTGTTCTTGATATATTTAACCATCAGAGTCTGAGGGTCTCATCTGATAACATGGCAGAAAGAGAAAGGATTAATATGAAATCCCCCAAGACTAACTGGGGAGTATGAGACCTGATTAACTTTTCCTGCAGAAGTAAAATAAAGGGGTAAGGACTTTTAGAGCACATCTGTAGTGCTTCACTCTATTAACTATTTCAGAAAAAAGGTGAAGAGTTGATCTATGGAGATGAAGAGACTGAGGAGGAGAAAATGCAATGTCGAAATAATGAAAAGGCATTCAGTGCCGGCAGAAACTGATTCTGCATCGCTCAGCCTCAGCTTGATTTCTGCTGCAAACTCAACAGGAATTTGTTGGCATTTACATACTAAAGTAAGTTTTACTTACTAAATACTTAATCAGAGTAGATGTGTAAGACAAGTGTATAGTTAAATCTCGTAATTATCATTTATGACTTTTATCTATTTAACTTTAGGAACGATTTCAAGAATAAGTATGTTTAGAAAGTGACTAAAAGAACGTATCTATAGAAAAATCTACTCTGAAAGGTTAAATCAATTCTTAAGGGTTTGCCACTCCCATAACCTTCATCCATGATCACGCTGAAGACACATGATCACTCAGGAAGACAGACCTGCCTTCTCTTTTTATCCTGGAGAATGTTGGCCTTTATTCAAAGACTATCAGTATATCACTTCAATCTAGCTCTAAAGAAGTCAAAGGGAATAAAGATTAGCCATATTAAAGAAAAATAAAAAGGAGTCCAAATGGGATGAACCTTCAATAATATAAGTTAATACCTGAGGAGAAATACCAGTTCCTGTATAAAGATTAATGGTGAGACACTTAGGATTAAGGGCCATCAGGTAAAGATGAGCAACACCGCCATCTATTATGACTGTTTAGGACAAACTGGTTAAACACCCTGAGACCTTCAGAATACAGCTGAGCTCAGAGGAGAGGCTATGATATGACAGCCCTCAGTGCAAAGGCCGAAGACCAAGTACTTCTGGTACCAACAAGCGGAGCAGCAAATTTTATTCCTTGTGGTGAGTCAGGGTGACCAAAAAAAAAAAAAAAAAGAACAGATGGTTTTCATTTCTCTTTCCAAAAAAGAGGCAAGGAAATGTCACCTAGCTGTTAGGAAGACATTCTGCATAAAATGGCCCAGAAAACTGGAAAAACAGCCGAGTCCAATAATCTACACTTTTTGTAGGATGCTTCTTCAACAAGGTCGACTTCAGCTGGGTGAAAAACCAGGTCAACCAGGACTGGAACCCCAAGGAACAACAAGGCAGGATGACTCAATTTATAATTAAAACTGCTACTGACTTACTGCGAAATTTAAGGTGTCCACCAATAAAAAATAGTCGAAACTTCTTATCTCACAACTTTTTAGATAAGAACAAGTCAACAAGCTGAGCTATTTAAATATCAGAAGACCTGGGTTCAAATTCCTGTTATAGCAGGTAAATTGTTCTCTACAAATAACTAAAAAAGGAGAGAGAAACCTGTATCAGAAGGTTATGTAAAGATTAAATGAGATAAGCTAAATCAAAGTACTTTATGGGCTGTAAAGTGCCAGACATGTTGTTATACATGATTTCTAATGCAAGAGCAAAGGTGGGCTCACAGCAAGGTTTAATGTTCAATTACCTAGACCTTCATGAAATTCTAATTAGCAGGGCAAAGTACTTGGCTCCTCCCAAACCCCTCAGCCCCACCCCCACCCCACCGGCCCCATACAAGCAGCTTCAGAAAATGATTCTCAAGGAGAAAATGTATGCTTTCAGTAGGGAAGACAAACACTGACTGTGGACTTCTTGGTTTGGAAGGGATCTGGCAGAACCAGAGAGCCAACATCTAGTCCTAGTCTGACAGTGTCACCTTGAAAATAACCTCCTCCATGTGCATGGAGTAACTGGACAAAGTTAAACAAAGGGGTGCGGGCGGCGGGGGGAAGGGGAGAGATAAGTGATTTCAAGGCAGAGATTAGGTTTGGGGCTTTCTTACTCCCTAAAAAGTTCAACTTTGCTACCTTTCCTGGTTTTACACATAAACATGTAGCTCTAGGGCCACCGACTTTTGCAAAGTACCCAGAATGAGGGTGGGGGTACTTCTTAGTGGAACTCTGATGCCAACTGCTTAGCTATCTTCAACTATAAAGCTGAGATTAATCCCAATAACACTATAGCTGAAGCAGTTAGATACTGGGTGTAAATAATAATAATCAAACCAAGTAACACAGGGAAAAGGAGAATCCAGACCCAAGAATAATTTTCTTCCTTGCCTGAAGTTTTGGCCCGTAAGCACAGATCAGAGCTCCAAACTACCAAAGTAGAATGGAAGGGAAGAGAAAAAGACCTAAAGAATTTGACCAAGGTTACTCTAGGACATGGTTCCATACTGTAGCGGTTAGCACATCTGCTTTATACGCAGAAGGTCCTAGGTTTGCACCCCAGTGGAGCCACGGCCCACGGTCTACGGCCACGCCACCCTGAACAAGCCCGATCCCATCTGATCTCGGAAGCTAAGCAGGGTCGGGCCTGGTTAGTACTTGGATGGAAGACCAGGTGCTGTAGGCATAAATAGTAATAATTAAAAAAAAAAAAAAATGCTCTAATACCCAGCTTGGTCCAGAAACTCAACAGACGAACATAGTGACATTTCAGGGAACCAGGTACCGTCTGCTAAGGGCTGTTGACCAAGTGGCCCAAAGCTTTGCCAATGAGAAATCGTCTACTGAGGAAGTCCATTAAGTACAGAAAAGAAAAAGAAAAGCAGAGAGAAGGGAAGGAGGAAGAGAAGTGGAAAAAAAAAAAGAGAGAAAGAGAAGACCAGCTGAGCATATTGACACTGGCTCGGTGCTGCCATCCAGCCGATGCTTAAGAGGAATGAGATTCAACCCTGTGGACAAGACTGGAATATTATTCAACGGAAATTCCGTTTTCTAGCATCTGTGTGAAACATACTCTCTGATAAGGATATTTTATCATTTTATAATCCATATCCATGATCCACACATATCATTCTCCTTTTGGGTAGGAAAATTGAGCAGAGGGCAGAGTTCCAATGTGAAAATTTACTTTTCTCAGGGAAAAGGCTTTCTTCTGAGAAATTTGGGACCCGCCTCTCCCTATCTAAGTCAAAACTCTGAAGTATTTTTAGTATGCCTACACTGTCACCAGTCCACACCAGGAAATGTGGCCTGTGCTACAAGTAGAGCACTTTACCCAAGGGTAGCTCTAGACAGCCTGGCTATAAACACTGTAGAGAAGGTCCCAGACCAGCTTGCCCTCACTGGCTCAATTTTAACACATCTCAGGACCAGTTCAATGTAGCTGCTCCCCTCCGTTCATTTATTCAACAACTACTTACTGATCATCTGCTATGTGTCAGGAATTACGCTAGGCACTCCGGGTGGAGCTATGTTCCTGACCCACTGGAGCGCACAACAGTTCCGCTTGTTTCTCCATCACTTGGGCATCTCCACGTTCTCCTATTTTACCTTAATGCTGACTAGAGGACTAAACTGAAATGCTGATATGTTTTTAGCAGGAAGGCTGTTTCTTTCCACTGACCGATTTATATTTTTATAGCATTTTAAAACCTTAAAAACGTATCTCGTTTAGCCCTCAAAACAACACTACAGAGTGTGGGAACTGTTTTAATTAAAGACTTAAGAAACATATCCACCAAATACAATGTGTGAAACTTGTCTGGATACTGATTAGAAAATAAGCCCAGAAAGATTTCTGAGACAGGATCTTTGAGAAATTAAATAACTATTGTTAATTTTGTAGCTGTGAAAATGCTACTGTGGTTATGTTACAACTCCCTCCTTCTCTCCCCTGCCCCCTCCCCCAGCTCCAAGAGGCCTTATCTGTAGAAATACATTCTGAAGTATTTATGGCTGAAATCGCATAAGGAACTAAGTTTGCTTTAAAATATCCCAGGGGGTGGTGGTTGGGGCCTGAAGAATAGATGCAACAAGACTGGCAAAACGTTGCTGTTGCAGCTAGTTGATAGGTACATGAGGTTCATTACACTATCTCTACTTTGTACATGTCTGAAGATTTTTATAATGAAAAGTTCAAGAAAAAAATACCACAGAAGGAAAGAAAGCAAGTATGGATAATTAAGCTTCTTCATCTGAGCTGGCTTCTTTTTGTGAGGTTTTCTCTAGTAAAAGTGAGCATCAGGGATGAAGTTCTAACAGTGAAATTGTTTTTGTAGTTTACTAACTTCACCATTCATGTCCACAGTTTGTTTCTTTCATGATTATGGGATTCCTACTTATTAATGGGCCCTGGACCAAGAAGCATTCTTAACAACTAGCAAATATTGCTCTACTGGAAGCAAAGAATAAAGCTATGACAAACAAGTTGCATCAGAAAAAATGATTCAAATAACGTATTTCTGAGTGTGTCAATAGATGATACAGAGCCAACCATGGTGACTTCGAGGCCTAGTTCCTCTGCAGAAAGAAGAAAATGTGAAAGACCTAGAGAAGCAAGGTGTATTCGCTTTGGGAATTTTTTTCCCCCCACCTAGCTGGGGCATGCTCAGACTGGCTGGAATCTACACCTGTCAATGAAAGCTGTCTTTTAAATAAAACGAGTTGAGAACTTAGCTCTTTTAGCCACAAGTGAAGCTACTGGCCCATTTTCAAGCTAACAACTCAATAATTACTTATATGATGAAAAAAAAAAATCATTCGGAAAGGGACTTTAAGATTTTTAGTCTAATTTTCTTTTATAAATAACAGCATAGAGCATAATAGATGTGCTCAAAATCAGAGAGCAAAGGCGGTGACAGCCAGAATTGGAATCCATATTCCTAACCATCAATTCAATTATTTTTTTCTAAACCATCTTCTGTTTTCGATTTCCTGGTCAATTAGAGTCTAGGCAGGTCAAGAAAGCACCAAGGCAACTAGTAGTAATAGGTCCTCACTAGTAGCAGAAAGTACCTTTTGTCTTTGCAATGACATCAACAAATTTAACAGAGGGGGAGGGGGAGCTCCATTCATCTCAGATTGGTTTTCTTTTTGGTATATGCAGGACCATGACTTGCTGTGATTAAAGGCTTAAGGCTTATGATTTCTGAATTTGTAATGGACAAAAAGAATGCATCTGACAGACAAACTCTTTTGTTTATTGTTTTAGGGATCTTGGAATTGACTGCAGAATCAGTTACCAAATCGGCATAAATCCATACTGACTTCTAAAATATTTTCTGAAGGAATGATTAATAACTCTACATACTAGGCACAGAGGAGCTCAGAATGTTGTTGCTTCTTTAGGCGGCCTAAAGTCAGAAGGGAAAGTGCTCTTCTTTACTTTTCTCCTTCACCAAGGACTACTAGTTCAGTCATACCCACTCAACAACAAATATTTAATCTGCTAAGTTAGTTGACACACAGACTTTGAGATTAGTGAGGGAACAACAACCACACAGTGGGTAGGAATGTGGGCTCTAAAATCAGAACACCTAGGGTTGCTAGGTTTGAATGTAAGGTCAACCATTTACTAACTAGGTGACCTTGAATAAGTTTATTAACACTCTCTAGGCCTTGGTTACCTCATCTATAAAATGGAGAAATAATAACATGGACCTCATAGGGCCATTATCAGAACTAAGTAAGCCGTGTACAGCATTTAACATAAAATATATACTCTATAAATACAAGCAATTATTATCACCATTGTGAATTACGAAACCCCATCCACAGGATGGGAAGGGTCAGGGGATATGAGAGGTACAGCAGAAAAAAGAAAGACACTCATTTACTAAAACAAAAAGAAATGAAGTTATGGGAAGATTTTGAGGGAGGCAAAAGGTAGTTGACTGATTCATATTATATGGTGGAATTGTGAGAAAAGATACTTCTAAGTTAAGACAGCATCCTTTCTGGAGAGGGCAGAGGAAAATGGGAGCTAAAGAAAATTTAGCTTGTAAGACATCCACAGCCTTCTCAGAGGAAGACCATGTACGCACTACTACTACAAAAAGTCTGTACTTGTTATGGGGAAGAGGAGCTGGCTGCTAGTTACTGCACACTCATGCTTCTTCAGTACAGATACACATCAGATCTACCTCTCTTACGCTGGACCCCACAGCACTGAAAGTTGAAACCTAAATGAGGAAAAACAGAAAGTTTTCACTTAACTTCTGAAGTTCTACTTGCTTACAGCAGAATAAGTATATCATTTAAAAGGCTCTAAAGTTTAAAATTATGAACAGGATATGGCCCGATCCCCAGTGCAACACTGTGAAATGTGAGATAATTTTTTGCAGTTGTAGGTAAATGTCTAAAAAAACGAGAGAAGTTCTCAAAGAAAAATTCCAAGAGTGGTCATAAAACTTGTAACCCAAATCATTCATTGTGGAGTGATATCAGATTGGCAAAAATTTTTCAGGTACAAAACTCCTTTGCATGCAGGTTTCTAATCTTTTAAAAAATGTATGTATATATTTTATTTGAGGATTTTCCAATCTTGGAAGGCAATTTGGCAATATGTAGCCAAAAGCCTTAAAAGCAAATGTGTACAATTTGACCCCAAAGTGGCAATTTATCCTAAGGAAACAATTACTCAAGTGGACAAAGACAGATAGACAGATAGATACATATACAGATATTTAATGCAGCACTGTAAATAACTATGATTGAATAGATATTATAATTGCAAAGAATCTGCATGAACAACAGAGGATCAGTAATATAAATTGTGGTATGGTCATAAAATGGAATACCATATAACCATTATTTTTATGTATATTTATGGATAGGATGTCACAATAAGTTGTTGGAAAAAATTAAAAAATTATATAGCATATAATATTTTTAAAAAACACATTTATAAATTCACATGTATTTATACATATAGAAAAGCTCTTAAAGATCATATATCGAAGTGTTAAAATATGACTATATTGAATAGTGGGGTTAGGTTTTTATAATTTTAAATTTCTATCTATAGCTATATAAATTTTCTATAACAAATAATTACATAGATAATTTAACAGTTAAAGAAAAGAGATACACACAGTTGGCTTTATTGTCATTCTCATTGCTTTATAACCCATTATCCCCAGTAAGCCACCACTTAAACAGTTCCATACACACAGATCGACATCACTCCCTGCCCCACACATTAACTCAAGCTCATTACAATTCTATTACGCTGCTGCAGAGACAGACTAGAAAGAAAAATGTGAAAATGCCTCGAATGCTGCTGACAATCCCAAGCTACAAATAAGCATGATTCTTAAACACGCAACTTTCTCGACTACATACTTTGAGATGTCTGTCCAACCTGAAACAAACCTACATCAGCATATATATAGATTCTATGAAGAGGTTTACTTTTTGTGTCCATCAGAATATCGATATTCTCCTATAAAACAGGGGTACCTAATTTCAGTATAACTCCTTGATGACAAGACTTGAAGGAAAAAAAAAAAGATCTAGCCTCTAAATTACAAAAATAAGCTAGGAAATCTTTAATGTTACCAGAATAATTTCAAAACAGCTGAACTGGCCAAGTCAAGTGACAAAGTGGAAACGACTCAATCGATTCTTGCTAAAATACAAACCTGAATCATCACATCATGTCGCAGAAAATTTTTCTGAGTAACCCTGGACTAGTCTTAAGGAAGCATTCCATTGTGGTCCTCGGCCCCACTCTGAACTGTGTGAGTGATGAAAAAAGTAATGGAGGGGCCGGTTTCTAGCAAAACACCACTGTGACTCTCCATAAATTTGCTACTACTACTAAACCACTGGAGACTATGATTCGCTATTGAAAGGAAGGAGAAAATGTATAGAAAGAGAAAAACCACTAGTTTAATTCTGAAAAGTATGAAAAAGGCAGACTTCAGAGGGGGAAATGAGTTGGCCTTAAAAGAGATCACTGAAACAAAGATATTTTCAGACAGTAAACAGCTCCGAAATAAGAATTGTTTTTCTCCCTAGTGTGTGGAACAAAACAGTGACCTTAATACCAGAGCCTCTCCCTGTGCTTTCAGAGCAGAAGCATTTCCGACGGAGATGAGATGACGTCATCCACCAGCCGAGAAACTAAGAGGCAGTGTATGACTGACTTCGATGTTTGAAGCACACATATAATTTGGGGACACTAGAGGCTGGCCGGATGTACATTCCTCAGACAACTGGAGTTGTGCCTAAACAGGTCATAGAGATGCAATCCCAGAGACTCAACTCAATGACCTACCAAATACTACCAGAATGCCACTCTTAGGGGGTGTCTTGGCTGATAAGATTGGGAGCCAGAGGTCTTAAAAGAAAAAAAGAGAGGAAAAAAAAAAAAAGCAAAAGCAAAAACCCACGCAAAACAAAACCACAGTCAATCCAGTTGTTTGTTGGACTATCTGAATCAATCTCTCTGGTCCTCATTAACTTGAAATAATGAAAGCCATTTCGACTACTGGATACCCCTGCAGATGGGAGGCATAGTATGTTCTTCAAATGAAAATACTCAGAAAAATGTCTAAAATGTCAGCCTGCCTCATGAGAAGTATCGATGAACACACAACTACATGAGATAATGGTGGGGTTTTTTTAAGCACCATTACTACACCCTCAAATAAGAACTAAACCAAGCCAGTTAAGAAACCAAGCTGCATTTCAAAGAAAAGCTAAATCTTGTTTCCTAGCAGGTGTCAATTTCAATTTTTTCCTAAGATCTGTGAAAAACTAAGAAAGGCAAGGATGCTCCTAGAAACTAAAAGAGAGCAGTTTGATCTATCTCAGCTAAGAGCCAACTAAGTAGCAGGGAAAGAGCCACAAATTTACTAAGACTCATCCTGATAACATACAGCCTTTATGCAACATCTTTGCCACTAGTAGCAATCTGAACCTCAGTTTCCTAATTTGGAAAATGAGAAGGTTAAATTAAAGTATCTCCACATTTCCCTCTAGTGATAAACTTTTGCTTCTACTTCTAACAAGGCAAATTTTATGGCTCTCAGGCCTCAAATACATATCTCTTGGTACTAAAATCTTAGTTGAAAATATCTTTAAAAATCTGAGTTCTTCTTTAAAAGACCCGAGTCTCCTGGATAAGCCACTCATGACCAAGAAGTATTTGAAATTTCTGGCAGATTGCCACCTCTGAATTCTATTTACATATCTGGCTCTATCTTGAAAAGCAATGAATCTTGCTGGATTGGAATGCACGTTTCAGCAGAGAAAGTTTAATTTTAATGATATCATAATGAGCATTAATCGCCCCAACGATTCACTTCAAGGCAATTACCCCCACCCCACCAATGCCAGGAAATCAGAGACATATGACTAAGTTACTTCTCCGTCATCCCTTTTATATAGGTTTCTTGTCAATGAAAACTTGAAGTTTCCCAGGCTTGTTTACCTACACCATGCCCAAGAAAGCTAATATACCTTACTTGAATCATACGTATATCCTAAAAACAACCTCTTCCCATTCTCTCCTCCCAACTTCCCTTACTTACCTTTCCTTAGCCCACTCCCCATCAACATCACTGATCCTTTGGGACAGTCCTTACTCTGGGTTAATTCCACATTGCTCCATTAAGTATACAAGGCACTGAACACTACTAAGAATCTGCCCTCCTCTCTCTCTTTGCCAGTTTTTCTCAGACTCTAACAATAAGGAGCCTTTTTGATAATCAGATGTTTATCGATAATACCTATTGAATACAGACAGCCATTACAAACAAACAGACTGGAATTTCACAAGAGGAGAAAGAAAAATGGCTGGAGACAAAGTTTCAAAAGATGGAGGGATTGAGGGGGAAAAAAGTTCATTTTAAAGAAAAAAAATAGTCAAAGAAACAATAGGAGCTCATAACAGATATGCTAGGAAAGGGTGGAGAAGTGAAGTGCAACGCGGGAAATGGAACGGTCCGGAAAGGGCTTCCTCCAGGAAACACCATCAGTCCAAACACCCTGAGACTGAATGGTGGACTGCGGTTTGGAACACAAAGAAACAGAGATCCTCTCTGCCAGACTATTAGAAAACAGCATACTTCCTTAAGTATACTTTTATCCTTGATCAAGAAAATAATGCCCAGTAAGAACAAGAAAGAGAGAAGAAGAAACGGACAGCTTTGGTCTTGTTGCTTTCTTTGTGGCAAATAAGAATATCTCAAAATTCTAGGAAAGAAAACAGTCGGTTTAAAGGATCAATTAATCACCTTCCTCTCCCCAGTTCTGTCTTTGGCCTGGTGTTATCTCTGTTGCTCACTTCACTACAGTTTCCACTATATTAGCAAAGAAAAACAGACTGATAATATATGTAATAGCTAGTAGCTAGCACATATTTGAGAAGTTATTATAATCAGGAGTTTTATATCAACTCAGAACAGCACACAGAAAATGAACAAGCAAACAGTATTTTGATAGTCAAAGGCAGAAATAAATGGTTAATAAAAAACAATGACATTCAGATGTCAGTTTTCTGGCAGAATCTATGGAGGAGACAAAAGAAAAAAAGGGAGGGGGTGTCAAAAAACCCTTGGGGAAAAAAAGCAAACAAAAATCTCTCCCTGCCTTATAAAATAGCAACCAAAACAGTACCTAGTGATGCTCTGACTACAAAACATTCTATCTTTACATTTCCAAATTTCAGTTTCTCACCCAGTAAAGTGGCTTAAAGTGCATTACTTTTCACTAGTATGGAAGAACTTAAGAGACAAAGATCAGCCTACAAATGGCTTACACTGTGTACAAAGAACACAGACAAAAACCCTCGACAAAATCCCTACCATTTGGGGTTATCAAATTACAGCACAATTTACTGGTGGGGTTCTGCTGGAAAGAACAAAACCACCAGAATCAAGGACTGACGAGGATGCCCTACTATAAAGGTCCCAAGCAAAAATGCTTCAATCTTGTGTCCTCTAGGGTTTCCTTCAGTAGTTAAGGGACAAAAAGTCAGGAAAAGAGCTGTAAAGTTCCACTGTGCTCCTGATAAAATCACATAGGTGAAGGACGATAATTTCAGAAAGGTTCTGGTTTGAAGCAAAAGGAACTATAAGGTCCATGATCTTCTAAGATTTCAAGCTCTTTTTCTTGGGGGGAGGGGTCACCTGTGATTTTATCACACAGCTCTTATTTCAGAGTAGCAGTATACGCCTTAGCATTCTAACTTTGCTTTCTAACTCCTCCACTAACCTCAAATCAAGTCTCCAAAACAGAAACTTTTTACTGCCTTCATGGTGGTAAAAAAGGGACTCAGAGGCTGAATTTCAAGCTCCTGATGGACTAATCAAACTACAAATAGAGAAACAGGCTCTCTGTACATTAGTGTGACAGATGGTCACACTGTCAACAGCACTTTGTCAGGGCTGATTTTATTTTTTAAGTGGTGGTGCCACTGTCCAAATAATGAAGATGGAAAACAAAGAGAAGGAATAAATTTCCTTTACCCACCGAACAGCTGAGACTAGAGAGCAAACTGCATCACCTTTTATTAACAACCAAAGAGTAAGAACAAGCACATGATGATGGCTGCTGTAAGCTGATATTCATTTATAACTGCCTCCCCCAAATCCAAACACAGTAATTACTCCAAGGGGAAAAGATGTCAAACATCTCTCAGAGTGTATGGTTTGCTCTACCTCTGTATTTCACTTGTCAGCAGCATAAAAGACCAGCTCTGGCTTAACGGTGAAATAATCTAGACAGGGGTTTAACACTGGCAGGAAACAACTGTTCTAAATACCCTGTCTTTCCTAACTTGAATACCAAAAGATTTGGAGCCTCCAAAGGTTATAAGTGTCTTTAAAACATCAATCTGCCCTGAGTCCTGACATTCTTATTTTGTATCCATTTTCAACACTGCCAGAGAACGCTGCTTTTAGGATTTCACAGTTTCATCAAAATTTAAGTGAGTTTAGCTAAACATCTAAGAACAATAAATTGGTTTTAGGATGGTTAAAAGACAGACAGACAGACAAACAACCCAACCTTGAATTTCTACAAAGCTAGCCTTCCAGCCTTTAACAATTTAGGAAATCATAAACCATCTCTTAACTCCTGCCAATGTCCTAATTCCCCAGGTATCATCCAGACAGAGCACTAAATAAAACCCATCCTCAACAGCCTTTTTTGCATGAGAATCAAATATCCTATACTCTTCAAAAACATATCCTTGAAAACATTATATTAACTAAGCCCAAACCTAACTGAACACTCGGATACACAGAAAAGTCAACAATGTGTATTTGCATACAATAATTCCATAATGTTTTCAAAAATATTTATGAACAGAATTTTTCTTACTTTTTGAGGATTTTTATAAGTTTATTGGAGCCAAACTGATGACATATGCCAGGGAACAAGGTCTCAAATGCTCCCAATTTCTCTTAATTTCTTAATCCAACTGTTTCAATATTTGCCAAAGAAGCAGAGAAGGGGTAAGAAACAAAAGTACAAAAAAGGAATCTAAAGCTATTTATTTTTAGATATCTTTACACCTTGACCTAAGGTATGAACATAGCAGAGTCAAGGAGATGTAAAGTCCACTGAAACATAATATGTGACTTTCTGGTGAAAACACAAGAAGAAAAAACATTATACAATTTGAATTATTCACTGCTAGCCTTGGGTTCTGGCGGAAAATGTAAAAACATACAAAAACATCAAATAGTGACATCTCAAAAAGATAAGACTATCTGAAGTAGGAAGAGAGATGGAAGAGGAGGAAGATGCATCAGTAAGTGTATTAGATTTTATTCCTAAATCTGTCCACCTGGCCAATACTTTTACGAGATATGAGTCAAATCTTGGGCTATAAACACATGGCTTTTAAGGTTAACCTAGTTCTAGGAGAGAAAAATACCTGACTTGACAGTTAAGTTTAAGGAATACACACGACCATTCCTCTTTCTTGCACTGGAGGAGAGGGGAAAGGTTTTAAGGAGATACTTCACAAAAAAACTGTCATTTGTACTTTACCTTGTTCACACTTAGAATGCACCATGAGTTGTTCTGACCCTCTAATGCTTTTACGGAAAAGGCAAAAATCACCTCTAGAGAAACTAAAATTAGATGTACATAAATAAAACTGTGGTTTATGAAGAAGATACTTGTGACCACATATTAGTTCATCTGAGCTGGAATATGAAAGGTGGAACCCTCTATTTAGCCAATTCAAAATGGCAAGGATACAATCCCAGGCCTAAGAAGATGTCAACATCTCAAGCAAAGCACCCAGATGATCAGGTAGTCTCTCCTGTTCACAGTATAGAGGCAACAGTCACTGGGAAACACCAGACATTTCTGATGGAAGCTCTAGAACAGTTTCTGACTCAACCTCCCCCTCCTCGCCCCAACACACACATCACATCCCAGCACCACACATTTTCCCTCCTACACACAATCTGTTGCTGTTCTTGTGGGCTCCTGAGCCCTCCCTCAATCTCCAATAGTTTCTAACTACCTTGAGCCACAGTCCCCAGCTCCATTCTCCAAGTGTCGGTTTCCTGACACAGCCTAAGCGTTCTTCCAGTCCATTTCCTATTATGCAACACACTACCCCACAGCACTTGGAGCCGCCCCCGACTCCATCCTCGCAGACCTAATTCCCAGCATCACCTCTCTCAGCCTCCACAGCAATTCAAGACTCCATCATTCTACCTTCTCCGCTTTAGGGTCTCTAAACTCAAATTTTCCACATTCCTCAGGCTCCCTTCAAAATGTCCCATTCCTTCCCAAAGCTGGTCAGTCTAGAGACAGGAATCATCAAGGGAAGATGTTTGACAAAATGTGTCAGGGCGAAC
This sequence comes from Pteropus vampyrus, assembly GCF_000151845.1. Lineage (NCBI taxonomy): Eukaryota > Metazoa > Chordata > Mammalia > Chiroptera > Pteropodidae > Pteropus > Pteropus vampyrus. Next base: position 394,422 of record NW_011889100.1, on the reverse strand, counting down.
GCGCGCCTGTGGGGGCCGGGGGGGCGGGGGTCACGAAGTGAGAAGAAGTGACGCATTAGGGGGGGGAGTCTCCGATGGAAAAGACGTCTCCATCAACTCCCACCCCCGACAAAATTCATAATTCGCTCAACTCGCCAGCAATCGAAAGCGTCCATCACTCTTCAGTACCTTTTAAGTCCCATGGCTTCTCCTCCACATTTTTATCCAATTAACCCCACAACCAACGTGGATTCTACCTGCCTCTCTACATATAAGGCCTCCACTTACTTTACTTTTCTCGACTCCCTTCGGTTTCCCTGCCGTTTCCTTCCTACCATCACCGTCAACCTCCACCCCTTCCTGACCTCACTCCTTCAAAGTCCTCAACTCGGTCTCCTCGAAGACCGCCAGTGTTTCCGACAAACACTGGCCACCTTCCCTTTCTCAGTCAAATTCATCCTTTCCTCAGACTCCCCTGCCCGCGCAGAAAGCCCTGCTACTTGTAAAGCCAGCCATCTACCCTCCTCGCCGGCAACTCCTCGGACATCCCCAGCTACAGGAGCCCCCTCCTCTCAGGTCTTGTTCTCCCCACCACCGCACAGCCATCGTCGCCCCCCGCTCACGCCCCGCCCTGATTACCTGAGGACAAGGGGCAGGCAGGCACCCCGGAATCCGCGGACGAGAAGCCGACCGCCGACGGCCCAGAGGAGGCCGACGCCATCTTGGCAGCCCCCTCCCCCTCAGCGGCCTCGCTCCCTTTCAATCGGGCTCTTCCTCTTCTCAGAGTCGAATCTTCCCCACGTCTCTTCACAGAACCCGCGTTCCGCAGGCCACCTCCCCACCCCCTCCGGGGCCTCGCTCAGACACGTCGGGCCGGCTCCTGGACCAGCTCAGAGCCACACCATTCGGCTGGCATAGGGGACGACACGCGTCTCGCAGCCTCTCCGTAACTTTAACCGCTTTCCGCTGGAGCTGCTGTCCCCTCTCACAAGAGAGTAGGCTCGAGCCGGCTGCCGGGCCCCCGCGTCCGGACCAAACCACATCTAAAGGAATAAGGGGGCGTGAAAAGCCCCTGGGGAGCGAGCCCCCCTCATCCCTAGCCACAGCCTGTTTACCGCCCAACCCCACCGCTCCACTCCGGGAGGCCAGCGAAACCCGGGCACTGCGCATGCGCTCAACCTTCTCAGCGTTCCGTCCCACTAAACGTAGGGGGAAGGAGGCCTGAGGGGCAAAGCCAATCGGGAAGCTGCTACTGGGTCACATGACACGGGTCCTCCCCCGCCTAACGAATCCACGGGTGAAATACCTGCGCGCCCTGGGCCGCAGACCGTCCCTACGGTGGCTCGGTGGGTCAATTTAGATTCGCTCTTTGACAGGACTGGGTTTGCGTTGCCTGAGATCGGGAGAAGCGTTCGCTCCGCGGGCTCCCTCAGTTTCACAGCCCAGGGAAGAACAGCCACGGAAGCGCTAGTGTCAAGTTAGAGGCGTTAAGCAGTCGAACATCACAAAACATTGCATGTCACCAAGTATTTTTTCCGGCTTTACTGCCTTGTTTACTATTAAACGTGCGTGCATGTCTTGCCTTCCTCTGAATGACATCTGAAACTTATCTACACTTTTGCCTCAAGGGCAATGCTGGGCACTGGGACGGAGTTCAGTAAATATTTGATAAACGAATGAAGACCAGTCAAAGAGGGGACAAGGAAGATGATCAGACCATATCACAATCTTCCCGTGATCCAGGCCCTAAGCTTCTGTTGGTTGTCTATGCTCCAAAGGACATGGCGACACACAGAAATTCCCCCATCCTAGTCTAGTCTTTGCAGTAACTCTGCCCAGTTTTATTTTTATTTATTTAATTTTTAAAATTTTTATTTATATTTATTTTTTATAGTGACATTGGTTAACAAAATCCAGTAAGTTTCAGGTGTACAATTTAACAGTTAGGCATATATATATTGCATTGTGTTCACTTCCCACAGATTTCTGTCACCACATATTTGACCCTTTTTACCTCATCTACCTTCCTCCTCCCCGCTCCCTGGTAACCACTAGTCTATTGTCCATGTCCGTGAGTCTCTGTTTGTCCTGTTCATTTGTTGCTTTTAGGTTTATATCCCACATATAACATATCATGTGGTTTTCAGCTTTTTCTGTCTGACTTATTTTGCTTAGCATGATTATCTCGAGGTCCAGCCATGTTGTCACATAACTCTGCCCAGTTTTAACAAAGTGCCCTGGAGGCTGTGAACTCTGGTGGGGATCTGAAGACCTAGGACTGTCTCTCTCTCTCTCTGAAGAGACCTAACTGCTGGGGACCAGCCACTGTTTGGTTCACTCTTGTATCTTCAGCTCCTCTCCTGATGTGATTCTAGACATAGTAGGGGCTCAATAATTACTTCTGGAATGAATAAATGAAGAAGAATGGGAAAAAAATTCTAGGTATGGTAGCCCCAAGATGCCCGGTTATCTTTTATTCGGATGTTTTTTGGATCTTCAAAAGGGAACCTAGGAGAATATCCCCAGGCATTGATCTCTGCCTTCTACCCCTTCTTCATCAAGATCTAAAATAATTGTTTCCCTGCTGCCACCTGCTGGATTATCCACCCTCCTTTGGGTACTGAAGGTAGACAAACTTCAAATGGTTGGATTGCTATTTGCAATTCCATAGCAATGGAATTGCGTAGCATTGAAGTATTTTTTTTAACGCCTACAGCACCTGGTATTGCTAGGTGGTCTCCCATCCAAGTACTAACCAGGCCCGACCCTGCTTAGCTTCCAAGATCAGATGGAATCGGGCATGTTCAGGGTGGCATGGCTGTAGATCTGAAGTATTTTATAATTGCCTATACCTATAGGCCCCACTCAACTAAACAGTACAAAAATTAGACATTTGGGGGTACACTGCCTAGCACAGAATTTATGTCATAGGTATTCAATAAATATTTGTTAAATAAATTATCCTTGTTTCCATAAAAGGCGTGGAGTTGCTACTATTTCCTGAGTTATTTTATAAATCAGCTGGTGTAGAGGTAAAGCTGTTTTTGATTTAAAAGTTGGACATAGACCAATAATTAACTAACCAATGCAGTAGGTCAAACAGGGTTTTCTCCCTGGGGTTTGAGCTACGAATTCAGTTTTGGCCCTCCAGAAAAGATCCCTATTTTGCAGCAGCTTAGGGGTCTTTGTTTCTCCTTTATGTACTAGAAAATGGCTACTGTTACTCCTACCACCTTGTATTATGGCAGTCTGTTTACTTCTTTGTCTCCCTCGTTAAGACTGTGAACATTTCAGGGCAAAGATTATATCTTATCCACTTTTCTATCTCACGGATCTAGAATAGTGCCTGGCACAGAGTAGGTGCCTAATCCATGTCTCCTGAGTATATGAATGAAGGCAAAATTGAAAAAGTTGAGCTAGGGGTGTTTCCGATCTTTCCCCCCAATCCTTGTCCCTTCCCCCCCCCCACTCAATCCCTGGGGTGCTCTGATTCATGGAGCCACTCTTGCCCAGTAACATTCCTGGAATAGCAGAACTGTGGTGACGTGGCAGGGTGTGGAAGAAGGGGCAGAGCAGGACATGTTGGATTAGTGCTTCCAAGGAAACAGAAAAGGGAGTTCACCAATATATACTTTGGAAACAGGGGGCAATCTGATGATCTCAAAAAAGGGCCGCACATACAGATTTGGAGGATATAATGTGTGTGCGCGCACACACACACACACACACACACACACACACACACACACACACAGAGCTTTATTAAAGTGACCTTTATGTCTTAGAACAATTTCTAATGTCAAAATGGAGAGGCTAGAAGCTGCTAAGATCAACATAGAGGGAGAATAAAAGGATGGGCACCAATTTCATGTAATTAGTCATTCATTAATTCATTCTTTGAATTAGTGTTATTTAGCCCCAATGATGTTCCAGGCACTATGAGAGTTCCTGGTATACACAGAAGATAAAGTCCCTGCCCTCAAAAAGAGCACAGACTAATGAGAGAGACAGACATAGAAATCATTAGAATAAAGTGTAATAGGTGCCATCTTAGAGTATGTACAAGTGGTATGGTTTGAAAACCATATTTTCAGAATAAAAAATGGGAAGACGAATTGACACGGAGGTTTGACGATACCACAGACTATTTGAGATTAGAATTATATTAGAGAATCAAGGAGGCTTGATCTCCATGGCTATGAGAACTGTGCTGGGAAGAGAGGAATGGGTGTGCAGCAAGACTTCACTGTCTTTTAGAATTAGAATTTTGCCAGGTAGACAAAAAGGACAGGGAGTCTAATGAGAAGGAAAAGCATGGAGGCACGACAGAATTGGGTGTTAGGAAAGTGATGCTAGAATAAGATAATGTGGCAGGAGGTGAAGTTAGAAAGACAAAGAGAGACTAAATTATGAAGGCTCTTGAATGCCACGTTAATAACAGTTATCACCTACTAAACATCTATGTGCTTATTAAGACAGTGCTAAGTAATTTACAAGGATTACATCTTATTCTTCTCAACAATCTTCAAAAGTAGTTATTATCAGTCCCACTTTATAGGTGAGCAAACTTGAGATTCAGAGAGGCAAAGCAACTCGTCCAAAGTCACACATCTAGAAGATCTAAGTTCAAACTCAAACTCCGGTCTATCTGGCTTTCCAAGGCTCTGCCCTTAACCACATTACTATTCCGCCTCTAGGATTTTGGACTTTATCCTGCAGATACAGGGAGCCATTAAAGATTTTTGAGTAGAAGAGTGAAAAACCTTACTGGGTTTTTAGTAAGGTTTCTACGGGCAGCAGAATGGAAAACGGAATAGAGCAGAGGGAGACTGACCTCTTCTAAATGAAAACGTGTTGACTCCCAAATTCTGGACTTAGAGTGGGGGCTCCTGGAGTCACCGAAAGGAATCCTTGCAGATCAGGTCCGCGCGAGCTTCGGCAGGAGCTTGGGGGTGGTGTCTGCGCGGGAGTGGGCGGGGCTGAAGAGTAAAGCCCGCCCGGGGGGCGGGACTAGGCGCCCCTCGACGCTCCGCTGCTTCTGCCTGGAACGGGCGGCTTCCGCCGCCGCCGGCCACCTGCAGGCAGTGGTGTCGAGCGCCGAGCTCCGGGATCCGCGCTGGGAGGGAGGCCGAGGTTGGCGGCGCAGTCTCGGGAGGCGGAATGAGTTTGGCTGGGGGCCGGGCCCCGCGGAAGACCGCGGGGAACCGGCTTTCTGGGCTCCTGGAGGCAGAGGAGGAAGATGAGTTCTACCAGACGACTTATGGGGGTTTCACGGAGGCAAGAGCCGGGCCCCGGCAGAGGGAGGGGAGGAAGCCAAGAGGAGTCCTGAAGGGAGAAACCTCGGACAAAGAACGGGGCGGGGAATAGGCCGGAGCCTTGGCGGGTGATACCCGCACGGGGCGGGCGAGTCAGGGGGATGCGGTGGAGACCTGGAGCGAGAGCCCGGATGGGGCGGGGATAGAGAAGCCGCCTGGAGACACCCCAGAACGTGGCAGGAACCTACCGTGCACTTCTCTAGTTGCATCTGTCACCGCACTTCTGACGTCTAGCGCGCGCAAGGCACATCGTAGTCACGCGGTTTATACCCGTTGGCCCACTGCTGGTTATGCACCTGAAGAATAGAAAGAAGCCTCCCAGAAATAGAGGGGCTTAGCCTACTCCTTTTTCAGCTTTCAAATCTCAGTGGTTATCTCCCTAGATAACCTTTCTTTGTACGAAAAAGTGTCCTCGTATATTTCCTTCATAGAACATACTTCACTTTGTTATTAGATTTGGTTTGCTTACTTGTTTATCCTTTCCTATTCGTTCGTGAGCTCTGTAAGATTAGAGATGGTCTGTTTTGTTCAACAGTGTACATCCAGCGCCCAGTCCCGTGTCTGGATTGGCTTGGCATTTGTTAAATTTGTATCCGTTGACTCTTTCCATTCTTTAAGCATGTGTCGAGCACCTAGAGCAAGCAAAGCCCTGTGATAGGCTCTAGGGATACAGTGTTCAAAACACCCATTTGACCTTAAATGGGGCAACAGTCAGTTAAAATCCTGTGTGATAAGGAGTAGAATAAGTAGGGTCTTGTGGTAAGGCGTGGAAGCCAGAGTTGTTGATCGCGATGGTTTTCCCTGGAGGACATGATGGTTAAGCTGAGGACAATATGAAAAGTAGGTCTTGGCTGGATGAAGAGCAGTAGGACTGGGAGCACGGGGAGGAGAAAGGTTAGTCCACGGAGGGCATGGGGCAGAGCGTGTAAAGGCACTGAGGTCCTGGCGTGGGACCTGCACATCTACTCTCATTCTCCATGAAGGAGAATAAAGGTTGGCAAGAATGGAGGAAGTAGACACAGGCCAGATGATGTAGGGCCTTGTGAGCCATGTTAAGGAATTTTCCTGTTCATCCAGAGGATTGAGAAGATGATCAGATTTGTACTTTAGAAAGATCATTCTGTCATGAGAATGGTTTGAAGGAGGCGTTGGGAGTAGAGAAACATAGACAGGAGAGTTCAAAAGGAATTAAGGCAATAGAGTCCCCAGGACTCCCAACCAGGTGGCTGGTTGGGAGTCATTAGTTACACAGCCCTAACCAGCTCGTTTAAAATAGAACTTTCTCATCCCTCTTCTAAAGGCTGTTTTCCTATTCCTGTCATTTTACGAGTCGTTATTTAATATGTACCCGTCATGCTTCCAAAAAGGATTTAAGGAGGCTTACGATATAAACAAAAAGTAGGAACAGTAAAAATAGAGACAGATCAAAAGTAATTATACCAGAGCCTCTGCTGAAATGATAATACCAATTGATATTAAATTTAGCTGTGAGTTTCCTGGCAATCAAACCCTGAATTTCTTTTTTTAGTAAGAAAGAAGCATATAAGTTCTTTAAGAGAGACAAACTTACTCAGTATTAGTCCTAGGGAGAATCGCATCCTTATATAAGATCTATAAAGTAACGGGTTTAGTAGATGATGTAAAAACATTTTCTTATCTAGTCATGTCTATTAGTGATCCTTGATAAAAGCCACAGGAATGGCACTAAATCCGTAACTCAGCAAAAACATTGCGATTGGGCTCTAAGCTAATGAGTAGTTGTACTACTGCACTCTGGCAATGTGACTTAATACCAGGTCAGAGCCGAGGGGATTAACGTGTGACCCGGCTGTCTTTCACAAACATCATTTGGGAGGAAGTGATGGTCATCAGTGCAAGATAGAACTCTGACTGGCTTGGAGTGTCAGCGGTCTCTGTTATTTGCTTACTCTGGCAGCGTGTACCCCAAGATTAGCCCATTAGCCTGCATCAATGATTGAAGAGAGAGCCACATGTGCGAGGCGCTACCCCGCCCAGTCAAATCCTCTGCCTCCCGTGTTTTTTCTCTTTCCTTTCCAGTATGGCGCCATGCTGGCCCTAGTTCGCATCACCTCAGGTCTAGGCTGTACTCCATGTTCTCTACTCCGGCCCATTTCATCGCTTCCAGAGCTTTCTACAATACCCCTTAGGTGCATTTTTCCTCTCCCCTCAAATATTCTGCGGCTCCCCACTGTACGTAGTCGTATCAATTTTCCTGTCCCAACACACTTGAGGAATGAGACATACCTCACAGTAACTTTAGTTTCCTTCGACAATGATCGTTGCTGGGAAAAACAAGAAGAGGGAGACGATCGAGAACCACCAGCCTCCAACTTAAAGTCAGAAGCTCATTAGCCACATTTAAGTTCCTCTATAGCTCGAGTGCAACCTTCTTTTCAACTCTTATAGACCTATAGGGCGATCGATTGACGTTGAAAGGAGGCTGTGCTGGAGCCGCAGGCAGTCAGCTAGGAAGACTTCTCGCCAGAGGCAAAGCTCCTGATCTACTTAGGTCTAAATCCTTATTCCATAAACGTGCTGCACACCACCCTGCTGCTTCGTTCTTGCTACTCCCTCTCCCCACGAGTCCCTCTTTCCTCTTGGCCTGTCCAAATACTACCAGTATTTTTAACCATGGTTCAAGTTCCCTTCATGCTTTACAGTCTAAAGCAGGGTTTAGCAAACTACAGACCACTGGCAAAATCTGGCTCATTACCTGTTTTAATCTATCCCTTTACAGAAAATGTTGCCAGCCCTTGGTCTAAAGGGATAAAGTGTGATATTTAAACCTCCCCAGGCTACCAGCCCATAGCAAGTGTGCCTTCCTCTGAACACCTGTAACATTTAATTGCCATCTGGTACTTCATATGTTGCCTTGTGTTAAAACGTCCTTTCATAATTATGTCCTGCCCTCTTACTAGACTGTAATGCCCCTGGGACCAAAGTATATCCTATTGTACCCTAGAACTTAGCATGGCGTGCTACAGGAATCGGGCAGTCAGTCAGTGTTGGAAAGGGCGGTGCTGGAGGCAGACGCCATCAGCGAGGAGGGTTTCTTGCCCAAGGAAAATGAAGAGCTGGTCCGGGAAGGAGAGGGGCGGCCCTTACGAAGAAAGCAAAGAGATTCTGTTCCTCTGGGAGCGGCTTTAATGGCTCCGATGCCAGCGAGAGCCTCACCTCCCTGTATCCTCAGGAATCAGGAGACGATGAGTATCAAGGGGACCAGTCAGACACAGAGGATGAGGTGGACTCTGACTTTGACATCGACGAAGGGGATGAGCCATCCAGTGATGGAGAAGCAGAAGAGCCGAGAAGGAAGCGCCGCGTCGTCACCACAGCCTATAAGGTGCGGGGGAAGTCCCGGCTCGCTTGGGCTTTTCATTCCTGTTCTCCCCGCACCAGTCCCATTGCCTACAGTGCTAGTTTCCTGTTAATAGTCTCATCTTGCTCCTTATCTGTCCATTCCCTGGTGTCTGTCTCTAATCCGTCCCCAGGAGCCTCTGAAGAGCTTGAGGCCTCGAAAGGTCAGCACCCCAGCTGGTGGCTCTCAGAAGGCCCGAGAAGAGAAGGCGCTGCTACCGCTGGAATTGCAGGACGATGGCGCTGACAGTGAGTGCGGGCGTTTGGGTCACCTGGCAGAACTGGAATATGATGAGAAAAGTTATTGTGTCGGTGTCAAATTTACTGACGTTAACAACTATATTATGATTATGTAAGGGAAATCCTTATTCTCAGGAAAGACACACTGAAATCTTTAGGGGTAGAGAGCCATGATGTGTGCAACTGAACTCTCAGATTTTTAAGAAAAAAACATATACACACAATGCAGATGGGGCGAAATGTTAATAGGTGATCTGGGTAAAATATACGTGGGTGTTCTTTGTACTATTCTTGCAACTTTTTTTAAAGTTAAAAATGATTTCCAAATAAAGTTTTAAAACTAAAAAAATAAACAAAGGAGTTCAAAACGAATTCAAAGATTTCTTGCTCTCTGACTTCCTTCCCAGGTCGGAAGTCCATGCGACAGTCTACAGCTGAACATACACGACAGACTTTCCTTCGGGTACAGGAGAGGCAGGGCCAGTCACGGCGGCGAAAGGGGCCCCACTGCGAGCGGCCACTGACCCAGGAGGAGCTTCTCAGGGAGGCCAAGATCACAGAGGAGCTCAACTTACGCTCACTGGGTCAGTCTGCGACTTGGGGAACAGTGGGTGTAGGGGCTGAGGAGCATGAGAAAAACAGACCTGGAGGGCCCAGAGAATGGGAGAGGTGGAGATTTGACACAAGGGACTCGGAAGGAAAAAATGGGGCAAGTAAGTAATTAGGAGCGAGGAACTAGGCAGTTATGAAGGCTTTGAAGAGCAAGATTTATTGAAGTACTTTGGTGTGAAATAAGAGTTGTATAAAACCGAGTTCAAATCCTAGTTCTGTTGTTCACTTGCTGTAAGGCTGCAGGCAAACTATACAACCTCCTCGCATCTTGCTTTCTTGTTCGCAAAATGCCTGCTCTAACGATCAGGAGAATTAGAAATTCAGTAGGGTCAGCCAGTTCGTGCGATAAATTGCTTTCGAGTAAAGTTTGTAACACATCTCTTCAGTTTATGTGCCCTTGGGTACACAATCGTGTACAGTAATGTATTGTACGAAAAACATACATTTCTTTATAGGGCAGTGAGAGTCTCAAATCATGAGAGGTATGTGAGAAATTGAGGGAACACAGCTGTCACACCTCCCATCGTGTGCTCCCTCTGGGATGTACTCCCGCTGAGTGAAATGACAGGTAGAATCACCTACAGTATGAATTTCTCCTCTCTCTCTCTGAATCCCTTTCTCTTTCTTTGGCAAGCACATGTAGTGGAGCACGCGTAACGAAAATGCAGTTTTACCGCGGAATGGAAGATTATGGGATACAACCCACTCCAGTTTAATCATAGTTTTGAACCTTTGATAACTTAACTCTAAAGACTATAATGATTGGGAAAAGATTTAGTTCCTCTCCAACATCTTCAGGGTGTATGCTCATGACTTTTTTTTTTTAATTGGTTTTAAATTGGGACATTTGTATTGGCTTTAAAATGCGAAATATAATCTTTATCCGTAAAACAGCAACTCAGTACTTTAAAACGGTAGCTATCCCTCGAAACACGTAAATGACTGAGAACCATCACAACGAGGTCACCTTGATGTCACCGTAATCACAGTCTGCATCCTTTGACCACAATGATTGGTTCAGGCCACTGTAAGGAGAGTGACGCCCAGGCTTCTGCCATCAGTAACTGACAGGGGACTCCCGGGGGGCAGCTTCAGCAGGGGGAAAATAGTAAGTTCACTTAGAACCTGTTGAATTTGAGGCATCTGTGAGCAATTTATGCAGTGCTGAGTGGTCAGTTAAATGTAAATGTAAATGTAAATATAAATGTAAATGTAAAAATGTAAATGTAAATATAAATATAAATTGCGCTGAGACAGGAGATCTGAGCTGGAAACATAAACTTGGAAGCCTTTAGAATATGGGCGGTAATTGATGGCACTGGAGTGGATCCGATTAATCCAGGAGAAAGTGTAGAGTGAGCAGAGAACACAGAGGCCCACGAGAGTCCTGCAGACACTAAAATGAAATGGTCTCGTACGAGACGAGCATAGAGAAGAACCTGAGGTGTGGCCAGAGAGTCAGAGACTGCAGGAGAGTCTGTCTTAAGAACACCAAAGAAAGAGAATGTTTCAAGGTAGAATCACCCCTGAAGGCTGCCGAGATGCCGGTAGAGAGGACACTGCATAGTGCCCATTGGTTTAGGTGACATGGAGGTCAGAGATGACCTTAGGGGGCACTTTTTGGGGACCAGAGCATTTTGAAGCTGGTTGGAAAGACAAAAAGGTCAACTGTGAAGGGTAGGAGAGGGGATGGAAGCTGTAAGGGAGTCTGGAGTCAAGGTAGAGTTTTCCTTGTTTTATTTAAGGTTTGGAGGGACTGAATCCTTTGTGAGAAGCAACTGAACGAGTTTGATGATAAAGAAAGAACGGGGAGTTAGCAGTGTAGGTTTCTGGAGAAATGGGAGGAGGGAGGCGGGCGTGGCGCACAGGTAGGGGACTGGGCTTAAGTTAAGATGGAGGGGCGGGAGGCTCAGACCTGTGGGTTTGGAAATTCAGAGCAGGACATGGCAGTGGTCCTCGCCTGATGTCTTTCGGGCACTGTCATCCGTCAGGAGTTGGGGATAGACTTGGAAGCCCGAGGAGCGCGCAGAGCGTCGGGAGTCGTTGTAGAGACAGGATTATCTGCTGGCATTGGGGGTCTGTTGAAGTTTGGCATCATGAATGTGTTCTGGTTCCATTATACCTGTTGTATAAGTTTCATACAGTAGCACTCAGCCATCCAGGTCTGGGCAAAGGAGTTTAGATTGACAAGAGAATGAATGATATCATAGACTGAGGAACCCGAGCTCGATTTAAAAGGGAAATGAAGGCTGGAAGGGCCTGACGGAGTGAGGACATGTCCATGTATGAGAAGGGCCGAGGAGGCAGGAGACAGAGGTATCTAGAGCAATGGAATGGACAGACCGGAAGCATCGAGTGTTGGGGTCACAGCCTGGATGTCTGACTTTGAATATTTCAGAGCCGGGCCGTTTCAGGCAGTGACAGCGCCTAAGCTGTATCTGTAGCTGGATGGGTAAGTAGCCTGTCGTGGACAGGAAGGTGGTCGAGAGATGACGTGGTGAAGAAACGGTGGGAAGTGGCGGGAAGGGGCTACCTGCGTGCACTTTGAAGTCACCAGGTGACCTCAGATGATAGGAATCGAGGTGGAGAGGAAGAGCGAGAGTCATTGCCGAAGTCCTGGAGTGAGGGAGCGACCGCGACCAGGAAGGAGAGGAAGTGATCGCGGTTGTCGGACGGGTCTCAGAAGAGAAGCGAGGGCGCGGCGGGTGGCAGAGTCGTGATGGAAAAGCTGCAGCGGGCTCAGCTCACAGGCCCGTCCTGCATGGGGTGGGAGGGGACGGGCAGCTTCCACCAAGGGCTGCAGAGTGCTGGCCACAGTGGGCGACAGGCTTCCAGTAAGGCAAGTTCTGGAAGGAATGCTGAGTGAGGGACTCGAGGATCTAGATGAGTTGGCTGATGATGGAGCAGAAGTTGCAGAGGACAGGGATGTGTTCGCGAGAGGAAAGGGTCGGAAGGTTGGCTCCGGGAAAGAAAACAACATTAAGGTTAATCACTTGAGGGGTTCCTGGGGACTCTTTGGTCAGACTTCATCTAGAGGATGGCGTTTCCGGTGCCGACGTCTTCTAAGGACACAGACATTTGGAGTTAATTTGGAGGAAAGGGACCAAGAATCTTTTGACCTATTTACGCAATAACATATTTGTCACATGCCTGTTCTGCCAAGTGCTGCACAACCGGAAACATGTAGGTGATACGAGCCACAGTCGCCGCCCTTAAGGAGACGTGCGTACCAATAACGAACTGCCGTGGAGCAGAGTCACAGGTCCAGCCAGGGGGACTGCGGTGAACCGGAAGGGACGCCTGCAGCAAGGACAGTTACTGTTGCCGTGGGAGAAGGCAGACCCAGGGTTGCCAGGGTTTATTTTTTTCTTTAAGAGAGACCAGGAATCTCTGTATTTGAATGTATTGTCTAATTTTTAAATGTCAGCAACTAATTCACATTTTTCTTTAAAACACTATCCAGACCAAACAAAACACCTAAGTGGGCTGCCGGCTCGCAACCTCTGCCACTGACTGCGATGGGTACAGTCACAGAGGAGCGTCCTAGGCTCAGGGGCGGCAGGAGGAGGGAGTTGACTCCAAACCGTGTTGGACGAGGAATGGATCGATGGAATGGGTGTCGTGATCAGCCTGGAGACACGTGGACACTAATTTCAGCTACTTAGAGGACTGTCATGTGGAAGACAGATTAGACTCGTGTCCTTTATGGCCTGATGACAGTGTCATCAGGAAGTGAATTTCAGCTCAATATAGGAAAGAACTCTAATGACTAGAGATGCCGAAACACGCAGTGCCCTGCCGGGGACAGAGCGGGTTGACAGGGCAGCTGTAGGGGTGTCGGGCAACGGGCAGGCTCCTCCTCACAGGGCCCCGTCCGGCTCGGAAGTCCCGCTGTTCTGAGTGAGGGAGGAGCCCAGGGGACTTGGGAAACGATGAGCAGAGAGGCGAGCAGAACCCTCAGGAAATGGAAGGTGCTGGAGGGCCTGACGGACTTTCCTCACTGGCGGGCAGGCGGTGGCTCGGCAGCCAGGAAGGTGACCGAGAGGCCGTGGGGCAGGAGTGGGCTGTGGGAAGGGGGCGACCGTCCTCTTCTTCTTTCCTTTGACCCTCAAGAGACGTATGAGCGGCTGGAGGCGGACAAGAAGAAGCAGGTTCACAAGAAGCGGAAGTGCCCAGGGCCCATCATCACCTACCACTCAGTGACGGTGCCGCTGGTTGGGGAGCCAGGCCCCAGGGAAGAGACCGTGGACGTGGAAGGGTGAGTGACGCCCGGGGAGAGGGGGCAGGGCTCCTTCCTCCAGCTGAGCGCGGGCGCCCGTGTCGCCTGCACCCCTGCCACGACTCCCCGGCCCAGGGCGGTCTCAGCCCCTCTCCCTCAGCTCCCGTTTCTCTCTTTCAGCCTCTCTCTCCTCCGTCTTTTCCGTTTTCTCTGTCATTCGTTATTCTGGTCCCGTCTGTCACTGAATAGCATCCCCCCGAGTGCGGCCATCACTCCGCCTCCTCCCCTTGCCTCACCGCTGGCCTCTTTCTTTACCTGCTGTCTCCTCTCCTCAGCTTCGTGTCTTTCTCGGTCTTTCCCCTCAGACTCGAGCCTGCCCCCACGGCTTCCGCACTGACTGCCAGCACCGGGACCGGGACCGGGCCCGCCGTCCCTCCTGCCCGCTGCTCACGTACTTTCATCACCTTTAGCGACGATGCGACATTTGAGGCATGGTTTCCCCAAGGGCGGGCCCCAAAGGTCCCTGTTCGGGAGGTGTGCCCAGTGACCCATCGCCCCGCCCTCTACCGGGACCCTGTGACAGACATACCCTACGCCACTGCTCGAGCCTTCAAGATCATCCGCGAGGCCTACAAGAAGTACATCACTGCCCACGGGCTGCCGCCCGCCGCCTCGGCCCTGGGCCCGGGGCCGCCACCCCCTGAGCCCCTGCCTGGCTCTGGGCCGCGAGCCTTGCGCCAGAAAATCGTCATCAAATGAGGTGTCTCATCCTCAGACACCTGTTTCCTGCCCTGACGTGGGGCTCTGTGTTCCCCTTTCTCTCTCTGCTTCCCTTTGTCATCTCTACCCTTTGCCCGGCCTTTTTCTGTATCCCTTTCACCATCTTTCCCCCCAGTTCCTACTGGTGTTCTGTTTTTCAATCTAATAAAATAGAAAGGTCCCTTTCGTCTGGTGTCTAATCTACAATTGGCATCACGAAGTGTTTGCGAACGTCTTGAGTGTTTACTATCGTGAGTTGCCCTTTTTAAACTGTAAAATAGTCATTCTTCCAACTAGATTAGAAACACCTCTAAATCAGACACCCAAACAAAACCCTTATATTCACCTTTATATCACCTTTTAGTCACTGCTTTGAGTATAGCAGGCACCAAATAGGCAGCAACTATCTGATTCTCCCGGAACTCGGGTTTCTAGGACTGCATGCAGCCTGTACGAAGGGAAAGGCAGGAGGTGTCATGGCTGTTAGTGGCCACTAGAGGCTCTCAGGGCTGGGCAGGGTATGGGGGCTGTGTATATGTGATCTCCCACTACCCCCCACCTGGCCAGAGCTAAAATAATAAAATGCTGAGCTCACTGTTCCCCCACCCTTTCCCCCGGCACCGGGCTCCTCCTGCTGCTGAGACAGTGCTCCAGTAGGGCAGACAGACTGACCAACGGACGGGGAGGTGAGGAGGTGGCCGCCAGGACTGGTAGGTGGGGAAGGCAGGGGGCTCGTGGTGGGAAGTGGGAGGACAGCGGTGGCTCCTAATGGGAACGATACAAAGTGTGTCCCTGTCTCTGTCATTCAGTGTGCGTTTCTGCTGCTGTCCGTCATGTCCCCTAACGCTGTAGTTTACATTGTCCACGTATCACACACGTTCTGGATCTTTCACATTCAGCATGGTGTGTATGTGTAGCTTGTGCGTATTTTTCATATTGTAAAAGATCGTACAAGTTTAATCCTCCCACTGTTTTTAAAGAAACTTTATTCTATTTAGAAGGCATTTCCTACCCATTGGTCTGGTGTCACCTTCCCGTCCAAAGCCAGGGACAAATTTGGGGACGCGGTCCCTCCTCCTGAGACTGTACCACCGTGACCCCAACCTGGAAGTACCCGCCCCCCACCTCCTGTGAGCCCCTACTTTTCCTTAGGATTTAGAATTTCAGTAAACAGTGGAATCTCGATCCCCACAATAAGAGAAGGAATGAGGGTGGGTAAGAGAACTCTTCTCCCCGATCCTCCTTGCTTTCTTAAACCAGTTTAGGAAAAAGACCGGATTATGAGGAAGAGAGAAGAATACCCCTGAAGCTCTCTGCCTGCCCCCCTTCTTTTCAATAGGAACTGGGCATGGGGCCAGGCAGGCTGGCAGGGCTCCCGGCAGCCGTGCTAGGTCAAGAGGCACCGACAGGCGAGGTTATGGGAAGGGTGCTGCCGGGCTCTCTCCACATACAGTGGGAGGACAAACCCAGCCTGGATGCCCGGGATCCCCATCCGGAGTGGCTGGAAGCTGGGGAAGCAT
>NW_011889100.1:376763-377110 GCF_000151845.1 Pteropus vampyrus | reverse complement strand
GCGAGGTTATGGGAAGGGTGCTGCCGGGCTCTCTCCACATACAGTGGGAGGACTAACCCAGCCTGGATGCCCGGGATCCCCATCCGGAGTGGCTGGAAGCTGGGGAAGCACGAAGAAGGAGGCTCTGGTTCTAACTAAGCAACCTCATCTAACTCCACCTGTCATTGCCCAACTAGATTTCTAACCAAGGCACCCAGTTCGTTGTTTTGCCTCCTGGCTGGGCCCTTGTGTCCTTGCTGTGTCTACCTCCATCTTTCCATCATCTGACCACTTTCCCCATGTCCCCCAGGCTCCGTGAGTGCCACACAGTGGGAAGGGGGTGGGGGCCGTCATGTCATCATATCAGA
>NW_011889100.1:362014-375593 GCF_000151845.1 Pteropus vampyrus | reverse complement strand
CCTCTTCGTGGCGTGGGACTAGTGGGGAAGGCCCTGAACCAGGACATGGATGTTTGAGAAAGCCTCGGGTAGTCGTTTTTGACTTTTCTTAATTGGCTTGTTTGTTTATGTAGTCATTCGCTCATTTTTAATAAGTTAACATCTCAAGGGCAATTTTCTAGAGATTATAAAGCAAATAAAAGTGGAACTATTCTGGCTGAAAACATAAGGGAGTCTGACAGGCTTCCTCACCCCCTAGTGGCTCCTTAGGGAGCTTCCCTTAGTGTCATTGTTTTAAAAACTAGTGCCTCGAGCAATTTACAGGACGGACCGTGGGGCCGAGGGAGGGGGGAAACCTTGTGGAAGAGTGGAAAAGGTCAGGCTTTAACAATACAACATTCAGATGGGGGTGGGGGGTGCTTGGAACGAGTCCCTTCTCATTCCTTGTCCTCCCCCCTGCTCACTCTTTCCAGCAATTCTGGGCATGTACACACTGATGAGCAACAAGCAATACTACGATGCCATCTGCAGCGGGGAAATCTGCAACACCGAAGGCATCAGCAGTGAGTGTGTTAGGAAGCCTGGCCCCAGGGCCTGAGGGGAGGCGGCAAAGGGTGGGACAGGTGAATGGGGAGAGGACCGACGGGGGAGGAGACTGTGGGGGACACGTTGGGCTTCCCTTCCTGCCCTCACCCCCAGGTGTGGTGCAGCCTGACAAGTATAAGCCGGTGCCAGATGAGCCCCCAAATCCCACGAAGATCGAGGAGATACTGAAGAGTGTTCAAAGCAATGATAAGAACCTGGAGGAGGTGAACCTCAACAATATACAGGTACGTGGCCCCCATTCTCCAAACAATAAGCCTGGGACACTCTGTTGACATATGAGTCCCTGAGCCCCACGTGCTGTTCCCGACAGGACATCCCGATAGCCATGCTAACTGAGCTGTGTGCGGCCATGAAGACGAACACCCACGTCCGGAGCTTCAGTCTGGTGGCCACGAAGAGTGGTGACCCCATTGCCAATGTGAGGCTAGTTGACACCACGAGCTCTCGCCCCGTACTTTGACACGCACCCCGCAGGGCAGAACTAACGGCTTGTGCCGGGGCTGCTGTTCCCACCGCGCTCTCAGGTAGCCCTGGGGGAGCCTCCGCCCCTCGGAACTACAGCTCACAGCTCTGAGGGGCTCAGGTCGGCTCCCCAAGGAGCCAACCCCCCAGCACCCCACACTCTGGCGCCTAACCTCCCTGCCACCACCCGCACGTCGCTCCCCCTGCATCCCCACCTCCAGCTTCTCAAGGAAGCTCCTCAGAGAGCTGTGCTTCCCTCTTACTCCTGTTCTCTCCTCAGTCACCTGTGACATTGTCCCCCAATCCTAACCCAAGTCCCTACTGCCCAGGCGGTGGCTGACATGCTGCGTGAGAACCGCAGCGTCCAGAGCCTGAACATTGAATCCAACTTCATTAGCAGCACAGGGCTCATGGCCGTGCTGAAGGCGGTTCGAGAAAACGCCACACTCACTGAGCTCCGGGTAGACAACCAGGTCAGCACTCCATCCCCCTGGGCTTTGCATTTAGGTGACACTCGCTGAGTCTCTTCCCTGAGGCAACCACCGCGGGGGCGGGGGCGGGGCAGGGGGGGTGGCCAGCTAATCTTGTTTGAATTCTCCCCATTATCCTTTGAGGCGGGCCAGGTGAGCAGCTCTCATCACCCACTCAGACCTCCCAGAGGGTGGGTGGTCTGGGACAGTGAGCCACCCAGAGAGTGGATGACAGCTTTCACTCCCCCTACAGCGCCAGTGGCCTGGCGATGCCGTGGAGATGGAGATGGCCACTGTGCTCGAACAGTGTCCCTCCATCGTCCGCTTCGGCTACCACTTTACACAGCAGGGGCCACGAGCTCGGGCAGCCCAGGCCATGACCCGGAACAACGAACTACGTGAGTAGCTCGGATGCCGGGGTCGGGGGCAAGTCGGTAGCCTCCCGACAGCTGACATAGTGCCAAAAACCCTGGGGTGCTGCCAAAGCAATATTCACACGAGCAGTTCTATCCCAACTGTGATCAGAAAGTAGATAGAAAAGCATCCCCTGCTCCCAAAATATACGTCCCTGTAGAGAAGTGGAAAGGAAGCTAGACCTACCTGTTTGGAGGCACAGTACTTTTATTTGTCGTATTGCTTCTTATTTTATTATTGTGGGGTGGGCATATTTGGTGGCCTGAGACGCTACCTGTTTGCAAGTCTGGCCAAGGAAGGGGAATGAAGATCACCTTTGCAGACAGCAAGAAATGGAACAAAGACTCATGTTTACTCTTTCTCCTCTACAGGTCGCCAGCAAAAAAAGAGATAACACTGCCCTTCCCCGACCAGCTAGAGCTGGGAGCCCCGAATGCTTAAGTCCTCATCTGCCCCCCTTCCTGTAAATAAAGGCCCTTCTGTCTACTCGGTCTGCCTCCTCCCTTGGGCTTTGGGGTGGAAATCTTGGCGCTAACCCCCAAGGGTTACTGCCAGTTCATCAGGGGATTATTTATACTCTGGGGATTAGCAGGCAGAGAGGTTCAAGTTACTAGGAGGAGGTGGGGGAGCTCCCTCCCCCGGTGTTCCCCATAACCCTGCCAATCCGTTAGTCTCTTCTACTTTCACAGGCTACCTGGCCTCGGCCGGGTTTCCAGGCCCCCCCAGTGTCTATCCACAACCCTCATGTGACCTGAAGGAGGAAAAAGACTTTCCGTGGAGGTAGGGAAGAAGGCAGATGACACGAAGGGCAAAGACCTCCTCCTAACAGACTTATTAATAGGGCACCGGGCTGCGTGCAGCTGGCGCTGGCATGACCTGGTAGCGGGCGGGGGAGGGGCTAGCGTACGGGGAGCTGTGTACATTGCAGGGGAGGAATGAACACATCTGAAATCCTGCAGTGGGACAAGGAACCAGACCCGAGCAAAGTTAGGCTCCCAGCGCCCACTGCCGTTTATTTGTGGATTAAATGAGGAAAAGGTGTCAGTCCAAGGGGGGATCAGGAGGTTCCTCCTCATCAGAGTCGAACTCAACATTCTCATCTTTTACCCACCGACCTCGTCCGTCCGGGATCCATCCAGAGCTGGAAACATCAGAGAAAACAGAACTGGTCAGGATTGGAGGTTTATTGAAAAGTCAATGGGACAAGAAAAAACAATTGAGAAGGTTTCGAAAAAAGGAGGGTCAGAGAGAAAAGGGAAAATGTGAGGACGGTGACCCTGCAAACTCACCTCCGAAGGGTGAGGTAACGATCCAAGGCTCGTCGCCTCGTGGGGCTCACAGGTGCAGCAGATGAGGCAGGTGCTGACTCCTCAGCCTGCGGGCCAGCCCCAGGCTCAGGGTCCCTACTGATCTTCCTACTTTGGAGTTCAACCTCTGGCGGTGGCAAAGGGGAACGGGAGGCAGGGGGACGAGGGGCTTCTGGTCTGGGTAGAGAAGAATCAGTCTGTACAAGCAGTAAAGGAAAGGGCTGTTTCTCCTGTGACTCCCAACCCCTTAACCCTTTTCTCGTTTAGAAAATAAAGTGCAGCTCGCTGCCCACATTGAATTAACATCACGTGTAGGAACGGTACGTTTCCTAGGATTTGACATTTTCAGCAATCGAGAATTACTGGATTTTGTAAATTGAAATACCACTACCAAAAACAATGCTATAAATAGAATGATGTCATTTGTTTCCAAAGACTATCAATATACTAGAACAATGCGGAAATGATAAAAGCGAGATATTTCATGGCAAACTTTGGTGGTACGGTTAGGACTATAATCTGCGAGTAATCTCGGGGTAAATGCTGTAGCTCCAAGCATCGCCAGTGAGTATTCTCAGCGAATAGGAAATGAGTTAAAGCAGTGTTTCCTAAGCTGTGTTCCTCGACATATTAATAAGTCTCCTGCATTAAAAGCCTTTTGGAATCGAATAAATTTAGAAAAGGCTAGGTTAAAATTTTTTAAGCTTTTTATCATAGACTTTGTAGAGACCTTAAAATACACAAATGTCACTATTCTTCAAAAGTATCCTACTTTGTAATCCTGCAAAGCGCCACCTCCCAAATTTTTTAACTACAAAATTCTCTTTATCCTGAAATACCAGTTAACAGCTCCAGAATACTAGTATTCCTCAGGATACGATATGAAAAACAATCACTTTACTTATTTTATTATTTTTTTTAGGCGAGGCAACCCTTGGTTGACCTCACAGATTGCAAGAATCTTGTCAGTTTACAATCCCTTATTTTTTGGTTTTTTTTTACACCTACAGCACCTGGTCTTCCTAGGTGGTCTCCCATCCAAGTGCTAACCAGGCCCCACCCTGCTTAGCTTCTGAGATCAGACAGGATCCAGCTCGTTCAGGGTAGCATGGCCATAGATGAAAACAATCACTTTAGAGCCACTGATTTCCTTTTGTCCCTCCCTACCCCTGGCTTTCCCACCCCACACACCTGTACTTCCGGCGGCAGCAACTGTTATAGTGAGGGGCTCTGTGCAGAGCATTCTGGGTGATGAGTCGGGTCTGGGTTAACAGGGGAGCCTGAGTTGGAAATGGAAGACAGGGTCAGGGCTTCTTCCTAGAAGCCAAAGCCCTTCAAGCCTAAGGTGTGGAGCACGTCCTGCCTGGAACACACGCTTCCCTCTCTGATTACCTCCACTTTGGTCTCTTTCCTCTCCAGTTCACTCTGCTGTCTTGGATTCTGCTCTGTTCCCTTTCCTGGTTGCTTCTTGCCATAAAAAAGCTGCAGGCCTGAGGAAGAAGGGAAGAGAATTAAAAGCAGTGCACCACAAGTGGTTTGAAGACATTTTAAAGGTTTATTCTCCACACACACACACACACACACACACACACACACACAGAGTCTTCTCCTAAACTTACTGGACAGATGTTTCTTGCCTGCACGGTGGGCAGTCAGCATGGCCAAGGTGTCCAGAACAGGTCGGTGGGGACAGATAGCACAAGCAAAGCTTGAGAGGAGGGGAGAAGGAGATAAACAGTCCTTGGGAAGTGGGGGGTTCTGCCCGTAGGTCCCACCCTGTCCTAGAAGTCCTCTCCAAAGCCCAACTGCCAAGTATCCCAATCTCCATCACCCACATCCTTGCCCCTCACTCCCCACCAAAGAATCCTGGATACTGCCGCTCTCCTCCTTAATAACGAAACTTTACTGGTCTCTAACCACAGAGCCCTCAGGCTCCATCCACTCTTCGCCCTCACCGTCCATCCCGTAGCATCAGCGCCTCATCCTCTGGGATATAACTGGCCAGCAGGTCCCCGACCCTTCGCTTCTGCAGAGGGTAGGGGAAGAAGTCCGGGTGAGATCAGAGGGATAGGAGGATGTGGTGGTGGGGAGGGAGACGACAGGAACGAAATAAACGGACTAAACCCCATGGGGAAAGCAGAGATCCTAGATCGAAGAAGGGTCACAGGCCAGCCTGACTCCCTCCCGCCCCACCCCAGCTGTTGCCAGAGCAACCAAACAACGCCCCCCCCACCTTCGCGACCAGCAGAGGGCGGCGGAAGCTGCTCCAGACGCTCCGCTCGCGCGCTTACTTTGAGCACATTGAGTTGACTCCAGTCGTCCCCTTCCCTCTTGAAAGACATCACGACTGAGCCCCAGAAATAATAGATTCTATTGCACCGCCTTCGCCACTCCTTTCAGGCCACCGTAGCAAGAATGGGGGGTCCCCTAGCCTTCGAGCCTCCTTCCGGTCTGCCTGCCTACTTCCGGGGACGCGCTTCCGGGCGACCCGGAAGGCCCGCCTCCAGCCCGCCGAGGGGGACTGCATTGCCTATGGCCCCCTGCGACCCTGCAGGCGCGGAGCCTTTTGGGAAATGAAGTCTTTTTTCGAAGAGCTTGCCGCCCTGCTGGATCCAGGCTCTGGCATCCGGTCATAGTCGAGGCGTTTGGAGGGATAAGACCCTAGATGTGGAGCCCGAATTTGAGGGTGCGCAGTGGGCCCTTGAGGATCTCTGAGTGGAAAGTGTACTTCAAACTCGCAATCATCACGAGCCTCGGCGGCGGCGGCAGCCCACCTGGGTGGGCCTAATTTGTTCACGACCCTAGCGGACCAAGCGCGGGACGGGGTGGAGTCGAGGTGTAGGGGGACCCGGAGACCGGGATGCCAGACCAAGGGACGGACTGAGCCGAGTGTTGACAAAGGTGTTTAGAGTTCAAAGGTCAGAGGTCAATGCCGCGAGTTGTTATAGAGGATCGAAAGTCGGAGGGTGGTGCTGAGGAGAGTCTCGGGTAGGGACTGAATACTCAGGGTATAGCTTTGTGGGACAGGGGCTTGGAGGAGGAGAAGTGACAGGGGAAGGGGAGCGTAGTGCTGGGGGAGACGGGAGACTTGGGAGAGAAGACAGAAGGGAAAAGGACCCCCCCGGTTATCCGTCTCCAGACCCCGGGCCGATCACTGTCGGTCCCTTAGCCGAGTCTCCGGCACTTGCAAGCCCAGCTGCCCGCAGAGTGAAGGGATGGCTTCTCCCTCTAGACAGGCCCCCCTTGGGGGCTCAGGACTGCTTCAAGGGAGCCGGGCTCGTTCTTACGGAAGCCTGGTGCAGTCCGCCTGCTCCCCAGTAAGGGAAAGACGCTTGGAACATCCGCTGGCGCCCGGAGACACCCTGGCTGGACTAGCACTCAAATACGGGGTGACGGTGAGTCTTCCAGGATTGAGATGTGGACAACTAGTTAGAAGAGATTTATTCCTCAGGAGAATATCGTGGCCCTTCTAGGCAATTTCCCCTGAAGTTTTCCTCATGTATCATGTCGTCTGATCCACCTTTATCTTTTTGTTTTCCCATCTCAGCGTTGCACTGTCTGCTTGGGACAAATCGCGTCCCACCATCCCAGTGGAGAGGCGCAGCACCCACGTAGTATACCAGTCACTACGCCAGCGGCTTCCCATGCATTAGCTGGTTTGGTCCTCCCATCCCTATAAGGGTATAATCGTTCCCTTTCTACAGATGAAGAAACTGAGACTTAGATTGGTTGACCAGTTTGACCAAGGACAAATAACTAATGAGATAAAGAGTGAAAATTCAAACAGGTCTGTCTGACTCCAAAGTCTGTACTATCAACCACATAGAAACTTTTAAATTGAGTGATTAAATATTTACAGCAAATAATGGAGAGCTGGTTTTTAGTTCTAAGTTCCTTAAGTGCTGATCTCTTCTTGTTCTTTTTTCCTCCTCAATGCTCTGCCTTCTTTTTCCAGGAAGGTGCCCTTTTTTGATGTAAAACAGGTACTGTATAGTCAAGCATTTCAGGTCACGCATAGGGTATATTTGATAGGTGTGAAAATACATTGCATAAAGTTGATGAGGTCGTGTTGGTGTTTTTTTCCATATCCTGTTGAATTTAGCTAACATTTTTATGTTTGGTCGGTTTGAAGCACTGTGGTAGCCATCTTAAGAGAGAGAAACAAAATGTATAGTCGGTGCCCTCGTGTAATTTACAGTCTAGTGAGAAATGGACAGGGACACAAATAATGGTTATAGGTGACAGAATGTGGTGAGTTTGTAGAGGTACTAACAAAGGGTGGGAGATCAGAAGAGATTAATTTTTATTTGGAAGGGAGCAGGGGTGGACATCAGTGCAGATTTGAAGGGAGCCATCGTCAAGGGCCTTGAAAGACTTAGAAGTTCCTTCCTCTGCGCCTCTCTGCAAACCTATGTAATCCAGTTGTTTACATCTTTGTCTTCGCAATAACCTATACTCTTAAGGGGTGGAACTATTTCCTTTCAATTTTGTATTGTAGAGTCTGGGATAGTTCCCAGCACATAGAAGCCTGATAGATGTTTCTTGAATGAATGAAAGTATGGCTAAGATTGCCACACATGGAGACCGGGAGTATAGGAAGATGAACACTTCAGGTAGAGGGCATTGACTAAACAAAGGAAATGGATATGAAAGTACTGAGCAGCCATGCCAGCAAAGCCTCAAGCTGTGCAGACAAGGGAACTGTGCTACTAGTGAATCGACATTTATTTATTGAGGTTTTCTTATAGCCTTGCAGCTTTCTAAGTACAGAAAAGCTCTTTAGTAAAGAATTCTAGCTTCTGGCCTCATTCTGCTGCTTACTGGCTGAGTGACTACATAACGCACTTCCCCTGTTTGGGGCCTCGGTTTTCTCACCATTTGTAAAATAAGGGAGATGTATTAAGTAATGATAATTACCTGTCATTACCTACCTGTCATTTAAAGAGCATTTAGTGTGTGCCAAGCACTGCATGTCATCTCATTATCTTCATAAGGCTTTATGCGGCAGGTGTAACTACTCTCATTTAAAGATAAGGAAATAGGCCATCGACTACACAACAGGTCTAATTAGTAGAACTAGGATTCAGACCAGTTCATCTCATTCTAAAATTCTCACTTTATACTGCTCTGTTAAACTAACTCGATTCTAATGGCCTTTCTGGCTCTTGAAGACTGGCTCCATGGTGAGGACTCTGGGCTTCGGCCTTGGTTACAGCCTTTTTAAGAGTAGAATGATGTCCCCTGATGTATGGTACTTTTAGGAAATAACAAAAGCACCAGAAAATTCATAGATTAATCCATAGCATCTTGGAGCTAGGAGGGACATAGGATATTTTTTAGGCAAAATAAAATGAATAGCATCACAGCACTTAGCCATGTCAGTTTTGACTCTTTTTATTCAGATTAATCTGGTTTTAAACACATTAAAGCATAAGATTTTATTTGTAATAAGTTTATTTGTAATAGTTTTGCATAAGTTTATTTGTAATAGTTTTGCCCAGAGTGGAAACAGCTCTGATATTTGACAGATATAAGAAATATGATTTCCCAAACTGATATCAATATGGGATGAATTTTTAGTAAAAGTGGCTGCCTGGCCTCTGATAATAAAAAAACTGATGTATCTGTGGTTTCTATATTTTATTATCTAGTTTGTGTACTCACAAAGCATTAATGAGCCTCTGCTGTGTGTCAAGTTTGTGCGATGCTGAGCAGCGCCTTAGGGATACAGAGCCAGCAAGTCGCCATCCCTGCCCTTAAAGAACTCACAGGGATTGGGCAGGACAGATATGCAGAGAGGTGAATAACAACATAATAGGGTAGGTATTATTGCTGCAATATTTACAGTCTGCACTGGGAGCCCTGAAGGAGTTAACACAAAGGGAGTGATAATCGATAAGTAGAAGCTTTCCAGGCAGAGAGGGGATAGCATTTCAGGCAGATAAATAAAGACACAGAACTGAGAAAGATTATGAAATGTTCAAAGAAAAATGAGAAGCTGGGAGTGGCAAAATGTATAGGTGGCAGAAGAGAGATGAGGCTGGACACCCTTTGGGGCCTGGATTGAGGACGCCCTCGAATGCTAATTTAGATTTTATCTGAGCCAATGGGGAGCCGTAGGAGGTTTATAAAGAGGGTAATGGGTTGGTCAGATTAATTAGAAAGATAGATGTCAGCAGGGTGGAGGAGGAGTAGGAGCAGGGAGAGAAAGACCAGTTTAAAAACTCGCAGTACCCAGATGAAAAATATTAAGAGTTGTTCTGAGGTGGTGGCAGTAGAGTGAAGATGAAACCAGATATGGGAGAGATTTTTATGGCACTTTTGTTGACCACTTGGGCATGGGCGATGGTGACCCAGAAGTATGAGTTAAAGGTGACATTGATATTTCGACCCTTGGAGACAGATAGATGGCGCTACCAGTCACCATTTCAGTAATGAGTAAATAGGTACCAAATAAATATTTGGTCAGTGAAATTATTAATATATTAGTATGGAAAGCATTTCCAGAAGGAGCAAAGAGGCCCCGGCTCTGTCGTTAACTTGCCAGATAACCGCAGGCCAGTAACCCAACCATCCTGGGCGTCAGTTCCTTCATCTTTAACAGAAGTTCTCAAAGTGAGGTCCACGGGCTCCAACGGGTCCCTGAGACTCTTCAGGGACCTACAAGGTCAAAACCATTTTTCGTAGTAATAATAAGACTTTATCTGTCTTTTTCGTTCTCACTCTCATGAGCGTATTGTATTTTCCAAAGGCTGCATCACGTGTCACTGCAACATATCGAACGTAGAGGCAGATGTGCGAATCTTGTTGTCTTCTTTTAAGTCAGACGTTAACGTGACTTGCAAAAACGTAGAACAATGCCTCTCTTCTTGCTACATTTTTTTTTGTCGTATTGGGAATATAGTTATTTTTCATTAAAACATTTATGTTAACGTAATGAGATTGTTATTTTTAAATAAATACGTGTATTTCAAATTTTCAATTTTAATATATAATACTTTAACCACTGATAGCTATAATCCACATAAATAAAAGCTTTTCCTGCAGTATTTTTTTAAAATGTAAAGAGGCCCTCAGACCAAAAGCTATAAAAACTACCGATCGATAAAATAAGGATAATATCAAACCTTTATACTTTAGCTTGCTTGTTGTAGAGTCGAATAAGACTATACGATCAGTTTCAAAGGCATCAGATGCTATACAAATGTAAGATTTATCATTATTACTGTCATTAATTGTGGTGACTTTTTTTTAAAGATGGAACAGATTAAGCGTGCAAACCGCCTTTATACTAATGACTCCATCTTCCTGAAGAAAACCCTCTACATCCCCATCCTGACAGAGCCCAGAGACTTGTTCAATGGTTTAGATTCTGAGGAGGAGAAAGATGGAGAGGAAGAGGGACAGCCGAGGAAGGATAAAGCTGGGCCACTCTCAGCAGAGAGGAAGAAACAAGAGACAGGTGCAGGACGCGCCAACGGCCAAGCCCCTCCCACACCTGGCCAGGAACCCCCGACCCCCATCCAGGACCTCTCCGCCTCTGATTTCCTTAAGAAGCTTGACTCACAGATCAGCCTGTCAAAGAAGGCTGCCGCCCAGAAGCTGAACAAAGGAGAAAGTGGGTGAGTCTTGAACGGTTCCTTTTAAGCCCCGCCATAGACGTCTCCGTTCTCAGGCCTGACCTGACCAGACAAGTAAGTTAGCACAGTGTCAGCAGAAGCAAGGTGAAGTCCTTCCTTCAGGTGGCCCAGGACAATGAGCAGAGCCAGTGGCCGCTCGAAAGAACACAGGCTGGGAGACGGTCCCGCGTTGTTGCCAGAGTAAAACCATTGACTGTTCTTACCGCTCTGATGGCCCATGAAGGAGCAGCGGGCTTAGGACTGATCCCGGAGCTGCCCAGACTCCATCTTAGGGCAACCAGCTCGTGCGTACTAGGAGAGGAGGGCAGCTTCCCACAAACCTCCTCACTTGGCCATTCTCGGGTTCTTCCCTTGACCTGTCCCTCTCTTCCCCTTTCCTTACCTGCAGGGCACCTGGGGAGGATTCAGGTCTTCGCCTGAGCCCCCCTCGGATGCAGCAACGAGCAGTCCTAGGTCCCGTGCCGCTGACCCGGACCTCTCGAACTCGGACACTTCGGGACCAGGAAGATGAAATCTTCAAACTCTGATGTCCCCAGAACTGACTGAGAGAAGCAAGATGTTGAAGGAGCAACTCGAGGGGGAGGGGAGCCTGCGGTGAGGCTCTAGAACCGGCTTCCCAGCCCGCCTCCCGTCTTCCCCAGCCTCCTGTCCATCGAAAGTTCCTTGGCCTGGGCCAGTTTTGCTGGCAAGAGTAGTGCGTGGAGAGTAGACCCCTTCTCAGTTCTCCGGCTGACTAGAGTCGTCCTTCAGGTTCAAAGGCTCTTTTCACATCCCTGCTGCCTTTCCCATCCCTTTCACCAGTCCTGGCCTTAGAGCAGGGAGGCAGGGACTCTCCCAGCCCCCAACTTCCTCACCATGTCCCCCTATGTTACCTAATTTATTTGGTGCTATATTGAAGTAATATTTATTTGCTGCATCTTATTCTTTCCCACTCTTAGCTGAAAAATGGGATTTCTGTACCCCTGGGATGAAGGGGACCCAGGAACAAGGAGCCAGTGACTGCTGGCTCCCCATCTTCCCCACCTTCTTAGCCAAGCATGTTACTGAGGACAGAGCAATCAGTGACCTAGCCCGCTGCAGAAATGGCCAGGCCTGTTCCCCAATCTCACGATAAAGAATCGGCTCCGTCTTGACTAACCAGTTCGCTGTAAGTTTTCACAACTCTTACTCCGAGACAAAACAGCAATGTGGGGACTGGAACTCTCCACGCCACCAGTTCGGCCTTCTAACCTGCTCCTCTGTCAGCCTGTGTGAGACTAAGGGGTGGAAGAATTTCCTTGAAATTTAGAGAGGACAGTCGTGGAGTCCTCGTGTCGTGGGGGTCTTTTGGTTATAACCCTTCCCCACCAGAGCCTGTCGACCTATGCCTTGCTCCTCGCTGCGTTATTTATTCGCAATTTGTAGCACTGATCTGCAGTACAGTTTTGGGGGGGTTTCTTAAACAGAAGTAGGAAATATGCCTGTCTCCTGTGTGGAAATGGCAGTGCTTAGAGAAGTGGCGTTTCTCCTTCCTCCGTGGCGATCACGAGATATAAGAAGCTGGAGAGATTAAACGTTGAGCCCTGTGCACGTTTTAGTAGTTTTATTTCGCCTGTCAGACTCTGCCCTGCCCGCCCCTTCTGCCTGCACTCCGGGACAGCGCCACTGGGCTCTGTCCAGACTCTGCCTGGAGCTGGAGGTCTAGGATGTCCCTAAAGGCCCCTTCCCCCCCCCTGTCTTTAGTGTCCCGGGAGGGGTTAACTGGGCTCTGCTCTCTCCGCCCACTTCTTAGGAGAAGGGGCTTTCCTGGTTCAGACATCCCTGTGGGGGGAATAAGAGATCCAAGTTTCACTTCGTCTTTTCGGGCAGCCGGTTTCCTGTCCCGGGACCGGAGTGGGAGCACCCCGCAAGCCTCAGCATGGGGCATGGGTTCTCCACCGGCGGGGTGGGGGTGGGGTGGCTCCCGAGTCAGAGGCGCCCTTGGCAAAGGCTGCGGCCCGAGGACCGAGAAGCGTTAGTGCGGATGAGCGGGGTTAGAACTGTCGCCGTGGTTCAGTCGGTCGCGCGGCCGCGGCCCGGCGCTCAGAGTTTGCCCTCGTCCAGCAGCTTCCGGAGCCCGTCGCAGATCTTGCCCAGGTGCTGAGTGAAGTCGGGCCCGTAGAGGGCGGTGAGCAGGCCGTGGTCCGAGAAGTGGTCGAACACATGGCGGATGCGGTTGTGTGACTTGGGCGTCAGGTGGTGCGCCACCAGCTCCAGCAGCATGTCCCGGCACTCGGTCAGCAGGTCGGCCAGCACGGCGGCCTCGAAGGTGAAGGCCACCTCGCCAAAGCTGAGCGCCGTCTTGGCGCCCTGATGCAGCTTTTGGCGAAAGCGGGCGGCCAGGGCCAGCTCGCCGGGGCTGAAGCAGCCGCTGCGGTGCAGCACGGCCACCTTCACGGCCACCTTGATCAGGTCCTTGATAACCCGCTGGGCCTGGGGCCGGCTGTGCGTGTACTCTTTGGACACACGGTAGAGCTCGTCCAGCACCTCGCTGCTTGTCTCGTCGATGAAGAGATGAGCCACGGACCGGCCGGCCATCTTACTCAGCAGCTTCTTCTCGGCTTGTAGGGCCAGACTCTTCGAGCTGAAGGACTCCATGGGTCCTGGGGAAGAGGGAGAGGGAGAAGGATGTGGTCAGTCACAGAAGAAGGGCCACAGGCTTCCTTAGAAAAAGAGATGACTT
>NW_011889100.1:354967-360994 GCF_000151845.1 Pteropus vampyrus | reverse complement strand
GCTTTGCCCAGACCTTTCTGAACCATGCTCCATGGCCGGAAGAGGAGATTGCTCCATGTGGGCCTTCCTTCCTCCTTGGCCTTCCTGTTAGCCCGCTCCCACTGCCCCGAGGCCATCTCACCTTGGTCCACGGTGCCCCCCTCTCTCCGTGTGTCAGTCTCCCTTTTTCTCTCATCCGGGTCCTGCCCTGTGGTCCCCTGGCCATGCTCTCCCTCTGGCCTTGACATTTACTTCCAAGTCTCTTGAGATTTCCTTGCCTCTCTGGGTGCTCCATCACACACCCATCTCCAGCCCCATGCCTCAGCCCTGCCCCCGCCCCATCCCCAACCCTGTCTGTCTGTCTGTCTGTCTGAGGCTGCCTTGCCCCAGAGAAAACTGAGCTGGACCTCCCCACAGGGGACCTGAAAATACTATCAGGTAAGAGCCTCACAGCATAGAAAGCTCAGGCAGGCTGACAGAATCGGGACTCTTCTGCCACCATCACCCCTAGATCCTATCCTTCTGTCATTGCCGGTCCCTCACCTGCCGTGCACTGGGTGCCAGTCTTGCCTTGGGTGTTCCGGGAGAGCTGACAGAATGGAGAAGCTCCTAAGTGAGAGGCCCTTTGGCCTGGCCCCACCTCTCAAGCCCCGCCTACCTACTCTCTGCTCAACCTCCGGTTCTTTATACTGTCACCAAGAAGGTCTATGGCCCAAGAACCTAGAAATATGGCAAAAGTCCAAAGGAACCGCACTCCGTGCGAGATAGTCTTGATTTCTTGAGGAAAGGAGGTGGGATTGCACATCCCCTGCTCTCAAATTGTTTGTCTGCCTCTTTCTCTCCTTGCTGCCCAGCTCTTTGGGATCTGTTCGCCTTACTTTTCTGTGGTACTGGGGAGGATGCAAAGTACAAATTGCTGGAGTGCAGGTCAGTGGGAAAAGTTCTCAAGGGTGAACTGAACTTGAGCTGGAGATGCCAGAGACAAGCCGGAGGCCTGCAGGTCTGAGTTTGTTCCTGAACTCTCCAAGGAAGAATGGTGCTATGGGGTAGTGTTACCACAAGCATGTGCTTCCCATGCTCGGCTGGGTAAGGGTGGCACAGACTGTCCCCATCCTTAGCATTGGCGTGAGGAAGGTGCTCGGGCCATGGCTGCAGAACCAGTTGTGACCAGCAGGTGTCAGCACAGCATTGACCCACTAGAGGAAACAAGCCTTACTTACCCACTGTGCTTTGCAGCTGCTAAAGATACAAAAATCAAGGTAAATTAGAGTTCCTGAACAAGGCAAAACTATCATCAAGAATCTTACAGCCTGGGCAGGGAGGAAAGCATAGATAGTTATAATAGGCAAACGCTGTCATTAGCATTAACAAAAGCTTAGGAATTATTGAGAGTAAAGAAAGTGTAGATTATTTTTGATAGGAGAGCTGAAGAGGTAGACGTGGGAGGATGGATTTAAGTATTTAATAGGCTGAAGCGCTTCCCATATGATGGGGATGAGCATGAGCCTGACAGCGAATAAAGATAACACACGGGAGCATTTAAGATCTTGCTTCCCCACATCGTTGTCAGTTTGGTTCAAAATCTTATTTAAAAAAAAAAAGGTAATACAGGTCATACTCAGGAAGTGGCGATTTATTCTGCATGCCTGGAGCGTAGGTTGCTCGAGAGAGAGGCGAAGAAGGAAAAAAACCAGCTCATGGAAGGCCTTGGAGGAGTTGATCAAGACAAGGGTTTTCACATAAGCAGTGGGGAGACATTACAGGTTTTTGATCAGGAAAGTGAGCAGTGGGAATGGGTTAGAGGCGTCGATAAATTTTTAGCTGAGGAAGGGGGCATGCTTAAAAGGAAGTGGTCAGTGGTATAGCTTGCTTAAATGAAGCACAGGATGAGAACTGATGAGAGCCCTTCGGATTTGGTGATTTTACCAGAAATTCTAGCAGAAGGAGAAGGCTTGGAAAGTTGGCTAGTCGTGAAAAGGTGAAGGGTAAACTGAAGTCCAGAAGTCAAGGCGGTCAGCCTACCACCGACTCCGAACCATCGGTGTCCTCAGAGACAGTGGTGGGGTCTCCACTCCTCACTCCTGTCCCTCTCAGCCCAGGGCCCCGAGCTGAGGGTCCTCGAGACAATGCGGATTGGAAATGTCCTTTAAAGGAGTGTGGTGCTTTAATGGGGTGACGGGAAATGGAGAGGTAGCTCATGGGCATGGGGAGCTGGACTGAGAGCGATTGTTTTTAGCCGAGTTTGAGGACGTCAGTAGGCTGAGAAGAAGGAGTCTTAGAAAATGCAAAGAAGAGGGAAAGTTTATGGAGCGAGGCGAGGGGGCAGATGAGAAGCAGACTAGGAGGCCAGGGAAGGGATGTCACAGGAGGGAATGGGAGCTGGCATCCATTGGGTGCACTCTGCTAGATGTTATGTAAATATCTCATTTAATCTTCCAACACCCTTATGAATTAAATGTGGATAGATCCTTTCTGCTAGTGAAAAAGACTGAGACTTAAAGAGGTGAGATAACCTGTCCCCAAATTAGAGAGCTAGTAAATGGCAGACTGGGGACCTTGTCCTCTGCTTTTTCTGATAATTACCTCACAAGGTTATGAAGTAATAACTTCAACCTCATAATGAATGTGGCAGCCTTCTACTCCCGGATGCTCTAACACTGATCACACACTCTAGGGACAAGAGTAGGCAGCATTACCAGAAATCGCAAGAAAAGTAAAAGTCCTTTTTAATTAAATAAGGGGAAATAAGAAGAGGAGCGAAAATACGAGAAGATACAAATACAGTCATACCTTCTGAATCCAGAAAGCTGCTACCCACTCCTTCCCTGTTTACCCCTCCGGCTTCGCCTCCCGTCTGCCCCTCCCGTCTGCCCCTCATACTCAGCTCTACTTCTGTGGAGGTTCAGTTCCTACACTACTCCCTATGGAGGAACCGAGTTACTCTCCCTCCCCGCCCACTTCTTCCTGTGCTCCAGACTTTCCCATTTCCTATCTCTCTGCCTGGAACTCTCTTCTCATGCATACCTCTCTCCCTGACTGGTTCAGTCCGCCTTGACCTTTAGGATTCAGCTGGAGAGTCATATCTTCTGTGAAGCCATCATGACTCCCTAAATCACATTAGACTCATCGGTTATGTAGTCCTATTGGACTGCATAGCTCTCCTATTATAATAGTCACTCTTCACGGTCCTCTGTGATATTATTACTCGCCTCCCCTCTGGACCATAAACTCCACGAGGGCAGAGCTTATGCTTTAGTGCCAGCGTGGTGCCTGGCACTACTGCGCTCAGTAAGTATTTGTTAAAAGAGTCAATTCAAAACACACTCAAGAACCAGGAGACGAGGGGGGAGCAGTCGCAACATAAGTGTCTCATGTAATAATGTTCGGTATTTACTTCGCTCGTGGGGAAGCCTTGCTTTTATTTTCTCTTCATCGATACCCATTGCTAGTAACCTTCTCCAAACCTACAGCATATAATTAGCAGCAAATTAAAAGAGGAAAGAGGAGGTTTGAGAAGCTACACTGATAACAATGCAAATTACCGCAGATAGTGAGGGGAGACTAGAAAAACGAAAAAGCAGACAGTTGAAAATCGTAGCATTTTTGGCTCTGGAAAGGAAGAGCCAACAGTATTAAATATGTATATTCTAGACATTGGAGTCCTCACTGTTTTCCTGGACAATGAAGTTCACAGAGCTGCTTCTGAGTAAGCAAAAATTTGGTGAAATGATGGTAACCTAAATGTGCGAAACGTGTTCAGATTTACAAACATTTCATCTACATTATCTTATCTGACCCTGTGAGGTAGGCAGGCAGGCAAGGTGTCCACTCACACATGACAGGCGCGGCCTTAGAGATGTGAATCTGTACTCGAAAGGCCAACCTAGGTCTTAATGACCCCTAGTCATGTTCTTCCCACTATGTAATCCATAGGAAATTAATGATATCTTTTTTTAGGAATTCCTAGGTGACACAGTTAAAATGAAAATATTTTATACTTAATTAGATAAACTTCGGTTATCTGAGAGAATACTCAGAATGGAACGTTCCTGTGTTCCTACTTAGCTGAGGCTTTACCACGGTTCGGATCAGTACTCTCATCGGTTCAGGAAGAGAAAGTTCACTGTGACTTGAAACAGTCAAGCAAGACTTTCGCCTGGCTGCTGGAGATAGTTCACATTTTAGATGCATTGATTTCTTCCTCTACTTACCATTTGCCAGGCATTAGGACTAAGTGCTGGCGATACAAAGATAAGAGACAAGCTTCCTGTCTTTAGACTAAGTGGTAGATGCCTATGAAAAATACAAATGGAAGTATCCCATAAATACTTGCATACACGAGTTTAGAGCTCAGGAGAGAGACCCAGGTCGAATAGGTAGATTTTACAGTGAGCAGCACATAAGTGATTACTGTAACTATTGGTATGGA
This sequence comes from Pteropus vampyrus, assembly GCF_000151845.1. Taxonomy (NCBI): domain Eukaryota; kingdom Metazoa; phylum Chordata; class Mammalia; order Chiroptera; family Pteropodidae; genus Pteropus; species Pteropus vampyrus. The sequence goes on along the minus strand of NW_011889100.1, from coordinate 356,586 downwards.
TTATCTTGACCAATGAGATGTGTAGAACGAGAAGCGAGGACTTAGGACATGACCCTAGGGAACACCAACATTGAAGGAGAGGTCAGAGAAGGCTGAGAAAGAGAGGCCATATTAACAGAAGTGAAGCCATTTGTTCGTTTAAGAATGTATCTGTTTATTAAGCTCCTAAGCTCTGTCAAGAGAAAGGACCCAAGAGCCAAAATAGGAGGATATTTCAAGGAAGAAGGCATCGACAAGGTCAAATGCCATAAAGAGGGCAGAAGGATAAAGACTACAAAGCTGTTCATCGAATGTGACAAGGAGGTCAACAGTGGCCTTGATGAGAACGATCTCAGCGGATTGGTGGGGGCAAAAACTAAAGTGCTTGAGAAGTGGATGAGAAGGGGGAATGGGTCCAGCAAGTATAGTGACTCTAGACATTCAGCTAGGAAGGGAAGAAATTCAGTGATGGCTAAATACAGACAAAGATCGAGGGAGAGTTTAGAATTTTTTTCTTTTAATTATAGGAGATGCTTGAGTATGTGTATATGCTGAGGGGAAAATGGTGGTAAAAAAGGTTAAGAATAAAGGAAGATTTGAAGAGATGTGGCATAAAGCTCCTACGTTGGAGATACAGAGTACAGATTTAGCGTGTTCACAGTCAATACCTGCTAATGACAGGCACTGTGCTAAATGCAGAGGCTACAGTGGTGAGCAAGACAGACATGCCTGGGCCCCGTGTGCACGGAGCTTGCAGTGAGGTGCAAAGGTGAGCCTTGGGCAGGCAATATGGATGCCTCATCTACTGGATGAGAGGCAGGTGTGGATGTAGCTAAGTGCATCCGCAGAGGGCAAAGAGTCGGTGGAATTCTCACTTTGTTACCTCTATTTTTTCCGAAGACGGCTGTGAATTCTGCTAAGATGAGCAAGGAAGTGGTGAGGAAAGGAACTTGAGAAAAGAGGCAAGCATTTGAAATAGCTCCTACTAGAGACTGGGAGAGGGTGATTTTCCACACTTGGAAATGCTGAATTTATTAAAGGCACCCATCGGTGGGACTATGTGATGTTTTTCCAGAAGACCTCGGGAAGTAGGAACTGAGTCATTTGGATTTGTCCTCAGATATAGCTCTCAGAGTCATCCATTTCTTTGCATACTCAATGCTACCATCCTTGTCTGACCGTCTCTCTCCCCTCATCCTTGAACTTCCCTGTGTTTTTGTGGAGGTCTCCTCGTCTTCTCACTACAATAAAGCATTTTGACAAGTAGCGCTCTTATTCAAAAACTTAACGTAACATCCTATTCCTATCAAATTATTTCAGTCTATTCACCTTGGCATTTTAGGGTTTCCATAATTCGTCTCCCTCTTCCCCTTTCCTCTGCTTCTAACTAGTATCTTTCTTACGTATCAGTCACACGGGACCTTTTGCTATCCATGCTTTAGGCTCCATGCTCACAAGTAAAAGCTTTTGCTTAAGCTATGTTCATCTTTAGAACATTTTCTCCTTTCTTTTGCACCAAGCCAGCTCCCACCAAGGTTCTCCTGTTATCCATGATAAAATGTATCCAACATCTTTCCCTGTAGTCATCACAAAACAAAAACAAACAACGAAAACCCAAAAAACAAAAAAAAACTCTTCAC
>NW_011889100.1:346252-353547 GCF_000151845.1 Pteropus vampyrus | reverse complement strand
CTTCTGCTGACATCTTCCTTTCCTTCCCCAGGCCTCAAGCCCTCAAGTGCCTGCTAGGCCTCCCTTATCGGGGTCAAGATGAACCAGAGGAGGCACGTGGGGAGAAATAAGGGGGGACTGAAGTAAAAAGAATAGAAAGAGGTGCAGAGAGTTGGGGGTAGAGTGGGCGGCGGGGTAGCAGGAGACTTCCCCGGGAGCAGAGTAGCCAAAGCCATTGGGGAGAGGAAAGGCGGGAGGGGGTTCGCGCCGGCTCTGACAGCCCAGCCCAGCCTAGCCGAGGTCTCCGGGTTTCCTGTCTGTCCTCCCAGATGCTCTTCCTTCCCGGGGCCGCTCCATGTTAAAGCGAGTGACCCCTCCACCGTTCGGGTCTCAGCGACTGTCCGCGGGGCTCTCCAGCTCGCGCCTGGCTTGGTCTCCAGCTCAGCCTCCCGGCCTGGCCTCTTGGTGGGCGGAGCTCCTGGCGCCCGCCCCGAGGATGCTATTGGCGGAGAGGTGTCGGGAAGGCGGGGTCTATCCGGCCTGCGAGGGCTGGATTCGTCGCGGGGCCCCTGAGGCGGGGCGGAGGCGGGTCCCGCCGGGAGGCGGGCGGGGCGGCTGGGGCCCGGCCCAGAGCTCCGGGCGGTCGCATTGTTTTCCTCCGCCGAGCCGCGGCGGGAGTGGGGGCTGCGACTGGGACCCTGGGCTCGCCCGACCCGACAGCGCCCGGGAGCCCAGATCCAAGCTCCATCCAGCTCGGACGCTCATCACACCTCGCCCGAGCTCCCACCACGGACTGCGAAGTCGGCGCGGTGCGGGGCCCCTGCCCGCCCGCTGCGATCTCGATCCCCCTGGCCCGCATCTCCGAGCAAGTACCGGGAGCAGGGACGCGGCTGCTGGGAGGCAGGGAGGACGGGGCACCGCAGGCCGGGGGAGAGTCCCGAAGTGCGAGAGGGACCCGGGAGATGCCAGCGCTCGGTGTGCCTGGCTGGCGGACAGGGTCGGCGGAGTTGAGGTGCGCGGAGGGCGGAGGGGACCTGGCCGAGCCCCGTCACGGCGCGGTGGGCGCAGGGTCGGGCGCCTCTGCCCACCGGGTTTCTCTGAGTCGCTGCCCCTGGAACGGGGAGCGCGAAAGGGGATGACTTGAGGCGCGCACCGTACAGAGGGTGGAAAACCTGGTCCCCTGCCCCTCAGCAGGGAAATTAAGGCTCCGAGACCTGCGGAGAACCGGACGCTTTTGATGCCCCCGAAGGGACGCATCGTTCCGGACTTTGGTGTCACGGCTGCACCTCTGTCCTTGTGCAGGCGGGAGTCTGAGCACCTCCCAGCTGCTTGGCTCGAGCGCAGAGTCGGAGAACGGGGCCCCGAGAAACATCAGTCGCAGAGTCCATCTCTTTCCCGCACCCCACTCTCCCCTGGGCTTTGTTAGACCGAGGTCTCCCGAGGCGGAGAGCCGAGCCGGCGACCGCTTCTCCAGCCCCCCGACCTCGCTCGGCTGTGGCCCCGGGCCCGCCCTCGTCGGTTCCCAGCCTCTGGCCCTGTTTCCCTGGCTTCGGAGACCCGCCTCCGCACCCCCACCCCCGCTCGCGTCCCCACTCGGTCTGCGCCTGCAGGCCCCTCCAGCCCCTCCTCCCGCTAACGTGGCTCTGGGACCCGGTCCCGGCCCAGACTCTGCTACCCGCCCCTCTCGGAGCCCCGGATCCAGTGAGGGGGAGACACGTCGAGCCCCTGGCCCCAGGCCCACCTCATGCGAGGCTCTAGACACCTGGATTAGCCTCGCTGGGGGCTGGGTGGGAGGGAGGGAAGGTGTGAGCCTGGGGCTGTGAGCGGAGGGTGGAAAGGCGGCGGAGATGCGAACGCGCCCGTTCCGCGAGGCTCCTCGGCGCGCCCCCCGCTCCCCCAGAGGAAGGTGTGCTGGGGCGGGCGACCAGCCAGAGGGCTTCCTGCTATTGTCCCTAGCCCGGTCTCCCCTTCTCCATCCCTTCCCCAGCCCCCGCTAGACTCTGGCTATGACCCTAGCCACTCCCCAGAGGTGGCTGCAGGGCCAGGAGAGAGAAGGGCTGTTTCCTCTGCCCAGCCAGGGGAGAACCTAGGAGGGGGAGAGAGAGCCGGCCAGGCCTCCCGGTTCGCTTCTGAAACAGCTGGGATTGGTCTGCCAGGGTCAGCCTTTCTCCAGGCTGCTCAACTGCTGCTCCCCCAAAGCAGCTATGGAAAGCCCTCTTAAAGATGTGTCATAGTTAAGTCTAGGGGGCCCATGCAAAGGCCAACCAAGTGTTTTTAGAGGCTGGACCTAGGCGGGGGGTGGGGTGGAGAGAAATTGGGTGTGAAGGACGCAGGGCCTGCTCTGGGAAGAAGGAAGGGGCTGGGGGTGCATGCTATCAGCATTTTGCCTAGAAATGAAGAGCATGTAAATGAGATGCAAATTAGCCTCTATTGTCCCCAGCTAGGGCGCTTTTGCTAAGAAGGCTGCTGGATTCTGTGGGAGTGGTCCTCGTGCCCCACACACTCTCCCTGTCATCCCTTTCCCAAGACTGGTCTTGCAGTTCCAGGAGTTCATGGCTAGGGACAAGCCCCAGGCCCTGCCCTCCCATCCCTGGGCATGAAGGGCCCAGCACCTTTGTAACTAAGCTCAGCGTCAACACACACACACACACACACACACACACACACACACGCACGCACGCACGCACACACGCACTCTCCAGGGCAGCATCACCCCTATCCTAATCTCAGTAGACTTCTCGTGAATTTTCACATTTACTTTTAAGGCATGTGGTGAGGAGGTGTAACAGTCTCTTCCTCCTCTGTCCCTCCTCCCATCAGGTCAGAGATCTCCTATCTCCCTCAAACCCCTACGGGAGTCACCACACCAGGTAAGGAGAGGGCAGCGGCTCCTGAGGGCTGGGGATGGAAGCTGGCCTGGCCTGGGAGCAGGAAGAGGGTCTGGCCATTCTCCCCACTTGCCAGAGACCAAAGTTGTTCCCTGGGTGAAGATACCAGTTGCCCAGGGCAACTTGGGAGGGGTGAGCAGGAGGGGGAGGTGAGGAGACAAGCTGTGTCCCTCTCTCTTCCCCTGGGAGCGTCAGCATCCGGAAATGTGGGGGCGGGGAAGGGAGGTCTGGACTTCCAGCACCAGAGGGTCCTTAGCCAGCTGACTGCCCCACCCCTGGGGAGGGGGTCATCATTAGTCGTTCCTACCCCTTCCCCTCCTCCAGTCTCTTGAGACCTTGTCTGACGTCAGCCTCCCCACCAGTGACGCTGGGTCGGGGGTGGGGTACACTTCGGTCCTGGCTCCAAGAGTGGAATCGTTGGGAAGATGGACTAGGCTGAGCCTGGAAGCCCAGGGTCTCTTCTTCAGGGGTCATGGCAGGATGGGCAGCCGAGGATCAGTGGAGGGAAGCTGACCGTTCGCGGAAAGGGTCCCCACCCTTCCTGACCTGATTCGGGAGCCTGCGCAGCCCCTCACTTCAGGGGAAGGAAGGCGGGAAGCCAGCGCACACGTCCCACTGTGGGCCCAGCCAGAGGGGAGGCTCGTCCCTTCCACCAGACCCATCTTCTCCTGGACTTTGGGCCACCCTTGCTTGCCGGTCATTGAATGACTTATACTTCCACTTGGAGGCAGCCCGAAGAAGGAAGGGAGACATGGGTAGCCATCTCCTCACCAGTGACACCCCTTCTATCCCTGGCTCCTCATAGGGGGTGGGTCTGCCCTTCCCCTCCATCAAGCATAAGCACTGGTTCTTAGGAGCCAGGGAGGGGGCTAGAGAGGCTGGGAGGGGGCACAGTGGTCGGGCAGACAGCTGCAGCCAGAGCTAAATTTAGCCTCTGATCTGGCTTTGATGCAGATTCATTTTTGGCTAAGACAGCACAGCCCCCCTCCCTACCCTGCTTCTCCCTAGCAATGGGAAAGGCCGCCAAAGCATGAGCTTAGACCAGGACAGTGACCCCTAGGCTGTTCATTCTTCCTCAGCCCTAGACAGGACTGGGGCTGCCTCACAGCCACCTCCTCCTGGGTGCAGCGGGCCTTGCTCCCAGGGTGCCGTGGGGTCTGGGGGGGAGGCAGACATGGTGCCCTCTTCCTCCTCCCAGTGCCAAGAAGTCACTATTTATAATTTTAAGGCTTTGGTGTCTAATTATAGCCGAGAAGGGGTTAGCAAGAGGGGGGCCAGGAGGTGTCACCTACCATGTGTCCCAGGCCCAGTCAGGAGAAAGGAGGGAAGGCTGAGTGAGGAGACTGGGAGGGGGCGCAGGCGTGTCCTGTCCTTACCTGGGGTCATGCAGAAGGGCCTCGCACAAGCCAGTTGGGGCCAGTTGGAGCGGGAAGGGCCTTGAGTGACAGTGACAGTCGTTGGGACTGAGGCAGTGCCAACGGGCGGGTTCTTTCCCCAACTCCACAGGGTCTTCTGGGGATAGACCAGGGAGGAGCCCGCCCGCTGCAAGGGTGGAGGGAATCTGGCCCCTTCCCCAGCTCTCCTCTGCGTCCCCTTTTAGGGCCGGCATATGGGTGAGGGGGCACCCCCTGGGGCCTGAGCTGCCCCGCACAGGATGCCCCGCGCCCCCCGCTTCATGCCCTGGCTGCTGCTGCTGCTGCTCTCACTGCCCCACACCCAGGCCGCCTTTCCCCAGGACCCCCTCCCGCTGCTGACCTCTGACCTGCAAGGTGAGTGCCCGGTCCGGGCCGGGTGTGTGAGCTTAGCACTTGGTCTCGGCAGTTGGGCAGTTGGACACCAAGGCTCCCTGTGTGGGAGGCTCAGAGCTGACGACCAGCGGAGGGGAGCAGACAGGCGGGGCGAGCTGGCGCCTCAGGTCAGTTGCTTCTCGACCCTGGGTCGACTCGCTTCACTTCGAGGCGGCTGGGTAGTTCAGAACACGGGCTCTCAGCAGACCAGACCTGAGCAGGTGCAAACCCCGCTCACTAGCCGTGTGACCTTGGTCAAGTTCTTTACCCTTCCTTCTCAGTCTCCTGAACTGCAGAATGAAGGTGATAATAATATTCTTCCTCGTGGACTTATTTAGGGGTTAGGCGAGGTAATACACGTACAGTGCCAAGGACACTGTCTGGCGCAAAGCGAACGCTTCTTACGCGTTTGCCATTGTTACTGGTGACAAAAGGAAGGCTTGGGACCAGTTCAGTGGCACCCAGTGCCTCTCACCGCCCTCTCCACCACTCGTACTGCCACTCGGCCCACGTCCTGCCAGGATGGAAGCCATCGACGCACTTTTTCTGAGAACTTTTTGTATTTGCAGGTTCCCATGACATACATAGGATTCAGAGTGATTTTAAGGCTAGAGGGACTGCAGTCGGGTTACTGGGGCAGACAGGAGAAGCAAACGCTTCCATGTGCCAGACGCAGTTCCAAGCACTGTGCGAAAGCGTCTGCCCCCAGCTCTGGGCTCCCTTCGGCTCTGATGACTGCGGGTCCAGTGACCAGGCCGGGTGGACGCTGGAGTTTGTCAGAGGAGGCAGAAGCCTTGGAGGGTGGAGGCGGCCTGTGAACAACCATGAGGGAAGGGCGCAGAGAGAGGGCTGGGGGCAGGGGGTGAGTGAGCGCGCCAGCCGGGTCGGTGTACGTCCATCATGAGAGCGAAAGGGAATCGCGAGCCCTAAGGCAGCACCAAGAAGGGACCGGGCTCAGCTCTGGAGTCAGACAGACTGGGATCTGAATCCTGTTCCAAGCCAAATGAGTAACGCAAATGCCTGATGGGCTTTAAGCTCCAGGCTCCCCATCTGTGAAAAGGGGCCAATGCTAGTGTCTGCCTCTTGGGGCTGTGGTATTTAACGAGACAGTGCATCTAGGGTGCTAACACAGTGCTCGGCAGAGTTAAGTGCTCAGAGTTGGCTAATACCATTTGTGTTAATAGCTTAATTAATACCTCACGGCTCATCTCATATACCCACTATGTTTGCGGCTGGGTTCCATCTGGTTGGGGAGGGGGTCGTGGGAGCGTGTGGTGTCACGGCTGGCCCTCGGCACGAACCTCTCTGTGCCTTCTAGGTACCTCCCCATTATCCTGGTTCCGGGGCCTGGAGGATGACGCCGTGGTTGCAGAACTTGGGCTGGACTTTCAGAGATTCCTGACCTTGAACCGGACCTTGCTAGTGGCTGCCCGGTAAACTGGCTGTGGCACAGTTGTGGGGTTGCCCTGCAGGCTGCTGGGTAGACGTGGGACCTGCATGGCCACTGCATGATCTTGCAGGGGACACATGAGGTGTCCAAGCCATGGGACATGGACGTGGTGGGGCCCAGAGCACAAATGCCAAGGCACGGGGTAAGGGGGAGGGAGGGGGCAGGCGGTCTGCACTGGGCAGCTGAGCATGGAAAAGGGAGGGGCTGAGGAGCTCAGGTGGGGTGACCTGGCTGCGCTCCGGTCTCTCTTTACCTGTTCCTTCAGGGACCATGTTTTCTCCTTCGATCTTCAAGCTCAAGAAGAAGGAGAGGGGCTGGTCCCCAACAAGGTGAGGGACTGGCCACGGGGAGGAGGCTGTGGACGGAGGGTCTAAGGGGTCGCGGGGGTGGGAAGCAGAGTCCAGAGGAGCGTGATGGGGGCGGCTCCAGCTGCCCTGTGACTGGCGCTCATCCTCTCTCCCGTCAGTATCTCACATGGAGGAGCCAGGACGTGGAGAACTGTGCTGTGCGGGGGAAGCTGACGGTGAGGGGCGGGACGAGAATTTCGGGGGGCGGGGAGGGGGGGAGATCACCCCGCCCCGGGGGCTCTGTCCAAGCGGTCCCCAACACTGCCCAATTTCCCACCCAGTTCTCTCATCTCATTTTCAGAGGAAAATGTGCAGAAAGAGAATTAATGATTTTAGCTCCCTCGACGAGCCTCACAGAAAAAAGCGAGGCTCGGACAGGAGGCCGCAGGGCTGTCCAGCAGCTTCGCCGGGGCTGTGCCCCACTCGGCTCCGCCTGGCTCAAGGGGGGCAGCCTTACTTCCTGTGACCCCCTGTCCCAGGGACCCCGTGACTGACCTTTTTTGGGTTCCCTAGGACGAGTGCTACAACTACATTCGCGTTCTGGTCCCCTGGGACTCGCAGACGCTCCTGGCCTGTGGGACGAACTCATTCAGCCCCGTGTGCCGCAGCTATGGGGTGCGAGGGCGGGGCGGGGGCGGGGCCGGATGGGAGTGGGGAGGGACCAGGTGTGCAGTGGGTCTGGCGGGTGGGGACAGACCCGTGGGAGCGGAGGAGTGGGAATGCCCAGAGTGTGGGGGTCCAGAAGGAGTGGGGGAGGAGGCAAGGGGACAGGAAGTGGGCTATGGAGCCAGACTCCCCAAGACCCCACGGGTTCCAAGACCTGCTCCCTCTGCCTCCAGATATC
>NW_011889100.1:341105-345677 GCF_000151845.1 Pteropus vampyrus | reverse complement strand
GGGGAGGGCTGAGGCAGGGAGCAGGCGGCCAGTGGTGGCCATGTGCACGTGGGTGGAGGGGCGAGGCTGTGCGGGGCCAGAGTTTCTGAGCAGGTGTAGATACCCTTCCACGCCCTTTCCTGTCACCCCTCCTCAGAGCCGCACTTCATCCATGCCTTCGAGCATGGCGACCATGTCTACTTCTTCTTCCGAGAGGTCTCTGTGGAGGATGCTCGGCTGGGGAGGGTAAGGAGAGGGGATCAGGGGTGGGTAACGGGAGGGTTCTGCTGGGTCCTTGGGAGGCAGTCCGGGGACCATCCCTGGCCCTGATCTCCACAGCACAATCCCCTGAACCCTGAGCCCCCACCTTGGAGTAGCCCCCAGCCTTCTGCCCCCACATCCTGCTGTGTCCCTGGTCTGTGGCCCAGACTGAATCAGCATAGCACATGCTTCCTTTGCTGCGTCTCTAACATTTGTGTCCTGGTGCTCTAACTGCCCGCATCCCTCCCGCCCGCTGGCCCCGAGGCCATCTCTCATTGGTCTCCTTGTCCCCCAATCTTCAGGTGCAGTTCTCCCGTGTGGCCCGCGTGTGTAAGCGTGACATGGGCGGCTCACCTCGGGCCTTGGACCGCCACTGGACATCCTTCCTGAAGCTGCGGCTCAACTGCTCTGTCCCTGGGGACTCTGCCTTCTATTTTGACGTCTTACAGGCCTTGACTGGGCCCGTGGACTTGTATGGCCGCTCTGCCCTCTTTGGGGTCTTCACCACCCAGACCAATAGGTTGGTACTAGACTAACCGATGAGGCCTGATCTGTCCCCTGTCCCACCAGCGTCCAAGCTCCCCTCCCCAAACTTACTGATGGTGTTAGAGCAGGGAAGCTCCATTCACAGCCAGTGGCTCTTCTGCCACCTTTTTTCTCCCAGCATGGCACCCAGGGCACCGCCCCACCCTCTCAGGCTCCACCCCCCGGCATGGCCCCCAGGGCACCGCCCCACCCTCTCAGGCTCCACCCCTTAATATGGTGCATGAAGGGTGGCTGCCAGGGCTCACCTGGGAGGAGCTCTGCTGTCCCTTCCGACACTTCGCCTTCTCTGGCTCCCTCAGCATTCCTGGCTCTGCGGTCTGCGCCTTCTACCTGGATGATATTGAGCGCGGGTTTGAGGGCAAGTTCAAGGAGCAGAGGAGTCTGGATGGGCCGTGGACCCCTGTGTCTGAGGACAGGGTCCCCTCCCCCAGGTACCCAGGATGGGGGTGGCTTTTGTGGGGCAGAATCGAGCAGTGTCTGCTCCCAGGATGGGACTGTAAGGAAAGGGGAAGGTGTCCAGGGCCTGGGAAGTGCTGTCATGGGTTGGCAGTGGGACTGGCGAGCTGCACCTGGGAAGGGAAACCAGGGTGCGCGCTTGTGGAGGGGGAGCCAGGGCTGCCAATCATGTCTAGGGGCAGTGGGGGATGGGGCAAAGAGCCTGACTCCAACCGGCTCCCTCCCTGAGGCGGCCCCCTCCCGCTGTGTCCACCAGGCCAGGATCCTGTGCCGGAGTGGGTGTAGCTGCCTTGTTCCCCTCTTCCCGAGATCTCCCTGACGATGTCCTGACCTTCATCAAGGCTCACCCACTGCTGGACCCCGCTGTGCCACCTGCCACCCGCCAGCCTCTGCTCACCCTCACCAGCAGGTACGGGGCTGTAAAATGCTGACCACTGCCCTTCCCTCTCAGCCGCTTCTCCTTTGACCCCACAACGTAAATCACATAGGCGGGAGGAAGGACCCGTGGGAATGGAAGGAAGGGAGCGAAGAAGGAAACCCTGGGCTGGGGGAAGGGCCCGGGCTGGGTTCCAGGACACGCGGGCTGTCCTTGGAACACGCAAGCATCTACTGGTCCACTTGCCCTGACCCGAGGCCTGTCCCTCCAGGGCCCTACTGACCCAGGTAGCCGTGGATGGTGCGGCTGGTCCCTATGGCAACACAACAGTTCTGTTCCTCGGCTCCAACGATGGGACAGTGCTGAAGGTGCTGCCCCCAGGGGGGCAGCCTGGGGGCCGCGAGCCCATCCTATTGGAAGAGATTGATGCCTACAGCCCCTCCCGGTGAGGACAGGCCCCCCCGCGGAGCAGGGGTGGGACGTGAGGTGGTAGACAGGGATGTGGGGATGGGGTGGGAGCTCCAGCGTGGGTTTCTGCAGCTATGGGATACAGAGAGGGGCTTGGTGAGAAGCCGGACCGTGCGGTGGCGTGGCATGGTCACTCCGGAAGCCCAGCCCCATGGGCTGCACTCAGCTGCTCGTGCACCTCCCCAGGGAAACAGGACCCTCACCAGGCCTGCCCCTTTGACTCCTTCTGGCCTCACTCTAGGTGCAGTGGGAAGCGGGCAGCCCACACGGCACGGCGGGTCATAGGGCTGGAGCTGGACACTGAGGGTCACAGGCTCTTCGTGGCTTTTTCTGGCTGCATCATCTACCTCCCTCTCAGTCGGTGTGCCCGGCACGGGGCCTGCCGGAGGTGAGAGGGGCCTGGGGCTAGGCCCTGTCTGGGTGGGCTCCCCGGGCCAGGAGGAGCTCGGAAACACGGGCTTTGGGCGTGGCAGGGAAATAAGTGTCAGGGATGGTTGGTGGGGACCTCAAGCCTCCCACAGGTGGGCAGTAACCAGAGTCAGGAATAGGCGTTGGGGGGATAGGATGGGGGCGTCGGGCTAGGAAGCTCCTGTGGGCCAGAGTGAGAGTAGAAAAGGCAGGGGAATGGAGAGGGTCCCAGCCTCGCGTGACTCAGTTTTCCCTAGGAGCTGTCTGGCTTCTCGGGACCCGTACTGCGGATGGCATAGCTCCAGAGGCTGTGTGGATATTAGGGGACCTGGTGGGTAAGTGAGGGGCCCCCAGATCCCCTGAGAAAAGAGTTCCCCACCACAAAGAGAGGAGGCTGACGGCATGGGCAGGGGACGGGGGCAAGATGCACCGCTGCATTGAGCCACCTCCATTTCCTCCTAGGACTGATGTGGATCCAGCTGGGAACCAGGAATCCATGGAGCACGGTGACTGCCAAGGTAAACAGGAGGGGAGGCTGCTGGAGCCATGGCTGCACGCGGCCCCGATGGCCGGACGCACCCCAGGCACGGGTTTCATCCTCCTTTCTCTCTGTGGTCCAGTCAGTCACCTCCCCAGTTCTTCATGAAGCTTCCCCCAGCCCCCACCCTCACCCTCTCTCCCTTCCCATAGACGGAGCCACCGGGAGTCAGTCCGGCGCAGGGAATTCTGCTTATGGTGAGTCTTGTCCCAGCTTCACCTTCCCTTGCTCGGCCCACACTTGCCCACGTCTGTGCCCACGGTAGCAGCAGACCAGCACCCTGGACACCCTGAGTCTCAGAACAGGGTTCCATCTTTCCAAATGCCCAGCATACAGCTCGGTGCTTGGCTCACAGTAGGGTGCTTAATAAATAGTTTTGAACAAGTAAATGAATGTCCTGCATGGTGAGCCCTTCCCCACACCCAGAGGGAAGTGGAGCCTGGAGTTCTGGACCTTTGGGTTCTGGGATGGGGGTGGGGTGGGGACCCACTGAACGGGTGTCAGAGGTGGAGAGCAGGAGCCTCACTGGCTCTGACCTGGTCTCTGTCACCAGTGCTTCTGGGTCCTGGCCCTTCCCCTGAGACCCCCAGCCCCCCCAGTGATGCCCACCCCCGGCCCCAGTCTTCCACTCTTGGAGCTCAGACGCAGGGTAAGGGGGCTGGCTGGGAGGGACAGGAGTGAAGTGTGGGACCCCTGGTTCTTCTGGTTCTTGAAGAATCCTAAGCCCCTCACTGACCCAGTGTTCCGTGCCCACTAATACCTGTTTGGAGCCTCCCCTCCCAGAGCTGGGCGTCCCAGCGTGGCCTCCTTTCTGCTCCCGCCGTGTGGCAGTTGCTCTTGGCTTGGTCACCGGGCCAGGGGCCCAGAGCTTGTGATGGGGACTCGCAGCCCCAAGCTCTGGCCTGTGTGTGTGGGTGGTGCCATTGGCTCTGTGTGTGGAGGGGTCAGGGGAAGGGATTCGGAGGGGGATCAAGGCTGTGTCGGAGAGAAGCTGAGCAGTAGCAGGAGAGGTGAAAGTTCCAGAACCGGCCATCCCAGCTCGCCGGCCTTGGCTGAGCCTCCCCCTCTCGGTCGGCAGGCGTGCGCCGAGACCTCCCCGCAGCCTCGGCCTCCCGCTCCGTTCCCATCCCCCTGCTCCTGGCCTGTGTGGCCGCAGCCTTCGCCCTGGGCGCCTCCGTCTCTGGCCTCCTGGTCTCCTGCGCTTGTCGCCGTGCCCACCGACGTCGGAGCAAGGACATCGAGACCCCGGGGCTCCCGCGCCCCCTCTCCCTTCGCAGCTTGGCCCGGTTGCACGGGCCGGGCCCGGATCCACCGCCACCGGCCAAGGACGGAGACGCGGGGCAGACGCCCCAGCTGTATACCACCTTCCTGCCTCCTCCCGAGGCCGGGCCGCCGCCGGAGCTGGCCTGCCTGCCCACCCCGGAGTCCACGCCCGAGCTGCCGGTCAAGCACCTCCGCAAGGCCGCGGGGCCCTGGGAGTGGAACCAGAATGGGAACAACGCCAAGGAGGGCCCGGGCCGCGCACGTGGCGGGAACGCGG
>NW_011889100.1:339696-340025 GCF_000151845.1 Pteropus vampyrus | reverse complement strand
GTTAATCAGGAAAGGTTTCCTGAAGGAGACAAACGAAGAAAGGGTGTGGAGATGAACCAGGGCCCAGGAGAGCTCAGGTGGGGTGGGGAGGGCCCATCGGAGCACGCTTCTAGGTTGAGGTGAGAGGGACTTTTTCGTAGCCTGTTCCAGGGGGTGGGGGAGGGTATTTCTGGAGACAAAATGAAGCCGCAGCGTAAGTGATCTGTTTCGCATCAGGAAATCTTGTCCTAAGGAGAGTCTGGAGGGTCTGGGTCGCATGAGGAGTAGACTGCAAAAACAGCAAAGGATGCAGCCCTGTTGGAGGAAGGGGTCGGCCCCAGCCGCTCCCT
>NW_011889100.1:322706-339546 GCF_000151845.1 Pteropus vampyrus | reverse complement strand
CAGAATGTGCCAAAAGGAGGATAAAGTCATCCTCCTGCGGGATTTCCAAGCTGATTTCTCAGAGGTATCCTGGGAGGTTATGGAGAAACCAGGGCCCCAGTAGGCAAAGTCCATCAGCTTGTGTAAGGCTTTGGGGACCTGAAACACAGAAGGTTCCACAGTCGCAAAGCTTGAAAAGCTGTTCAGCATCTTGGGTTCTTTGGGAGCTAAATCACAGGGGCCTGAGTTATTATTGTCTCTCACATTTATGTCTCCTTGATGCCACTATCCCACACTTGGGAACCACACAAGTATGAGTCACTCTCTGCTACTTAATTCAGCAGGTGACCCTTTAGCACTGTTGGCTCATAAGAATGTAAGGTTACATGCATGAGAGCAAGGTTCAGGTACATGGATAAACATGAAGCCTAAGAATCCAAAAGATCACCTGCCTTGACCAGGTATATTAGGGTCCCAACAGGAAATAGATGACATGCTCAAAATAATGAAGGACTATTTTTAAAAAGTGTGGGCAAGGGATAGGTTGGTAACTGGAGGCTAGTAACAGCCTTAGGCCTGAAAGGACAAAGGGAGGTAGTGGTTATTGGGACCTAGAAGGAAAAGTTGCCTTGAGAGGAGGGAGCAGTGACCTTTAATCAAAGGATACAGCTAGGCCCACGTGTATTTTCAGTCTTTTCTCTCCCTCCAGTAGGGGCTGGAGCCCCCTACTGGCTGAATCCAACTGGAAGCCAAAGCACAGGGAGCCCTTTGATGAAATTCATGCAGAATAAGACAGAAAATAAAATACAGAAGAGAAGAGACAAAGCTAGGAGGAAGGAGATGAAATCCAGCATACTACAGATGAAGACCCCGTCCACTCCCCCAAGAGAAGGTAACTTTGACTCTCCTTATTCAAGTACTGCAGGCCAGCAACTTTAGGGAGATGCCTGCTGAATTCGTTTTGGAGCAAAATTGACTTTGGGGAATTTGCGGGAAAGGCTGATTGGAGAATTTACTCCACCCCCCCCCAGTTTTTTAACTGCAACTGGAGATGAATGCAGCTGAGCAAAGCCAAGAAAGCTAGCACCAATTATGGGACAAACTAGAGGGAAGAACACTGATAACTCTGTGCAGAAACTGTAGTTTTAAAAAGAACAACTTTTTAAAGCTGTGGGACTCTGGGCAAAGTCACCACCTGTTTTTTTTGTTTGTTTTGTTTTGTTTTGTTTGTATCCATACACTGAAGATAATACACAACTTGCAAAATAGGTATGTTCATGTGTATGCAAAGGGCTTAGTTCATTGCCAGACATGTAGCAAAAGCTTAAACCGTGGAAGCTGTTATTATTTATATTGGCCTCTTGTTCAAACATCCATCACCTTCCTTTACAATAAGAACTTTCTTAAACTTTAGGACTGGTTATGGGAGTAGAGTGCAGCCCACACTGCTCCGGGGTCCCCTATAGTCTTAATTTGCTCTGCTGCCCATCAGACGTCTTGCACAAACCTTACATAGGTACAGTTATCATTAGATTGCTCACACTTCAACTTCTCTTGTATTTTCTATGTACTGATCTCCTTGGAGTAGAGGGCTCACTTCCACAGAGAAAAATCTTAGGAAAGTCGCCGTAGTTCACGTTTTCCCCCATCACGTAAGAATATTTCCCTGCAGGGAACTCTAGGTTCCTCTCTCTCCAGTTCCCTTTTGACTCTCCCATACTCTCTCACTAGGATTTTAATTCAACAAGACTCTTAGTTCTTTGCTTTTCAAGGCTCAAGTCCGTGCCTGATCTTGGCTGATCTTGGAAGCTAAGCAGGGTCAGGCCTGGTTAGTACTTGGATGGGAGACCACCTAGGAAGACCAGGTGCTGTAGGCATTAAAAAAAAAAAAAAAAAAAAAGGCTCAAGTCCTTGCTCTTCTCTCAGCAAAGATCGTATATACACTTATGAGGAACCTGCCAGACCAGAAGCACCTTATAATTAACATGTACACAGTACTTGTTGATATGTATTTACCCAAAAGCGACTAACTGCACGCAGCCTAGTACATGGCAGGTGTTCAGTTTCCGAGGTGTTGACTTGGGTAGAGAGTCTAGTTGTTGAACACAGGTACTTATATGTCCTTGACCTTGGTATCACCCTCCTTTATGTAAGAAGAAAGGCATCCTTACTGCCAATGGAGCAGCTTTGGAGAACACAGTACACTATATGGGGATCCAGCCAGCCAGATGGGGCTACTCAACCCTATCTGTCAATGGGGTGTGTGCACAAACAGACTGCTACTCGCGCTTACTCAGTAAGTGTGTGCTGGACTGGACCGAGATGGCAACAAGCACCTTACTAACAATAGCTGAGAAGCCAGCGGAGCGAATCCATTATTTCCAAGCCTTGCTGAGCCTGATGCTTCTTCCCCCTGGATCTCAGCATTGACTTTACTCCCACACAAGGCACAGAATCTACTGTTCCCTCTCGGTTGTTTGCTTTTAGGGGAGGGAGTGTGGGATGAGAGAAGGGGGAAGATGTAAATTTAACAAGACAATCAAAAGCTCTCTCCATTCTCACTTCACTTCTTACCCAAACTTGCTCTGCCTGTTAAGAGTACCAACTGAGGAGGAGCCAGTAAGGAAAAGGCAGTGTGACTGGGTTAGAAGCCACCCCACGGGGAAGAAGGACCTCCCCGCCAGGCCCCGCCACTCTGCCCTTGGTGGCTCAGTTGGAAGGGGAGACTTAGGACAGTCGTGCTCACGTAATGATGTTTCACTTAACGACGGGCTGCATACACGACTCCCATAAGATCATAATGGAGCTGGGACATTTCTATCACCCAGTGACACTGTAGTCGTCGTAATGTCGCAGTGCAAGGAATTATACATTTGTCACGATGCTATGAGCCAACTGCCCTGCCAGCCGTATAAAAGTATAGCAGCACAATTATGTACAGTACGTACTATTTGATAATAATAAACTACTGTTACTGGTTCATATGTTTACTATATTTTTTATTGTTTAGAATGTACTCTACTTATAAAAAAAAGGTTGCCATACAACAGTGTGCCATGTTCCGCTGTGGCAGCCTCATGCATCTGGTGTTCACTGCGTCTCTCGATTGCATCACTTTCTCTTGTGCCTGATTTAATGTTTTGTAAATCTAGCGTAGCCTGACTGTACGGTGTGCATAGTCTTCGGTAGAGCGCGGTGCATCCCAGGCCTTCACATCCCCTCACGCTCACCCGCTGACTCACCTGAGCGACCTCCAGTCCTGCTGGTCCCTGCATGGTAAGCGCCCTATGCAGGTGTTCCATCTTATATCTTTTACGCCCATCTTTACTGGACCTTTTCTATGTCTAGATACACAAATACTCACCGTTGTTCCAGTTGCCTGCAGTACTCAGTGCAGTGACGTGCTGTGCAGGCTGGGAGCCCAGGACTCTAGGGTGTAGCAGGCTAGACCATCTAGGTTTGTGCGCGTGTGCTGTGTGATGTTCCCACAATAAAACTGCCTAACGATGTATTTCCCAGGACGTCTCCCTGTTGCTAAGGAGCATGTGACCGTACTGAGGTTTATCTCCGATTGGCAAGATGGAAACATTTTCGATGACACCCTGAAATGGTAAGACTTTGATATTTTATTAAGAAATATCTTTATTTTAAATGATAGTACAAAAATTGTATATATAATATAGATCTGTATAGGTGTATATACACACAAACGCTCACTCACACGCCTATAAACACACAAACTTGCTCATCAGAATCAAACCTTATTATATTAAAAATCCTAGATAAAAAAGAAAGGTTTCCTACAACATACTGTACATAAAGCTGTCAGACAACCTGAAAAACTGAGGATGTTTTGGGAAGCGTCTAGGCACCCCACCCACACTCTTACTCCCCACACCCAGACCCCAACAGGAATGGCCTTGGCAGAAGGACAGTGTACAGGGCAAAGCCAGAGAAGGGAGCTGCTATCATCACTGTTGATAGAGCGAGATGCCTGAAACCAGCTAGGAAGCACAGGATATGGGGTGTGACCTAATTAATTCTCAGAAACAAACCACATCAGAATAAACAGAAAATACGTGGTAGGGATGGAGGGGAGGGGAAAAGGAAAGACAAGGCCCACAGATGGAAATGACCTACTAATTGAGTTCTAGTTTCTGGGAAAGACTCGAGGAGATAAGAACAACTGGGTCACAGAAGCAGAAGTTGTTAGAGGGGAAAGAGGGAGGGGAGAGGGAGATAGAGAATCACAATTTCCTGCCATTAACAAGCCAAATTGCTACTGTAGAGTCTAGGAATGTCACCCCACCCCCTAACCCTGGAGAGGCCAAAAAAAAAAAAAAGCAGTACTAGAGGCTCAAAGCTACTTAATTCAAATTCATATTCTTTTTTTGCTCAATATATTGGCATAGAAAATAGAATACTAAGTCAGGAGGAGAACATAGCATGGAGAGAGGTAAGAGCCCGGAGCGGCGCACAGCTGGTCTTGACGTGTATTCCATTCTCAAGCCCCTTCTCCGGCCACACGCAGATGTCTGCACTAGGAGTAGGGAACAGGAGGCCATTCTCCAATAAACTGGAACACAAACTGATTCCCACTCAACGTTCAACTCCTGGGAAGAGCTCAGTATATGCCTCAACTCTAGCTCTGCTGGCCCATGTCTGTCAGGAGAGGGTCGCACGAGCTTTTTCAGAATGAACACTCTCAAAAGAATGAGATTTCTAGACAGGGAGAGCAGATGTACAGAACGTCTGCTCCCTCTGGGCTTTCCCTCCTGTTCAGAGGTGTAGGAAACTGTACAAATACCAGTCAAAAGAGCTGCCACAGGAGCGCAGAGGAGGCTGGTCGCGTGGAAGGGCCGCGCCATCGCTGCCCCGACTCTGCCCGTCCTTCAGCTTACGTGGTGTCATCGCGCCACACGCTAATGAAGCCGCCGGAACGCCAGCACTGGGCTCCCTGGCGGCTCACGCCTCAGTCCCCATCACGGCCTGTGAGAGCACACCTCTCACGGAAGGGCCAACGCAATGCTTTTTCTTCCTCAGCCCGTTCAGCGAATGCAAAGAAACCCTCTCTCATGTGTTTAATGAAATAAAAACATTTCCAGGTTATACCAGAGTTGAACCTCAAACAAACAGAAAGTGGGAAAATCCATATGTATTTACAAACACACACGCAAACATACACCCAGCGAAGGGGCATTAACACGCCCTGGTCACGCAACACGACTTCCCCCAGAGAGTACTCTGGTAAATTCATCTCTTTTACATCGGTATAAAGGAGAAAAAATGATTTTGTATGCCATATACTCCTAACATTACAAGTGAAGAAGGGAGACCGGCAAAGCCAGAAATAACAACACAGATCGGACAGAGAAAAAGAACGTCCTTTAAGGCACTGAGTTTGGAACTCTGAAAACCCAAAGCCAAGTTCTCCCACATTTCAGTGACGAGACCTCAACTCTGGCGTTGCAATGAAGAGATCCCACAGAGGTAGTGACAGGAAGGGACTGTACACTTAGACATTTGTAAGCAATTCCCTGAAGCCAGGAACAAGAACAGAGATATTAAGGTTTATTTTTTCTCTCTTTTTTGGGGGAAGATTTTAGATAAAATGCAAAGGTAGAGTCTGAAGATCCTACATTAATACTGATATCATTAAGGCAGCTTTATTTTAAGAAGGCAGCCATCCCAGGACCCGGGTCCCCCTGCTCAAGCACCAACTCTGAAGCACTCGTCTATCTGATTCTGTCATCCAACCTTGCCGAGAAGCCAGCTCGAAGCCCCCAACCCAGAAGACCCAGCCACACTTTCCCAACTTCCATGGCTGATCCAGAAAGAAATGCAAAATCATACAAGGGCACTGCCATTCCTGATTTAAAATGTAAACTTCTAACTACTCCGGGAGGTGCTGACTTGCCATTTTCTCCACGGCAAAACACCTGGAGACCAAAGCCTACTTCTCTTTTCTGGGATGCTAGAAGGTCTGTTAAGAGTAAATAAGAACAAAAACCGTTTTGCTCCCCATCCTTCTCCAGACATCTATCTCCCTTCTCCCTCTCCTTAACCCCAACCTGTCCTTTAACTGCTGGTCTCAGAGAGCCCATCATCAAAAATGACCTGGGCTGTACTAGAGTTTTTTCTGGGTGGGAATGGCAGCCTCCTGCAGAAGGAGAAACAACTGATAAACAGCTCCCCAAAATGGTTGGGACTCAGTGTGCTCAAAATGGAATGCTGGATGGGAACTCTTCACCCCCAGCCAGAGGCCACCCTGGAGAAGGAGGTGGAGGGGCCTGGGTACCTTCTGCAGTGTTAACCCCCACCCCCTTAACAAAAAAGAAAAAAAAAAGGAATTAAAGTTGACAGAGACACCAAGGACATAAACGAAACATATCTAAAATGACACCTGGTCCATCTGCAGGTAAGCCAAGTCTCTGAAATGGCACATGACAGCAGCTTATTGTTAGCACCTGGTTCTCAAAAGGACACGGGGAAAAAAAAATCACAAACAAAAACAGGCGGGTGTGAGAGCAAAGACCACAGTTTCACCGTCACCCCACTTGGGCTCCCCCACTGCATTTCTCCGTCATCCCCAACAGCCCGGAGTCCTCAAGTCAATGGACAAAACCCAGCTAAGGTGGCCAGTAGTCAAAATTAATTTCAAAACTGAAATTTTTGCCTACAGGCCTCTAACAGCCAATCCTGTTTGTTAAACTTGGTTCGGGGAGTTCTGTTTTCAGTCTATTTTGAGCCCCAAATAATTTTTCACCTCTGGAAAACTGCGGCAAATTACTTCACTAATCAAGGTAAATAGAACCACGTTAACTGTCAAGTTTTATACCAAATTAAAAATGTATGCTTTCCCCATGATCGCTAATTAAGAAAACCATATTCTAAACAGTCATTCAGATGTTTACTTGGCACATCTCCCTCTGGTTTCTTCTTCTCATTTACAGCAAAGCAAGCAGGCAAGTCAAGAACGATGAGGGCCAAATTTCAAAGGCAACAACCTCCATAATGTAACTTCTCCACGACCTTTTCCTCTCCATCCATAGTTCCCTTTCTTTTGATAAAACTCCAAGCTGGCACATGAAGAAAACCCAGCAATGAAACACTTTCCAAAAATGTCTAGGCAAAGGGAGCAGGCGTAGCGGGAGAGAAGGGAGTGAGGCAGACGAAGTATCTGGCCAGACTCCTTGGTTCTCACACCCTTTGCCCCCCCAACACTGAGCACCTATAAGGCACAAGGTCTTCCCTTAAGGAAGCAGAGCCATCTGCTCACTCCAGGTCAAAGGACAAGAGAACTATGCAGCATCCTCACGGCACTCAGCTCTCCTAAGCCCCTTCTTCATATAAGAAGATATCATATAAGCTCCACAGAAAGGCACGCTTAGAAAACAACAAATTTTACAAATTAAAGAGTTGATATTAAAGCTTGACATGACGTAAATAACTGGAAGCAAGTTGTTCTGCTGACAGACCGCCATGCTGACTGCCGTTTCATAAAATCCAGCCAGAACAAAGTTTGTATCTCAACACCAGATTGTTTCCTAACCCCAGCAGCCTCTTTCTGGCTCCGTTCCAGCATTGTGAAAGTGCAGCCCGGAGGGTTCTGGGTTTTTATACACTTCTCCCACATAAACAAGTTTTCTTTCCTTTCCAGTTTTTAAAAATTACATTTCAGTTTCTTAAACTGGCATCTGAGCTATGGACACAATGAATGCAAATTTAGTCAGGCAATCACAGATTGCTTTTCAGTGAAATGAACTCAGGATGGTAGGGAGCGCCTGCTCCATTGGAAGCGAAACATATTCCTTTCTCTTTCCCTGAACTCGCTCCTAGCCCTGCTCCCAACTAGTGTCTTCTCTAACAGACACATATCATGAATCTAAGGCAAGTTTTCAGGTCACTTGATGGTGCAGCTATTAAAGGCCCTGGGTGTGTCCACGTTAGGAATGTTTTCTCAAAAACTTTTGACAGTAAAATCTTCTGATAGAAAATCAGTTATTTAAAAAACAATCAGTCTACAGCACACGGCATTCTTTTACCTCTATGCTCAAAGCAGTGACGCAGCTGAGAAATCTGGTCCCTATTCTTTGGCCCTCAGAAGTGCTCCCTAAGTTTGGCTTTGATTTTTCCAGTTGCACAGAGAGCCTTCCTGAGCATAAGCATTCGATGCTGCTATAGTTTTCTTCTTAAGGACATCCTTAGCTTTTACGCGGTGTTTGTCCTCTGTATTTTCTTTTAAAAAGAGGAAAAAGATGGACACAGTACAAATTGTGGCCCTTGTACGTTAAGATGAAACAGTTTCCAAGGAAACTCCGGCGCGAGGCTCGGTGGTCCCTCCTGCTCCAGTCACTTCCGTCTCTCTCTCCTCCGTCTCCCCGTCTGTGACCACTACGGCATCGACCTCAGCCACCTCTTCCACCACGGCGAAATCGACGCCATTGGGCGGTTGTCTGGCCATGGCCTCCAGCTGGAGGCGGTACTGCTCGGCCTCCTGCTCCTTCTTCAGGAGCTGGTGCCGGTACTCTTGGGCTCTTCTGTTGGCCTCCTGGAGCTGCTGCTGTAGCAGCTCTCGCTCAGTGCCTTCCTATAAAAGTAAACCATGTCACCACTGGAAACAACACTCGATCACAGATTATCCAGAGAGGAGACAAAAGGTAAAGACGGGCTCAGGCCTTAGCAGTTACGGCTTTCGAATCCTCCCTTCTCTCCTCTCCGCGCTGCTAAAAACATTACCTTGCTTTCCTCCACGCTGTTTGTCATCTCTTCGATTCTTGGTTTCTTAGTCAATGGCAACTTCTCTGCTTCTTCATCTTCATCTTCTTCTTCAATTACAGTCTCCTCTGCAACCTGACCAGCAGGTACAGTTAGAACTACAAGCCAAAGGACACCAATTGGAGGAGATGAATACATTGGAAAACAAAGAGGTTTTGCTTGCTTCAAATTAGAAAATAAATTGAAATATATTCTGATATCGGTTTTTTCACATCCCTTTGGATTTTAGAATCAACAGGTAGGGCATGGCCTTGCAAAGAGAAACAGAAAGGATTAGAGAGAGGCACTGAGAAGGCCTCTGAAAAGAAGGGCAAAAATCTGCAGATCTGGAAGTCACGCAATTAGGAGCCAGGTCTGAGGCTCGTAGATAGAGATGTCTGACTCTAGGTCAGAAGCTAGAACCAACTGGCTTACAATTCTGCAGGACAAATTTATCTAAAGAAGGCCTGATGTCTTTATACAAGATTTTTGAGAAACCTCTTATGAAAGCAGTTTGCCATTAACTGTCTCTAATTTAATTATTTATCTTCTCATAGATGAGAGAAGGATCAGCACACATAAGAATACAACACACTCCACACCTACTAGAATGTCAAACAAGGTAAAAAATAGTGAAAACACCAAATGCTGGAGAGGATGTGGAGAAACTGGATTCATAAATTGCTGGTGGGAATGTAAAGTGGTACAGTTACTCTAGAAAATAGTTTGGAAGTTTCTTACAAAAATGAAACATGCACTTCCCATACGACCCAGCAACTGCACTTTTGGGCGTTTATATCAGAGAACCGAAAAGTGATGTTCCCACAAAACCTATATGTGATCATTCATAACAGCTCTGTTCAGACAGTCCAAACTGGAGACGACTTAAATGTTCTCCAATGAAGAATGAATGGTTAAACAAACTGTGGTACATCCATACCACAGAATACTACTCAGCAGTGAAAATGAATGAACTATTGAGACAAACAACAACTTGGAAGGATCTTACGGAAATTATGGTGAGAGAAAAAAGCCAATCTCAAAAGGTTACATACTATATGATTCCTTTTCTATAACATTCTTTAAATGACAAAAGCATAGAGACAGAGGACAAATATGAGTTAGTGGCTGCCAGGCGTTAGGAATAGGGTTAGGGAGGTGGCTGTGGATATAAGAGTAGCATGAGGGTTTTTATTTTCCAAATACGATCAACAAGAATTTATGATACCAGAGCTTGGATTATAAAGGTTTAATTCCTCCTTTCTTCTCATATTGCAAAGATCCATCAATTCAAATAATCTGAAAATTATAAAGTCTCCATAATTATTTAAGCCAAGTCATCATTTTGGTAATACAGGCAATTATACCAACCCTCCGCTTTTCAATCTCCAATATTTTTAAGGAATGAAGTTGTAATGAATAGTTTCTTTCTCTTTTCAAAAAAATTTACTTATGCATTTTTTGAATACATAATACATTCACATGGTTCAATAATTAAAATCTATAAAAGCGCATCAGTGAAAAGCCTCCTATCCATCTCCAGCCACTCAGGTGTCCTCCCCCGAAGCAACCAATGTTATCAGTGTTGTTCTTGAATGTTCTTCCAGAGATAGCAAAGTTCATGAATATATCAGCAAATACACGTTTCCCCCTTTTAAAAATGTATAATCTACACACTGTCCTGAACCTTGCTCTTGTCGCTTAGCAATCTATTTTGGAGCTCAGATCACGCCGGTCCAGAGGGAGCTTCCTCACCGTCTTCACAGGGGCAGAGTACTTCATTGTATGGGTGTACCATGATTTATTTAACCAGCTCCCTACTGACATATACTTGGGTTCTTTTTTTTTTTTTTCCTTAAGTTCTTTTAATCTTTGATGATTACAGATAATGCCAAAATGAATAACTTAGTACATGTCATTTGTGTGCGTGTGAATATGAATTCAGAGATAAAGAACTTTTTAGCCAAAAGGTACGTGTATCTTTATTAGTGATAGACATTGCCAATTTGCTCTTCAGAGGGTGCATTAATTAATTAATTTACACTCTCATGAGCGATTTATAAGAGCGCCTGTTTTTCCACACCTTTGACAATGTAGTGGAATAATGGCATCTCAGTGCAATATTTAATTACATTTCTCTTGCTACGAATAAAGTAGGCTGAACATATTATCATATTTTTAAGAACCATCAGGATTTTCTTTTCTGTGAAGTATTGGTTCATATTATTTGCTCTTTCGACCAGGTTATTGGTTTTTACTCACAAATTGTAAATATATTAGGGAAAAAGCCTTTGCCAACCTGTTTCTTTCTTTTTCAGACCTTCTTTGCCCCATGTGGTACCTGGCATTCTTGCATCCCCTTAATGCCTCATTTTTGGAGGACAGTTGAGGGTCTAAGATATCTCTTAACACACTACTGTCCAATGGGATAACTCACCTTGCTGTCCATCTTGCATGGTTACAATAAATGGCTGGCCAATGCCTCCAGCAGGGATTGCAGTTTGGATGTTGCCCAAGGGGACGCCATCTGTCACTATGGTGATGACCCTCTGGCCTCCACTCCCCACCACTTGTTGGACTGATGGGTCAACAGAGTTTCCTTCTATGATTTCCTCTGAATTAACTAGAGATGATGAAAGTAAATTTAAAATTTCAGCTTTTTAAAAAATTGGAGCATAGCAATTTCAGTCTTCTTGAAATTGATAATATCAGGAATAAGAAAACTTGAAAAAAAAGTTAGATTCAACAGTACACAAAAACAAGCTCTTATGAATAATGCTAAGTCAGAGCAGAAACGAAAATAAGGACTGCATTAAAACAGTATTTTCTAAAACGTCTTCACTGAGATGTTAGTAGCTTTCACTAAAGATGGGTTCTATGTAAAAACACACTTTCAAAATGCTGGTTTAAACATGCTTAAACTTTTCTGTTTGCTTTGTAGGAAGTATCAGAGACTCCCAAGGCTGATGAGCACTGTGACTCTCCGGCAGGGGATACAGTATGCTGAGTTTCCCCAACATATTTGATCTTTGAACTCTTTTTCAGGAAGCATCTTAAGAGTCTAAATAAATCTACGGAGCTTAGAGAAATAGCAATAAATCAGACGAAATCTATTTCTCTAAGGAAATCGAGGCATTTAATACTGAATTAACAAAACAATATGTTAAGTAGTCAAAGCCTGAGGAAGTCTTGATAGACAAAAATGGTAGGTGGCTTCTCTCACCTGACAGATCAACAATATTAATAACAAGTAACACTGACTACTTACTTTGTGCCAGCTACCTCTCTAAGAGATTTATATGTATTAGGTTGAGTCAAGATTTTCAGTTTGGTTAGTCAATATCCCCAGTAACCAGCAGGAGATACGGTTCCTACCACTATAAACTCCTCTTTCTGAAGAGTCACAAGCAGAACTCCGCAATAGTGGGGTGGGGACTGTCCACATGACACACGTTCACGCGGTTCAATGGAAGCGGAGCATTCACACTCAGAAACAAGGAACTGGTTAAGTGTCACAGCTGAAAGGACCTCGACAGATAATTTACTCTAACCAATATGCCAGAAACGTGGAAACCGAGACCTGAAGAACCAATTTATCCAAGATCAAAGAGCAAATCAAAAGAATAACAAGCACAAGTTGGACATACTGCTCCCCTCTGCCACGCCGCTCACCCCTCCACGTCTGAGCAGAGATCTTTATGATGCACCCAGTCAGAAAAACGGGCTTGGAGGGATGTTCTCACCACCCAAATGTCAATAGTAGAAAGAAATCAGAACAACCTGCCTTTATTTATGATGGAGACTGCCAGAGAGTTCCAGAAAGATTGCTAGATGACTCTTTAGCCCTACGTACAACTACTAGGCTCCACTTGAATGAAGCCTTGAGCCTTTTCTCCGTAGATAGCTATCTCTGGCTAAGTGACCTCGAACCTTTCCGTTTTAAGTGTCAGAAGGGTACTCACTATTCAGCATATACCCGCTCACTTCCATTGGAAATGCCAAAATAACTTTTACTTCCAGTAAAAACAAACCAAGCAAACCTGAAGTCCACAGGGTATGACAATGGGAGAGGTGGCTGTCCCATGTATTTGATGCTTTATTGTAAGACATCTAAGCGGCTACTCTGAATCATTCTACAATAGCATCAGTCAAAACACAACACAGAGTATTTCCAAAAAATCCGCTAATTAAGACTAAATATTTCAATCTGAAGCAACTGAAGTCAGGGCAAACAAACTTGAAACTGCGAAAATACAAAGGAGTAACTTAGTCATCCTCTGGTATTATTCAGCTGTCTGATTATATGACTTAGTGATTTTTCTTTCTGATGCTCAAGGACGCTGCATCCCTTCTTCCTAGTCATCTTTAATTAACCATAATTCTTTAATATTTCGTGCAAATTCAATCTGCTGGAGATTTAGCAACAAGAGGAGAAACAGTGATTGGCCCAGCAGACCTCCCTCACCTACCTGTGGCTCTGTGTGAGTTAGAGAGGGGGGCTGATGCCTCGGCCAGGGCTGCGAGGGTGGCCAGCACTGAGGTGGTGGAATTTGAGAGGCGCACTGCTGAGGAGGCATGGGGGGCACCTATTTCGGTAAAAATGGCAAATGAGGTCGAGAGGAGAGAACAAATTGAGATGAGCTAAAAATGGCTTAGTAAATCAAAACCTCTGCTTTTCATTCTTATGTCCTTAATCTCGCTCTCTAATACAAACCGATATGAACCAATTAGCACGGCGTTAAAGCTCTTTTAAGGTTTAAGACGTTCTCCTTTTAAAGTGGACTCCAGTAGCCTGCTTGGTGTAGGGCCACAGACACTCCCAGCCGCTCACTCTCTGCACCGCCAGTGCCAGTGCAGAGCGTTAGCAGCTGACAGACCCAGAGCCGCCCGCTCCCGGGCTGGGGCCGGGCCGGGGCCGGGCCGCAGGGGCTCTGCTCAACCCATGACCTCTAGTCATCGCTGACAGCCAGGAAGGCTCAGACTGACCTCTGGTGTGAAGACAGTGAACAACCTGGCATTTCACATACTGAAGGTCAAAGGGTAGTACAATCGATTAGCGCTAAAAACCAATCATCTACTTGTGTCATGATGCGCTTTTTAAAAAAACTTTGTTCGTAACCTTTTTGTCTTGTATTTTGCCTGCTGTTCTCACAGCTCAGTTCCAAGAGGGGTGTGCATTAGATCTGGCAGCACGTATGCCCAACTTTATGAACCCAAAGCATCACTCAAGAGTTTTCCATAAATCGTCTATAAAATGAATTACTAATGTTTTCCTATTTCCAAGATATTTATTGTGCTAGTTGTAAATTTTTGGAGCCTTTGTGCTCCAATTCCACCCTTCCCTGCCCTGCCTTGTGATACCGAAGCTGGATCCTATAATCATTACTTGTCAGCTAGCATTCGATTAAGTTTTGTCATAGAGAAGTAGTGGCTGCGGCTGCTCCCTATATCGACTAGTCCTGTGTTCTTTAGGGTTCTCCATACCTCTTTGTAGTTAGTTCACTCTTACTAACTAGTAATTCTTCATCAATTACACATACAAGTTTAGAGATTATATAGACATATATAAAATAAAATTATACAATTCGCCATGTAGTTTTGTCTCCTCACCGGACTCTTACCCATACGCCTATCTTCTTTATAAATGTGCTCTTAATTTTTAAATTTTACCACTATCTATACTTAAAGATTTGTCCCAGCCTTTCTTCTATCAAAAAGTCAGTTATCTGTAAAACATTTAGGGAAACTCTTATTTAACACTCCTTATAATAAATCCTCCCACAGAGCAAAGAATCCTTTTCTGGTACGATTAATCTAGGTAACCTAACTCATTCATAAACTTAAATTTCAGATTTTCCTTTGAAAGGTAGATTCCTTGCACAATGATGCTCCTCGCAGCAGCAAACCTCCCTAAGCTTTTGGGGGGTGACTGTGGGCGCGGGGATGAAGTGGACATCGTGATGCTATCCCTACTTATTCTAACTCTCATAAAACACGCAGGGAACCACGTGGTCTGAAACGGTGGGACACGCTGACCTCCAGAAAGGAGCTGAGGTCTGGCCAGCGGCTTCCTGCCAGCAAGGTCCAGCTCTGTCCTAGCTCCTAAGCTCCCTGCTGAGTGTGCGCTCTTCCAATCGCTCAGTCAAGCACACCAAATACTGACGTGAGAACTCACGATGAAAAAAATAAGAAACAAGCGGTTTTTAGATATATATCTCCTTGTGGAGGTTGGACGATATGTACAGTAAGTCACTAGCGATCAAAAATCAAGGCTGCTATTATTTTACCACAGTGTACTCACACACTCACACACACACACACACACACACACACACACACACACACACACACACAGCAAGGCTGTTGTAATTAAGGTCCAAGTGGGCCGAACATCAGCTAGGCCACCAGCTAAAGGAGAACAGAAGAGCTGGGTGCAACTGCTTCATGAGAAAAGCATTATATACTTTTAGCATATGATGAGTCCAACCTAAGGGCTCTCTCCCTTTGATTCCAACATAATGACTCACCCGCCTTCCCCTCAATAGCAAAATGAAGAACATTTGTGAAAAATCAGGTTCAGTATTCTTATAGACACAGTTGAAACTGAAAAGAGACTATGCAGATTACCTCTTCAGACTTATCTCAGCAAGTTCCAGGAAAATAAAGTACTTCATTGTTCAATAATGTTAATTGTTTTCTCCTCAATATAAGGCACAACATCAAATACAGTAAAATGTGCATGGATACTGTTGTTTTTGGAGGGGAAATAGCATTATCAGTGACAACTCTTGGTACCTATTCGGAATGTGGCTTATATATATATAAACTCTTCAGACCAGGATTTAGGTGATTGTATAGACAATCTCGATGACTTAGTGAAAACTAGATCCAGAAAAACTAAGTAACTTGCCCAAGGTCATGCAGCTAGTAAACATCAGAGGCCAGATTAGATCCTAATTCATTAGATTCCGAGCCTGTACTCTAGGAACCAACACAAAGCTGTTTACACTTGACTTTGGAGTGTATCTTTTGACTCTACAGAAGCAGGAAATTCATTTTCATAACTTTGTTTTACCCTGATTAGTGTTTAAATTAGGCTGTCTTCCCAAATCACCGCAGTTTGCTAGTAGCACTATGATGATTCATATCTTTAGTCACAAATGGAAAATGAAAAGCAAACTTTGTAATCTGGATTTTGGTATCAAAAATATCCACCAACGTGATAATCCTAGGATACTTTCAGTTAATGCTTAAAAATATTACTGGATGATGGGAAACAAGAAGCCCGCCCACTATTCTGGAAAAGAAAATCTAAGAATAAGACAACCTGAATTTGCTGTACATCTTTTCTCCTTTCTTTTATCTGTACTGATAAAGCCAAACCCCTAAAAGAGGAGAGCTAGGAAGAACTGCTTCCTTAAGACGACACTGGGGAGATGAGCTCTATTATGGGATGGTTTAGCAATTTCAATTTGCAGTTGTCAACATACAGAAGAGATAAAGGAGAGTAGGTTTGCCAAAAGCGACATGGCAAACATTACATAGGCCACGGGAAGAGCTAAGGCTACGAATCTCTGTCCTGAATGTCTTTGACTTTTCACTATTCTGGAGAATTTCGGTAGTTAGATTAAAGATCAACCCTAGGTCTTTTTGCGCGTTTGTGAACACGCAACGTTACTGGCCTCTAAAGACTTTGAGATCATGAAAGCACTTGTTCTAGCCCATGTGGCCTGAACCACAACAAATCCAAAAGGCTGTGAATGTGCTGATTACATATACACGTATATTTAAACTAAATTTTTGGAATCATTCAGCTGAAAGCAAAGCACAGTGATTTTTAAGAGTTGATGGCCTATAAAATGAAGGTCACTACTGCCCCCTTGTGGGCATGACGGAGTCAACCTTTAATGGGAAGTTCGTTTTCACTTAACACTAGCGGCTGGTATTGAAGCTCTGCTATGAAGTGGACACGGAACTAAAACATCTCGAAGTCTCACAACTCGTAAAGTGGATATTACTATATCTCAATTTTGTAGATAAGTAAAGAAGGCTTAGAGAAATAAGTAGTTTTCCTACAGTCAATCATTTAATCAACTCATAAATC
>NW_011889100.1:311257-319641 GCF_000151845.1 Pteropus vampyrus | reverse complement strand
CAGTGTAAAGAGGCTTATCTTTATTTCATTTTATCTTTTTACTATCGGAAGCAATTTTCTACAAACATGGTCACTGTTTAAAAAGCCCCAATGATAAAAGAACCCGAAGACAGAGGATTGGAAGTTGAAGAGGATGACAGCCTAGAGGGAGCAACTGTAAGAACCAACGAACAAACTGACAAACGAACAAACGACTGAAAATGCGGCAGAAATGGCTATTTTTCATATATAACTGTCCCCTTGACTAAGAGCTTCAGCTTGAAACAAACTCTCCATTCTCTTGTTACTGTTAAATTCCTTCTTGAATCCACCCCTTCTTCTGTCCCCAGTATCACTTCTGTCACTCGAGTCATCGCTGGCTCTTGCCTGGCCTCATGGAAGTCACAATGGTTCTTTAGTGTCGAGTCTCCTCTCTCCAGTCTGCATATGACACTCCAAATTATCATCTTAAAAAAAGTCCAACTGTATGAACCCTCTATTTAAAAGCTTCTACTGGATCCCCATTACCCATGAAATAGTCCAAACTCCCTGTATGCCATGCGACACCCCTACATTGAGAACGCAGCCCAACTCTCCAGCCTCAGCTCCTGCCACTCCCAAAACCCATTTCCCTGGCCCAGTCTCTAGTCAGAGCTACCTGCTCTTTCCTGAACAGTCCATGCCCTTTCACACCTGTGTCTTTGATGTGCTCTTTTGCTCACCGAGGATATCATTTTCTCACTTCTCTGCCTACTTCTCCTTTAAAACTCAGTTCAGTTTCTGTGTCCACTCTAATGCTTGCCTCAAGCACCACTAACACTCCCTCCTCTGTGCTCCCCTAAGGGCTGCTAGAAATTTGTTCATCATCAGAGTATTGCAATGCATTATTTTTCGTTTAAACTTCATCATGCTGTAAACACTCCAAGGACAGGGCCATGGCCTATTAATCTTTGCATTCCGCATCCTGTTATTCCCTGATATATAAGTGCTGGCTTAAGAAATTCATGGGTGAAGTCATCACAGCTAACTTTTGATTCTGAGATGGTTTCCTTATGACTCCATAGGCTTTGGAGCTCTGTATTGTCTCACATCAGTTGACATACATTCAGAAAACATAGAGAAATTTTCACGGAGAAAAAAACATTCTAAATCCTGTTTTGTACTGGCCACCAATACTGTTATTCGATCACCATAAATAGTTCAGGACTTTAGAGAATATTATTTTTAAAAAAGATACTAATTACACTGGGTCACAGATTGAGCATATTAGAAGTGCTATTCTGACAAGATCGGGAAAGTTCAGTTTTGATTCAACACCCACAAAAAAATCCTTAACTTCAACTGAAGTGGACTCGGGATCAAAAAGAACCAGACCTGAAGGATGACCAGAATCTCAGCATTGTTTTTCTCCAGAGCTATGTCAAAGGCAGATTTGTCAAACTTGCTAAAAGCATGGACGTCAGCTCCGTATTTGATAAGCAGCTCTACAACATCTCGATGGTGGTGCTCGGTGGCCCAGTGCAAAGCTGTCATCTTCAGCATGTCCTTGGCATTCACATCTGCACCATTCTGTCACAGAAAAATAAGTTTTTCAAACGGACATGGGTTACAGTAGCACAGGTGCAAAATTCTGCCACCACTATGGAGGATTTCCAGATTACGCATATTCAAATTTAGATCACGTTTAAGACGTCTCAAAGAGAAAAACATTTCTAAACAATCCTGAATGCTGACAGACAAAATGCCTTCAATATGTGGGTCTTCTAGGGACGTCAGTGGGAAATTATAACAGATGGGAGAAAAACGGAACAGACTTTTGCTGCATTTATTAACAGAGCTGATTGTCTGAAAAAATAGGCATAAGTGCAAAGAACACCTGCAGAAAAGGAATAAAGAAAAATCAATAAAGCCTGTTTAGCTTTTAAAAGATTACAAAACAAAATCCTCATAGCCACGACTACTCTTGAAAAAGATGCAACTCAATTCTATAAACTGTCCTAAAAGTAATCTTTCCCAACCTAGCTTCCTACCACCCATTTAAGTAAGAAAGGGGGGGTGGGTGTCAGACCCAACACGATTCTCGCTTTACCCTAACGAGCAGTTCCACGATGTGCGTGTGTCCATCGGCGGCCGCCATGTGCAAGGGGGTCCTGTCCACCTTGGTTCGGGCATCCCTGCTGACGCCTGCTCGAAGGAGCACTTCTGCTGTGGAATAATGACCATACTGGGCTGCAAGGTGGAGGGGTGACGTTCCAAGCTGTGGGAAAACAATACCCACTGAATGCTAACTGGGTGCAGACTCCTAAATCGTTACTGGAGAGGTACAAATGAATAAGAGATGAATTCTATGGTTCCTGCCCCTGGAGGGAGAGTCTGGTTGGGCAGTCAGCACTAAAGAAATGACTTAATTAAAAAATTAATGTACTAATGGGCAAATAAATATACCACGAATTAAGTAAGTGGTAGGTATAACAGGTTTAAATCAACTGGATTTATCAGGTAAGAGTCCTAAATGACATGATTTTAAGCAGAGCTTAAAAGAAGGAGAAAAAAAGGACAGACAAGAGCATTCTGAGTCGGGAGTGAAGGGAAGGTACATTCAAAACAATTCTTAGGAAGGGCAGGGACTAGAAAGTTGCATGTGGGTGCCAATTTAATTAGTGAGACTAGGAGTTCGTTGCCACAGTAAAGCAAAGCAAAAACACTGATGAAGAGGCAATAAAAAGGTAGCAACGTGTGTCACCATCAATAAGCCACATATCTCAACGTAAACCTGTCTGAGTGATCAGCATCCGCTTTGGGCAGTGAGCCATTCCTTTCTCTTTATTTTAAGCCTACTTCATTTATTCTTTGCTTTTCATATATTCAGCTTCTCTGCCTATCTGGATTTAATTCACAATGCTCTTCTCAGGTCTATTTATAGAATGCTCATCTCATAGGTTTCCTTTCTCCCTTCTTGTGAAGTGCTAAGAATCTGCCGGCCTCTAAAGTTATGAATTAATCGCCCCAGAAGAGAGAACACTTACTCACTGAATTGTTAAAATTAGGCAATGCTTACAAAATCTGTGATGCCAAGCAAGCCCACATCATCTCCTGGACCTGGATCTCCCAAAACTCTGCTCTCCAGGCTGGCTGTCACGGCTCATGAAATTACACCCTACTCTTTAATGGTTAACAGTGATAAAGGAAACGAAATGGCTAAGACTATTCCTTATTAACCGGGACATTTTAGAGAAATGTTTAATTTCTAGCTAATTACAGAAGCCTATAACCCAAGGACACTCCAGGGAGAATTAAACTTTTAGAAAATACTCTAAAAAGCATTAAGGAAAATCACAAGTATTTAACACCTTTACAATTACCACCTATGTAGCCACAGGAGACTCTTTTAATTAGAAAACTAAAAGAAAACCACATACTCAGATGAAACAAAGAAAATTAAACTCTTGTGGGGAGAATGAGGGAGAAAGAGAGTGAAGAGAAATCAATAAAGTCTGTTTAGCCTTTCAGAAAAAGACTGGTAATAGCACACGCTGGGAGTAATCGAGAGAGCTTACCCAGTCTGTGGTGAACGGGGCGCCATTTGCCATCAATGTTCTCACTTCATCATCCTGGCCTTTCCGTGCTGCTTCTAGCAACCTCTTCCCCAAGTCCACCAGAGACATCTTTATGCACAGAAACAAGTTTTCAGGAAGCTGTAACTCACACACAAGGAAAGCTGCACATGTTTTTGGAAGGCCTCTTGTACTTGACCACGCTTCTCGCGGTAACTACCTGGTGCTTCCTTTCTAGCTCATCGAACACAATCAGATGTTTGGAAAAGGTTCAGGCCCTAAACAACAGTACCCTCATTTTCACCGTCCAGAAAAATACTTTGGAAATATGTGTAGCTCATTATCACCTTTCTGGCTTAAGGAATCGATAAAACAGCATCTCACCCCTTAGACACGACCACGGGAAGAAATATTCTGCTACATGAAATGATGACTAGACGAACCAAGGATAATGAGACACAGGTATCAGGCAGACATTTTTTCAAAAAAGAACAGTGAGCTTCTGCTTCAAGGAAAACAATCAACAGTATTTATTGCCAATTATCAATGATGATTGGAACTTTCAAGCAAAAAATTAGAGTTTTGGGAAACCTATATCCACCACTATGAGCATACTACAAAATTTTCCGATGAAATTTGTGTTGATAATTATGTGAATTTTTTATAGTGTATAATAAAATGTACTAACATTTGGATAATCTGCATAATTTGGTGAACCAATACTTTTCAAACGATTAATGCGTGTTATGAAATCATACACCAATAAAAAGATTCAAAGTGAAGACAGATCAATGGGTTGTAAGGTAACAGAGTACAAAATTTCATTAATATAGTTTTAGATTCCTCACTGCAACTAACTTTTAAGAAATTACTACTTGTTGAGTTTCTGTGTATATCAAAGAATACCCACAATGACCTGAAAACACTAAAATTTTCCTCCCTTTCTCCAAGTACATACTGCAACAGACTGAATACAAAAGTGGGTATGAAAAAATAACTTCTATTAAGCCAGAACTTAAAGAGATTTGCAAAAATTTAAAACAATGCCATTCTTCTCACTACTTCTTTAACTTGGAAGATATGTTTTTCATAAAAATGTATTATTTATCTTAACATGTATGAATATATTATTGTATTTTAATTAATGAACATTTAAAAATTAGTTTCTAAAACAGTAAATATCAATAGACATAACACACTGGAGTCTTCAATCATTTTTAAGAATATAAATGAGCCCTCAATCAGAAAATTTGAGAATCATTGGTTTAGATAAATCATTCAGTCACTATGTTATTTAATTTTCCAATCTCTATCATAGAGCACTTTAGGCAAACATGGGTATCCAAGGAGACCACCAGGAGAGTTTGTTCAAAATGAATCTACCCGAGGCTCTAGTCTGGGCCCCGCTGAACAGTATGTTCGGGAGAAGAGGATGAATTTTAATGATGTGAACTTCTATAATGGGAGCTAAGTGTCAGGTTTTATCACTCATGAAACCCTAGAGAAAAAAATGATAGCAAAACATTCTTACAGAAAACGGATACTTCATCTTTCTCCATGGCTATCTTCCTTTTAAAATATCAAAACTGCCTTTCAATTTAATTATCTTATTACTAACAGTTAAAAACAAGAACAAAGTTCTAGGTGGTTCAATAGTCAGAAATGACTTCTTCACATTTTCTCCAATTATACTATATGTAAAAGTTCTATCATCACACCTTAACACCTCTACGATAACTGATCGCAGACGGAAAAATGCCCATACAGGACGTTGAGAAATACTGACACAAAGCACGATTAAACC
Organism: Pteropus vampyrus; assembly: GCF_000151845.1. NCBI lineage: Eukaryota > Metazoa > Chordata > Mammalia > Chiroptera > Pteropodidae > Pteropus > Pteropus vampyrus. The sequence continues at coordinate 314,304 of NW_011889100.1, read as the reverse complement.
ATCTTCATAATGAAATTCCAGCTCTATTCTCTACCACACACACACACACACACACACACACACAGAGTTCAACTTCAGTTGAAGGTTAAGGTTATCTGTTTAAGGAGAAATCTGGTTTGCTTCACATTCCTGGGAAGTGGCACTTCTGGAAAACAAGATACTTTAAATAAGTTGATTTTATCTCACTGAAACTGCTGTCTTCAGTACCTGAACTCTTGCAAAATACATTTGAGCAGTTTTTTCCATTGTAGTCTGCTTTTACATATACGTTAACTTTATCACATTTCTTTAATCATATTTGAATCTGTGTATCAGTCCCACTGAATGGCAACTGAGCCAAATCTGTCATTCAATTCTTTAGGTCATGAAAAGTTTAGTTTCTTACTATACAAAGATATAAACTTTAGGATTAGACTGTAAATAAGGTGTTATGGTCATCACCTGTTATTAAAAGGTCTAGAAAAGTGTTCTTCAAGGCTCTTTCTCCCCCATCCTGTCACTTTTTTTTTTTAAGTTAACCTGAAGCATCTATCTTGAGTAAAAGTAAAATGTCTTTTTAAAATTACAGCATTTTGAGGGGACTATGTGCCATTCTGCCAGTATCCTATGTCAACACTGGTGGTATCCACCAGACAAGAGATGTAGCCTAAGACAAGACAGTCTAGGCACTTCTGAGCTCCCTAATCACTAAAAACAAATGGAAAACATTCTCCCTTACTAGATGTACCTCCACTTTCCCTATTCAGAAAGTGAAGAAACAAAATCTGATCTAACTTGCCTCCTAGGACTTTGGAGATGAACAAAATAACAAAGCACCCACTCCCCCTGCCAAACACACACACGAGCACTTTCTGTAAGCGTGTTTTAATAATGGATGAAGTGCCTGAGCTCTTGACAACAAAGTACTCTATTATTAGAGAGTAATTACGTTTGTCGATATGAGTTTGGGCGGGGCAGTTCTTTCATTGTTGTCAAAGCCTGGATGAAAATAGATGCTTACCAGCACCTCTACTGGACTGGGTAGGTCAAATGGTATGTTGAAAATATGGTCCCAGATGGCCAAAAACGTTTTTAAATTGTTGAAGGTAAGCCACAGAATGGCCTTTTCCATAGATGTGTGTGTGTGTGGCGGGAGGCGGTGTGTGGTGGGGAAGAGAGAACCTTCGAGGAAGAGGGAGAGGAATGGGAAGCTCTGCTGGCTCAAGGAAACGTGTGAGCATAGACAGAGCTAACGTGTGAGCATAGACAGAACTAACGGGAAGGAGAATTGGAATTGAAGAATCCATGGTCTGACCTTTTTTTTTTTCTTTTTTTTTCCTTTTTCCTTTGCACACGTCCCCACTCGGCCGCCAGCTGTACAAACAACTGTGCAAGAACTGGAGGCGGGGCCGTAATGCTCTTGTTCACTTTACCGAGCTCACCAATAATCTTTAGGCCATTACTGGGGCCAGAGAACTTTGAGTCCCCATTTTCTCCTCTATCACAAATCCTCCAGTTCCTCCCAGCAATATAACGTCTTTCAGGAAAAAGTGTCAACTTTGGGGCAGGGAGCCAAGGTCCGAGCCCAGGGAGCAGCCCCCGGCCCGGGCCCCGCGCTGCCCTCTAGTGGTCACCTCTGTGGCCTTGGCTTCCTGCGGTCCAGCTCCCCAGCCCCAGGTCTTACACCCACCCCCTTCCTCACCTCCTCCCAGTCCCCTCCCCTTCCTCCCAGCAGCATCCCCTTCCTCTTCGTCCCCCTCCCCCAGCTGCCCCCGCTCTGGTGGAGGGGCGCCGCCGTATCTGCACCCAGAAGTTCGGGGCTGGGCTGGGCAGCGGTGCAGCTCCTCGCAACACTCTCCCTGCCAGCCCTGACGCCCCCCCAGAGTCCACGCATCTCTTCTTCCCCCTCACCTCCTCGTCCGGGACGCTGCCGGCTGCGCTTTGACCGAGCCCGCCAGTTTGGTCCCGTTTCCTTCTCTAGTTAAGACTCCCTGTCAGTGACGGTTACTTTTTGGCCTTTTCATATATGCATATTTTGGGGGCCTTTACCCCCCCCTCGTGGAGAAATGGAGGCAACAAAATGGCGGACCCGGAAGTGGAGGCTCAGCGAATATCATGACTGGCGGAGGGATCTGTGAAGAGAAAATGATCAGAGGACCCACGTTTCCATTCGAACAGAGGGGGGATGCACCCCCGAGGCTCGCTGGCTTTTCGCCGAAGGCCTTTTGCGGTGAAAAAGCGTGTATGGAGACCTCCTAGGCCGGACTACTTAGCGAGGCGGAGGGTTGTCGGTTACGTGGATGACGTGTCGTGTAGATCCGGCCGGGGACGGCCCGGTGGTTGGTTTTGGCGCCAAGAGTCAGGCGAACCGCTGGAGAGCAATTGGATTCTGCATCGGTTCTGCTTCCCCTTGGTCGCTTTTTGGCGGGCCGGCGTTAGGGTCGATGGGAAAAGCTCGTCTCCCTGTCTCAGCTTCGGGCGGAGCTGTTTGGGACGTTTCTGGCTTTGCGCAAGAATTGAACTCTCGTGCCTGACGGACACAGTTCCAGTTCCAGCCTGAACGTAAGGGCCCCAGAGCCAAGCTGTCAGCGCCAGCCGTGAAACAAATGACGGGAGCATTTCTTTTGGGGGGCCCAGGAGTGCGTGGAGCATGAGTTTGCAAACCTATGTAGGCATTTTTTTTTTTTTTTTACCGAACCGTTGATCCCCATCTCCACCCACCAATAGCCTTGACTAAGGACAGCAAGAAGTCGGGAGAGAAACCCTTCCAAACAGTAAGGACACATCACTGCTCCACTCTTTGTTAGCTTTTGGCTTTTGTCGTCCACAGTGGGCTTTTCAAAACCTACGAGGAAGATTTGTGTTTCTCCCTTTTCTGAACTTAATCTAGATTTCGTTCATGGCATCGTTATGTACAGCAGATTCCCTTTTTGAGTTTGTCAAAATCTCGTCTCATTCCTGTTTATATCCTCTTAGGCTGTCTGGCTCAGTACTTTTCATATAGGAGGCACCCCACAACTACTTGTAAATTAGTCCAAATGGTTTTCTATTTTTTTAATGAGGCGAGT
>NW_011889100.1:305027-310052 GCF_000151845.1 Pteropus vampyrus | reverse complement strand
TAAATAAATAAATAAATATATGAATAAATAACACCACACCTCTGGCAGATTCATCAGCACCACCTCAACACAATAGAGGGGAGAGAGCAAGATTAATAGGGGAAAAGGGTGGAAAGGAAGGGTCTCGAAAGGGAAGACAATGAGGGCAAGGTGGTGGGAGAGAGAAGTCTTGGGTTTAGAGCAAGTCCAGTTCGAAGGACTGGATGCTGGCAATGGGAGCTCTCCAGAAGTTGAACGTGCTGTACTCAAGGAGGGCATCGCCTTCAGGGTTTTTCTCCTCTCTTCCGGTCACTTGCCCGGTCATTTTGCCAACGTTGCTGTCCTTGACCTTGTAGGTGGATGTATCTGACAGACCCAGGCTTTCCAGCTCCGACAGATCCAGTTCTGGAATGGGCATCCTCCAGAAAAGAAAGGAGCTGTACTGGCTACTCACAGGGTCCCTCATAACTTCCTAGAAAGAAACCATTTGTCAGTCGTCATGCTACAGCAAAGGCCCATGGCCTTTCCTTACTTAGAAACTTTACATCCCCATTTGCCTCTGTACGTAATCCAAGTTCCCTAGGACAAGCTTCAAGAACCCTTCCTCTACTACCATTTTCTACCACTTCCTAACTTCTCACCAACTTGGAATGACATTTACTGCGTACTGCTTCAAGTCTATCATGAATCTGGTTTTCAGAGCCTTCCAGAATCTGTCCCCATTCTTTGTAGTATACATTCTCTGCTAGCTCATTCCTATCTTGCTTAACTCTCTCCACTCCATCTTAAAATATTACCCAAGTGTCAAGACTCCACTCAAGTCTCTAGAGGAATCTTTGCCCTGAACTCCTCTTATATTTGTAAATACGTGACTTTTTCCTGCCTTTGGTTTAATAGGTCATGGTATCTCTGAAAGGGGCTTCCATGAGATTTCTCCTACTTTCCTTCCTGCCTTCTAAACCCTACTATAAACTCACCTCTTCCAGGACTTCTGAAATTTACTCGGCTCCACCTACCCTATTTATTCCAGCATCTCCTCCAACACCGTGTAGTTTCACCTGACTATCAGTTTACAGAGCACTGTTACTGTCTTGTATAGGGATAGTCTTATCTCCTTCAGGGGACTGAGTTTCCCCAAGGGTAAAAACCAGTCATCTATTTTGTACTTTTTTCCACAAGTGCTGAGCATTGCACACAAAAGACATTCAAGGCTCCGATTAATTTCTCTTCACTATTTAATACAATGACTACCTTACCACTCCCATCTCTTAGTCCACAGATAAGTCTTAATAGCCTATCCATTTCTCTCTGGCCTACCTCCTTCAGAACAAAACCCAGGTGCTAAAAGAATTTTCCTATGCTTTAACGGGTCTCTTTCTCTGATTCCAGTGCAAGGATATACCCGATGAAGTCAGCAAATGGACTGGAAATTCCAGGTTAGGAAAGTAAAGTTTAGACTTTAACAGAATTAGATACTTTCCCATGCTTTAATGAGTACTTCTATTACCTTTTCTGCTCATCCCATCCACACCCTGATATTGTACGACTGTAATACCTCCCCGCAGCCTCCACCCTGCTGCTTACTAGCCAAGGGAAGGGGCAAGAAAGATTACATGGAATGTTCCCAAAGGAGCAGAAAGAACATTCCACTGCCTCCAAAAATAGAGCCCCCTTTCAAAAGGTCTTCCTTCAATATTCTCTATTGGCTCTCACCAGGCTTGCCTTAAATTCGCTCACTTCCATCTACCCTGGTTTTTTTTTCAGCATTTCCTCCAACACGCTATTCGAGACTCCTAAGTAGTGGCCTTTGGAAGCTAGTAGGTTCCAAAATGCCCCCATGTAATGTGTTAGGGGACATGATCACCACTACCCCATGGAAACTATAACCCATATAAATGCGAAATGTCTCTACTAAGGCAGAAAGAGGAAACCTTAATCAAGAACACATCTATGTGTGAGTATAGCAGCTTTCTGAGTGGTGAGTGGGTAGACGAGGATGTTAAAAGTGAATTCTGAGTTGCTCCTTTTCTTCTGGAGTTCAAGCTCCAAAATAAGCTCTGGGGACTGAACATTACTCAGCAGAGAAGCCACTTAGAAAGAATGTGATGCAGGGACTGGAACAGGGTGGGAGCATGTTGGAAAGATGAGGTCATCAGCCTATGATACTCAGCTCCGATCATCTCCACAGTAATTTGCAGAAACATGTGCACGGAGAGCTATAAAAAATGGCTGTATCTATCAACCAACCAACCCCGGCTTAGGTCTAGGACGATAGAGCCTAAGAAGCAAACTTGAGGAGTCAATAGCGTTACTGACTTCTGCCCACAGGGATTTTTAAATAATATTACCAGTTATTTGCCTACGTAGCTGGCTTCTTCTATATCCCCTCCCTTACCAGTCCACTCCAGAGTGAGATTAGTATATAATGCTGGGCAAAAAATAGGCTCTTTAAAAACTAGAATCATAAGAGGAAAAAAAGATCATAGACTTTTAAAACTAGAAGACAGCTTAGAAATTATCTAGTGACCGTGAACCCTTCTAGCCAGTCTGGATAGAACCCAGGTCTCGAGATTCCCAGTCTGACCTGACCCTTTTTTGATGTGTTGTACACAGATAGTTGCCTACAGCTTAATATAATCCTACACCAATATTCTCAAAACCTGCAAAATTCTTAGTTCTTGGAGAACAGATCTCCAGTGGGTTAGGTGTTGATTGTTCCTGCGATTCTGATCTGAATGGTGAAAATCAAAAGGCAGTGGAGAGTGAGCTAGAATCTGAGAAAGGGAAAACCTCTTTAACAAACTGACTCCTTTTCTTACAGCCAGCCAACGCATCCAAACTGTCCGAAACCATTTATTTGTCAGTCGTCATGCTACTGACAAATGGTGTCTGGCAGAGCTGCTCTTCCAATTCAAAAAGCTAAGGGAAATTTCACGAAACATTAACGTAAAACGCCTAAAATCTCTAGCTATGACTCAGAGACAGGTACAGAGAGTACCTACATTCTAGAAAGACATACAAGCATTTATGGCACTTAAAATCAAATCAAGAACATTGACTACACAGAAAATTGGAGCTGAAATACCCTTTACAATGGTTATGAAATTAAAAAATTTAATATAGTATGAATTTAATTCTTAAGTACCCAAATTTTGAAAGAGGTCTCTTTTCAGCTAGCTTTCTCTTCCCCAAATCTTCTCCACCCACACCTCATCTATATTACATCTCTCATTTACTTAAAGGGCTTGGACAGTGCCTTGTACCATAATGCATGCTCGATAAATGCTTCCCATTATCCTTAGGTAATTTCTAAATGTCACTGTCTAGTCTTAGAGATACATGATTAGCAAATATACAGTATAGAAAGACGCATTCTCTCTGAGCCACAGAGACACACCCAAATACCCTTTGTCCAGACCCCTTAGTGGAAATCCAGGGCCTACCCAGCCAGGCCTTGCTGTGTCATGCTGCCACGACGGGAGGAGGACAAGGGATGGTGATGGAATGGAATGGAAGCTCTCTGGCAAGCATCTCCTAAGTGTCTCATTCTGGGCTTGGATTTTCCTATTAGCCATGTCCCCCCAACCTATTCCACTGAGCTGCAGATAAGCGTTCTTTTTCCAGAATCTGCCCCCATACCTAGCTCTGATGCGCTGTACTGATTTCAATGTGGGATCAGGCAGTTCCCTAACACAGAGGCCTCCGCCTTCCTACCTCAAGCTGCCTTTCTTTGGAGGAAAGGTTTGAGATGGGGAGGAGACTGTTAAAAGAAAGGTGAGGATTCATCTCGATATTATCTCACCTCCCTCCCTGCAAACTCTTCTAGGGGTGAGGGTGGACACCTCAGAACACTACAGAAAAAAATGGGGAACACAGGGAAGTAGAAGCTAGGGCGATACAGTAGGGCTAGAGATTCATCAAAAATAAAAATAAAAACAGAACAAAAAAAACCTGGCAGAACAAATTACAGCTCGAAAAGGAAGATACAGATAACTAGACTGAAGATAAATACACCGGACAATAAATTATAGGCAAATAGATGCTTGAAATAAGGTGCTAAATACTGAGAAATAACTACAAGTAAGTGGTTAATAATTAACGTCTGTGTACAGGATTAGAAGGCATGGATGGAGGCCTGAGCGAAGGGATGCAAAACGGTGAACAAATAACGACCCGTTCGTTGTTCACAGCGGCACCCTCTCTGCGCGTGAACTGTCCCCAACCCCATCTTCATCTGGGGTCTTCGACCTAACCAGAAGCGGCTGCTCTTCTACCTTTGCGGCCCCTGCCCCCTCCCTCAGTTTAGTTTACCTGTTATCAACGGATTACTAGCGTGTTCCAAAGACGGAGGGCGGACCACAGGGCTCCGGCGCCTGCTCTGGATGGAGAGAAGGACCGCTGTGGGGGCTTCGCCGGCTTTGTCTCCTCGCTCCCTCTCCCTCTTCGGTGACTGAGTCGGTCGGCTCAGTCTCCCCCTGCAATGCAGCCCCTCCTAAGCGCGGCGGAAGGACTCCCCGCCCCTCCCTGCCTGACTCGGCTACTTCAAACGCGAGGCTCCTGAACGCTTTCGGGAGGAGGCAGGACTGAGCAGCTCTGTGGGCTCGCTGGCCCGACTGACCGCCCAGCCCTTCCAGCACCCCCACGCTGACCCAGGGGGCAATGAATGGGCAGTTAACTGTCCTCTGACTTCTGGTTTATGGATGAAAAATCTGAACTCTAGACGACAACGGAGGGGAGGAGTGCCCCCTTATTCCCCCATTTAAGGATTTTAGAATCAGGAAAATTCTCCCTCCAATCCCCCCTCCTCGCCCGACCACCCTCACAATGGGTAAATAAACGGAGCCCCGTTCCATCCGGGGTCGAACGCACAAGATTGGGGGACGCCTCTGAGAATCTCGGGCCTGGGCTGGGTTGGGGGGGTTGGGGGGCTCCGTTACGTTTTGCCCCGCAAAGCGCGGCGCGCAAAGGGCCCGAGCGAGTCCGCGGAGGGACCCAGCCTGGGGCCCGGCCCTCCTGCAGGGGCCCGCATCCCACGGTTCGCCCAGC
>NW_011889100.1:294372-304576 GCF_000151845.1 Pteropus vampyrus | reverse complement strand
AGTCGCCGTCCCCAGCCACGCCCGTGCGGCCGGCAGGCGGAGGCCGCTCAAGAGTAGCACGGAGAGAAGGGACGGGGCGGCGGGGAGCCGGGACGGGGCAAAGCCTCCGAGAGTCACGGCCCTCGGTGGTGGCGTGTGCCAGACACAGTGAAGACGAGCCGGGTCCCGGTTCTGAGGCTGAGGCAGCCACGGAAGACGGCGAGAGTCCCCAGGATTCACAGAGCGGTCCCAGCCCCTAGTTCAGCGGTGGGAGGAGCGGAGAATTTCGGGGTAGATTTGGGGGCTGGGCAGAAATGGAATCCCTGACTGAAAGGGCTGAAAATATTGGGGAGGGGGAGTTTAGGGCCTACTTCTGTTTCCTCTTACGTCCCCACAGGACCGTCCTTGAGGGAAGGGCACGGTAGATGCTGGGGCACATGCCGGTCACTTGTCTGAAAGGTGGGGTGCATCCCTACTTCTCTAGAACCCCTCAGCAGGCCTCCGTGTCTGGAGGGCTCCGCAGGGACCAGCTGCAGCCCTGGGCTTCTAGCCAGAATTGCCCACTCCATTCTCTTAACGCTCTTTCTCTTTCTCTTTCAACCCAGCTGCTTCTTGTGAAGGCTTGTCAGGCAGCGGGTTGGAGGCTTTGGGGCTGGAGGCAGCGGGACCGGGCAAACCGGTTTGGGGCTGGAACCCGCCGTGGAAACTACCTCTGTCCTTCCTCCCTGGAACCTCTCTCCCATCACTTCTCCTGCTCACTCCCTAGTAGTTTCTTAGCTCTTAAGTTCCAGTTTGACCTTGGTGTCTTTCCCAGCTGCAGTTCACCGTTCCTCTTTGGGCCTCAGGCCCAGTTCTCAGCCCTCCTTGGCTTGGCGGTGAGGATCTGGCCTTAGGTGATCTAATCCTGAGCCCCCCTGCTGTTTTCCCAGCCCCTTCCCCTTCAGGTGGGGTTGAAGTAGTGGGCCGTGGATTCGGTACCTCTTCCGGGTTGCTCAGGACTTTATTTTTCCTCAACCCACTCTTTAGATATTTTAAAGAACCAGAGTGACAACCAAATCGATCTTACTTCCTTTTTTGGCCTCAGTCTGTCCCTCCTCCCCATTCTCCCTGCCCAGTTTTCTCTACACTGTGACCCCACCCCCAAGTTTTAGAGACCCTTATGGCCTAGGGAATGGAATTTCCTGGTCACTTCTCATCATCATTGGTCATTTCATGCCAAATCCCACACACACACTTTCCCTCCACACAGCTCTGGCCAGGTCCCTGGAAAAGGAACAGAACCGTCCTTGTTCCCTCTCTGCCCCTTTCTCTCTCTCCTCCTCCCCCTCTTCCCTCCTCACCCCTCACCCCTCCCACCACCCACTTCTGTCCACTCAGCTTTGAGCAGGGGGGTACTGGGGAGAGTCCAGTCTCAGTATAGCCTGTCTGGTGGTGTTGGGGGTTTCCTCTGATTCTTCATTGTTTTCTTCATCACCCCCCACCCCTGCCTCCAGCCACCACCAGCCACCATCACAACAAACCCTGTGACCGACTTCCCCATTGACCACAGCTCTCTGCTCCTGACTTCCGCCCTGTCTCGCTACCCCTCCCCTCCAGTGGTGGGAAGGGAAATAGGGGAAAAGTCCAGACTCCTGGGTCCTTCCCTCCCCTAGAAGCTGTGTCTCAGTGTTTGTGTGATCTCATCTCAAGGCCATTAAGAAAAAAGCCCTCAGTTCTTAGATGAGTCTAGGGCCCCAGGGCCTCAGGGTTTCGGGCCTGGAGGGAGGGAGAGGTTCATGTGCATGTTCAGTGTGATATTCGGCAAACTGCCCTGTCTGGAACCTTTGAGATGGCTTGTATTATAGGACTGGAGAAGTGCAGTGTGCATAAGGGCAACCTAGGTGTGCCCTGCCCTGGCCGGCAGTAATGAAAGTTCTTCCTTGGACACTGATGCTGTTGGAAAGTTCCTGTGTCTGGTTGGCTGATGACACTTGGGGGGGAAGTGGTGAGGAGGGAGGAGAGAGCAGGTCACAGCATGAGGGGGGAAGGGAGAGAGGGAGGGAGGGAGGGAGGGAGGCCCGGGTCCTGTGGGATGTGAGGCAGAGCAGAGTGGCACGATAGGACATGTGAAGAGGGTGGGGAGGCTGGAAAAAAATTCTCATGGGACAGAAGATACCTGGCACGTGTACCTACGACAGTGCACAGATGGTCCGTATGAGACACACGGAGCTGTGGCCACGCCACGTATGTGCAAACAGGTGCACAGCAGGGGTGCGGCGACACAGGACACAGTGTGGTCAGCCTTCGGGAAGGCTCCCAAGGTCAAGTAATAAGGGAACGGTTAACCGTTTTTTGGGAGGGGCTGGATCTTAGTGCAGGGAAATGAGGAGGAACAAGGTCAGGGAACAGAGAGGGAAGAAATTCCTCACTGTAGAATCTTATTTGAGGTCCAAGCTGCTCCTTCCTTACCTTGCCCTGAACACCTAGGTTCTCTTTTCTTAAAGAAAACCTAGGTGTTCACGGCAAGGTAAGGAAGGAGGGAGGGACGGGGTGGAGGCCTTGTTTGAGAAAACAAAAAACCACCATTTCCTCTTCAAAGTCACTGAAGTGCCCCTCCCCTCCTGCCCTAAACCGTGGGAGAAGGGAGGCAGAGCTCGGAGCAACCCCAGACTTTGCCACTGTCCTCTGGTCCCCTCCCCTCCTCTCACCCTAGATGCCTCCAGCCCCCTTCGTCTCCCGGGTGGCAGCAGCTACCACTCCTTAGCCCCTTGGTGTCCTGGTTCCTTTTTCTCAGAGTCAGACTGTGGTTCTTACGTTTGGGGACACTGTCGGGTACGGGACTAGGGCCTTTAAAAGGGAGGACGAGAAGACGGGCTTGTCGGGAGGCTTCTCAAGGAGGGGGTTCTCATTAACCTTTCCGTTCATCCAGGGTTCCACATCTGAGGAGCGCATAGCCTCGTGCCCGCCCGCCCCACCCTCTGGCCCAGCTCGTCCACGCTGCTCAGGGTCTGAGACACTGACCTTCACTGGCCAGCTCAGGGTTCCCAGGACTCTTTCTCTAGAGCTGTCCAGCTGTGAACCCAGGTGTTGTTACACCTGAGGGGAGGAGCGGGCTGTCAAGGCAGCAGAGCGGGAGCCCTCTGGGGCCTCAGGCGGAGGCGTGAAACTGGAACCTGCGGGGAACATGAGTGAATTCTGGCACAAGCTGGGCTGCTGTGTGGTAGAGAAACCCCAGCCGGTGAGTCTCCCCGCCCCGCCCCTCAGCTACCGGTGCTGGTCTGGGTGCCGGTCTGTCGGGATAGTTCCCAGGCCAGGCAGGTGTGTGCTGGGGGAGGAAGTGAGGATCCCGCTGGCTGTCGCCTCCTGTCCCTGTCCATGCTGAGTTGGGCCGGGGCTGCAGGTGGAGCTTAATACCTGTCAGTTTTCCCCATTGTTTCCTCATCAGCCAGAGGTGACTTTGACATGTCCTTTCTTTGTCCAGTGTTCACTGTGCAGGCCACTGCCCTCAGCACCCTGCCTGCGTCCTCTCTGTTCGCATCGGCCCAGCCTTGCCTTTCACACTCTGGCGATGTCCCTGTTACTGGGCCTCGTCCCCTTTCCCACCAGGCCCTTCGCTCTTCCTTTAGTGGTTTTCCCTTCTGCCACTGACTGCAGGAGGCGGTTTCAGACGTAACGCCCCCCTTTTCTCCAAGCAGAAGAAGAAGAGGAGACGGATCGACCGGACCATGATTGGGGAACCGATGAATTTTGTCCACCTGACTCACATTGGCTCTGGGGAGATGGGGGCCGGCGATGGACTTGCCATGGTAACAAGGGAATGGGGGCAGGTCCACATGGGGTTGTGGCCTAGAACTGTTCCCCTTTTTGAAAGTTCAAGCGGGGGACATGACAAAATACTTGATGGGGAAGTAAAAAGCAAGGCAAGTGTCGGTCACCAGCCGTGTCGACCTGAGCCCTGGCGTTTCAGGGCCCCCGCCTTGGCCCCCTCATTTTTGCAGTGAGCAGATTGTTTTTCATCGGGATGGGGGATATATATGTCTTTAAGAGTTATTTGGATGACTTTTTCCAAAAACCATAACCCTTCCTTCTGTTCAAGAACGGACTCCTCCGTGCCAGTCAGTCATTGTGGTTGGGATTGTCGTGGCAGGAAAAAGGCCGAGCACCCCTGTCCTAAATAATGTCTGATATGTATTTCTGCTCAAAATAAGGGAAATGGGCCTGGAGATAGTGAAGGAGTCTTTTCACCAATTGCAAAACTTAGATAAATATGAGAAGGTCCTTTGCAAGAGGATCTTTTTAGCAAAAGACTCATTTTATCTCTCATGAAGGCCAGTGTGGAGGGAGGCATTGAGACCGCCCTTGGAAGAATGGCGGTTACTTTTAACCTTTTCGGGTTAAAACTGAGGTGGGGTCAGCCTCCCCTATGGAGGGTATAGGGGCTGTCCTCCTGCGCAGGTGTGTGCGTGTGCGTGCGTGCGTGTGTGTGCATGTGTGTGCGTGTGTGTGTGCATGAGTGTGCGTGTGTGCGCATGTGTGCGTGTGTGCATGTGTGCGTGCATGTGTGTGCATGTGTGCATGAGTGTGCGCGTGTGCATGCGTGTGTGCGTGTGCATGCGTGTGTGCGTGCATGTGTGTGCATGTGTGCATGAGTGTGCGCGTGTGTGTGCATGCGTGCGTGTGTGTGCGTGTGTGCATGAGTGTGCGTGTGTGTGCATGCGTGTGTGTTCTGTGCGCAGGAAGGCGGGGGCCGGGGCGTCACGGCGCTTTCCCGCAGACAGGCGCGGTGCAGGAGCAGATGCGATCCAAGGGGAGCCGGGACAGGCCGTGGAGCAGTCCTCGGGGCTTGTAGCTCCGCCGGGAATGGTGAGTCATTCGAGAAACCCAGCCAGCACCTCCAGCCCCCGCCTCGGGACCCTGATCCTCTGCAGGGATGGGAAGCGCAAGGAGGAGTTTGAGTGGCAGAATCAGGGATGGAGGGTCCAGAAGGGCAGAGATAGAGGGGTGTGCAGACAGCAGACAGGCGGAGAGAAGAGCCCGCTGTGGGAATAGTCTGCGCTGGGGGCTGCCTTTCCCCCTAAGGCCTTGGTTTTCTTTGAGGCTAATCTTCTTTTTTTAAAAAATCAGGTTCTACTGTCTGAAACCTCCACTCGGTCCAGTCCAGAAGAGATGCTCCCCCACCAGGTCCCTCCTAGAACCAGTGCCCTGGGCCCCCGTTTTGCCTTGTCTGCCTAACAGTGCCTCAGAAGGCGTGGGGGCTGGACTCCCTCTGCTCCCTCTGGCTGTAGCCCCTCCTGGTGATGGGGTCAAGGCAGCAGGACTGAACAAGTGACTACTGGTGGTCAGAGGCACTCAGCCGAAGCCGTGGACACGCTCAGATCTGAAGTAGGAGTTCCTGGGAACCCGGACTGGGTTCCCTGCTCCTGAATGACGGTCTCAGTGCCACCTGTTTTAAACTCTTAACCTGGAACTCCTTAAGTGGCAGGTGGGCGACGTTACCAGAGCTGAAGCTGGCTTTGCTGAGAAGCTCCCTACCTGCCTGCCCTTCTCTTTCCTCCTGGAATGAATGATTGGCGCTGGGCGGGCGGGCGGCCACTGCCCAGTCTGCTCTCTTTAAATCTGACCTTAAGCTCACATCTCTTCGGTATCTCTCTGCCAATACCAAGGTCTTTCTCTAGTTAGGCCTCTAACCCTGCTGTTTCTGTAGCACTGCTAGCTCCCCAACATCTTTCCTTTATTTTTTAATTAATTAAAATTTTAATTTAAGATGAGTTCTCTTAATTCCCCCCATCCTGCTACTACCTCTGTCCTTAACTCCACTGCTGTTAGGGGCCTTATTATATCCCACTGAATGACAGTTGAGAGGTGGATGTTAACCTGATGACATTCCATTTAAGTCTTAGGGACCTGGCCTGCCCTCTGCCAACCTCCCTGCTGGCCCAGGTGAGAGAAGGAAGAGGGATCTGGAGAGAAACCCAGAACTCAGCAAAACTAGGCGTTTTGTATGTCTCAGCGTGGACTTCCTGACCCTTGAGGGCGGGAGGCGGGTGAGAAACAGGTTGAGAGCAGTCATCTGTGAGTTTCAGGAGCTTAAGACCCTCACTACCTGGGAGCAAGGAGACCCACCGAGCAAGGTCTCTCAGCCTAGACACTGGACATTCAGGGCTGGAGAATTCTTTGTCATGGGGATCTGTCCTGTGCATTAGGATGTTTAGCAGCATCCCTGGCCCACCCTAGATATGACAACCAAAAATGGCCCCAGACTTGCCAAGTATCTCCTAGGGGGACAAAATCACCCCCAGTTGAGAGCTACTGCTCTAGAGTCAAGATATTTTTCTCTTTGATTCCCTCCCCCGCCCAGTACCCCATCCCATGATTCACCCTAAGCCTGAGCCTTGATGAACTAGGGCCCTTGTAGACTAGGCTTAACAGGGCTGCATACAACCTCCAAACGACTGTTCATTGTGTTGCTTGCCCTTGCATGCGGTGTCTCTGTGACGGACGCGTGCTGTGCTTCTGTTCCCGCTCTCGGAGGAGGGTTTCCTGCGTGGAGGCGTGAACAGGGTGTGGTGGAATTGGGGAGCGAGGAGAGAAGCTGCAGACACCCCAGCTTATCCTCCCCGAATTTTAAAGCTCAGGGAGTTTTGTCTGAAGACCGCCCCCCGCCCAGCTGAAGAGTGCTCTCGGTGGGAGAGGGATGGAGGAGCAGGGTCTTTAGGCACTTTGTTTTCTCAGGTCTTCTTTGTTCTGGCCCCTTCCTCGTGGGAAGCTTTGGAAGGCAGAACAGGACAGAGGAGCTGTCATTTATTAGCTCGGGGGTCAGGACTGTGGGAACTGGGATCCACCATCCATCCAGTTTGCCCCCACCTACAGTGACTGAGGTTAAATTTTTTCAAGTTTCAGGGTATTTCCCGAAGTTTTTCAGGGTCCGAGTGAGATTGGTCATAGAGATACTTTCACAGTTGACCTTTCCGTCTAGCTAGTTGCTCCGGAAGTAGTCAATAGCCTGAGGGTTATACTAGATCTGAAGGGTTGACAGGACAGGGCAGAAAGATGGGGGACTCCTGGAATCACTGGTCACCTTGATCTTCAGCCTTATCCTAATGCCTATTCTTTGGACACAGACTTTTCTTTGGTGCTCTCTCGCCTTTAGTTCCGTCTCTGATGTGTATGCTGCCATCACTTTAACAATATTTAGAGTGATGACAATGGGTCTGAGAGTCATAATTTATATTAAAAAATTTGTTGGACTTTTAAATGCATTTTTCAAATAAAAAAGTTTAAGCAAAATAGTCTCAGAGTCTATCACTACTGGCAAAGCTGGGTTAAAGGCTACAGATGGCTGATGAAGGAGCTCCTAGGAAGTGGCTGGCGTGGAATTTCGGACCAACATTGCCCTTTGGGGAGAGAAGGCGGCTGAAGGTTGTGAAGGCAGGAGGCCGCCAGCCTCCAGGGGGCGCTCAGCCCCCCACTCTTCCTGGTCCCTTCTCTTGGTGTTCACCTGGGATTTTAAAGTCTTTAAAGAAGCACTTGTTCAAGAAATGAGGAAGATGAATGACATTTTCTCTGGGGGACAGAGGAAGGGCCAGATGCTGCTGGCACACAGTTCAGTTTAAGAGCCCAGAGCGTCTACGGCCATGCCACCCTGAACATGCCGGATCCTGTCTGATCTCGGAAGCTAAGCAGGGTGGGGCCTGCTTGGATGGGAGACCACCTAGGAAGACCAGGTGCTGTATGCATTTAAAAAAAAGTCAAGAGAGTTTTGGTCTCTCCTCCCTCAGATACCTCTGTAAAAAGACACAAGACCGAACAATGTTTTTTCTAGTTTTGTTTTTCTGTACTAAAAATACCCAGTGGGTGCTGAGATTGAAGGGGGAGGGGAGGGCGAGATTCTGACGCTTCTTGCAGCTCGGTGGCCATTACCTCCGGTTTCTGTCTATCTGGGTGAGGAAACAGAGAAAAGGTGAAATATTATAACAAAGCTATTTCTCTTCCCTTCCTTGCTTCCCCAAAAAACCCTCATTCCCTCAGCACAACTGCCCCCTCCCCCCATTTATACTTGGAGAAGGAACAGAAACCAGCAAAATGACCAAGCCTACATTTTATTGTCCATCCCCTCTCCCCAAAGGTCCTGTCATTCTACCAACTGAGAATATTTCGTCAGGTCAGTCAGAGCCTTTGGGGGCCCTTTGGGGAAGCAGAGGACTGTCATTCCTTGAGAACGTTCTTTGGGACAGCGGTGAGAGCATCAGCACTAGCGTCAAACAAACCCGGTTTAAATCCTGCTGTGACTCTGCCACTTACCAGTTGTATAAGACCCCATTTCTTCATCTGTGACGTGGGGACAGTAATACCTCATGGGGTATTGGAGAACTGACTCACGTAAAGTGCACATAGCAAGACTCAAATATTGGCTGCTGTGACTGTTAAACTGCACGAGTAAGCTGAAAACTTAATCATCTCCCACATGCATTATCTGTGCATCGAGAATTGTTTACATATGTACGATCTTAACAACTGGGTCAACCGTCAGCTAATGACCGATAATACATGTTGCCTAATAAAAGGTGGAGTCCATGGCCAATGATAACACTGATAAACCAATGCATGTTACAGATCAATAACCAAGCACATAAGTAACAGTTCATGTGAGCACACTGGCTGGTTTAGCAAGAGGGTTTTGGCTGTCGGGACTTTTCAGATCCATCGACAAAGATCCTGGCTCATCACCGAACACTTACTGGTTGCATCTGTGCGAACACGGAAGAGAGGCTGTTCCAAATATCCTCCAGCCCAATCCTGACCCGCCTCCAAAAATCAAGGGCGGCGCTGGGGCCCAGGAGGTGCAGCGGGGTGGGTCTGAGTCTCTGGCTGAGCGGGGGTAGGGTGGTCGTGGTGGTCGTGGTGGTCGTGGTCGTAGTCGTCGTGGTGGTGGTGGTGGTGGTGCCGGTGGCGGTGCCGGCGGTGGCGACGCGGCTCTGAGTGGCGCAGCCGGTGCCAGAACAGATGCCCGAGTCCAGGGGGCACTCCTCACGGTGCCGGTCGCAAGGGCACTGATGGTAGGTGCAAGGCCGGTGCTCCGTGCGGAGCTGGCTCAGCGCCCCAACTCGGAGGCGCCCCGAAAGGCCCTGCAGCTTCCCAGCCCGGGACCGGCTCATGGTGCCTGACCTGCAGTGGCAGTGCCACGGGCCCCAGGGCATGAGCATCAGCCGCAGGTTCTCGGGAGGCGGCATGGCTGTGGACGAGTACTGCGGCCAGCGTCTGGGGGTGGCCCCCGCCGTGGTCCACTTGGTCAGGCTGCTGCCGGTGAGCAGCAGGTCGTCAGTGGACTTGCCCGTGAAGGGCGCCATGTTGGTGGTCAGCCTGTACTCCGCCTCCTGCACGTTCGCCGGGAACCTGGAGCTGGACTCCGTCGCTGTACTGGAGACGGTACTGACAACCTCTGATCGCGAGCTGTTCTTGTCCGCGTTAATCACAACCCCCTCTTCCAAAGAGCCGTCCTCCCGGTCCCACGAATGCGACCCGCTGACGTCCGTGGACACCGTGGAGGCCAAGAGCTCGGCAGCCGCCGGGCCTGCCAGGCGGTCGGCAGCGGCCACCATGTCATCCTCGTCCTCTATGATTACCGTACTCTTCGGGGAAACACTGGTCCGGGCGGTGGACCAGTCGTTTTGGGTCATCGGGCTCCTGGGGCGGAAACTGACCGGCGGCGTGCTGGTCGAAGTCAGGCCTTGGGCCCCCGCCGCCGCCCGGGGCCCCAGACTCAGCAGCAGGGCCCAGAGCAGCGCAACGGCGGCGGGGACCATGGGGCTAGGCCGTGTGGGGCTGGGAGGGAGGCCAGCGACCGAGGCCGGGGCTCCCACCTCCTCTCCCTCCCTTGGGCTCTCGACCTGCCGGGTCGTTAGAACTGAGGCCGCGGGGGCGGGGCTCCGACGCGCGAGCCACGCCCCTCCCCAGGCCTCTGTCCTCGGGGACCCCAAGGCGGGAACCCCACCCGCAGCCGGAGGGGGAGGCGAGGGGCTGGGGGGAAAGTTCACTTCCTCGACGCAGAGCTTAAGTCTCTCACCGCAGTTTATTACCCGCTACAGACCCGAAAGGACTAGAGAGGACAGAGAGGCAGGTTTCGAAAACACTCGTTCCCAGGCTCGCAGGCAGCAGGCTTGACCGAGAGGGAAAGAGGGGCACCCAGCGCTTCCCGGAGATTCCAGCGGCTCCTGGCCTGCCCTTCCCATCCACCTCTCACCTTCCC
>NW_011889100.1:273988-293797 GCF_000151845.1 Pteropus vampyrus | reverse complement strand
ACTTGGAAGAGTTAGATTACTGGGTGCCTGAGTGGGTCATCATTTAGGATCCTTTGATCCTAGCTCCCCTCCCCCACTGGATAGTCTCTGCCATTCGCTGCCAACACATCCCTTTCTCATTTCTGGGGCTGGTCTGAATCTCCTCTAAATTCTGTGCCGTGGTCATTCCTTTAATCCCTGATGCCTCGGCACTTACGTGTATAGCTTTTCACCTGTTCTCGGATACAGTAGCATCCTTAATTTCTCCCCCGGGTGTGTGCAGTTTTCCCAGATACCGCGAAGCATCCGAAAGCAGAGCCTCTGGCGTTTAGTTCCTTTGTATCTCCCCCAAGATATTTAGAAAATGGAAACTGGCTTTACACATCCCACCCCAAGCCTTTCGGCTTAAGCTCAGAACTCACTGTCTGACAGCTTCAGGGATGTGGACCTGATCCAAGGAGATGAGCTGGGCCAGCTCTGCCAGGCTGTTCAGAAAACGGATCTTTCGTGTGAACTTGGAACTGAAAAGAGAGGATAAACCAAGTGTGTTTTATACTGGGAAGAGGGCTCCTGGAGACCACCATGAAGTGAGATGCAAGAAGTAGAGTGGTTATGGCTACAACGAGTCGGGATGGGGCAAGTTCTTAATTCTGATTTTGAAAATGGGGAGCAGAGGAAGAGGGACCCGGTCCCCAGAGCTAGTACCTGATGAAGGGCCGGAGCAGTGCCAGGAAGGCCTTCACATACCACGTAGCGTGGACGACCACCAGGGCGCGCAGGTTTTTCCTGAGCCTGAGAGAGAATGTGAGGTCGTCCTATTTTTCCACCTCCACGCCTGAAAATCAGGTGCAGCTGCCTTCTGCACCTTAGGCTCCTTCACTTCTCTAATTTCTAAATTTCTCCAGCACGTTGGGTCTAAGGCCCATTCTCTTACCCGTAATCTCGGCTCTATCCATCTTGTTCGGCCCTCCGTGCTCCGTATTCCAGACAACTCCCCTCCCAGAATCCCTCAGCCGGGTCAGCCTTCTCTACCCCATCTCCCTCCTGCGCCCCGCCCTCGCCTGAGTCCCTTCGGTACCTTCCCCATCGCTCCATGACCAGGCCTACTTATAGTACTCCACATGGAAGAAGACCCGCGAACAAGATGGGAGAGAGACGGGGGAAAAAAGGAACGTGTCGGGAAAAGGACGTGTGGGTTAGGAAGACAATGGGTCGGAAGAGGAAATAAATGGGAAGACTAGGAGAGGAAGGGGCGATTGTCGCAAATGCCCAGGGGCAAAGGTATGCTCACTGTCATTTTACAGATAAGGAAACCGAGTCCCAGAAAGGTAAAGTGACTTGTCCAAAGTCACACGGCTAGTATAAAGTGAAGGCAAGATTTGAAAATAGATTTCCCTGACTCCAAGAGAGGACAGAAGACAGGAGAGCGTTGGAAAGGGGCATCGAGGGACAAAACAAAAAAGGAAGAACTAAATGGAAGAATGGAAAGATGGAAAGGACAAAGATGGCGTCGTAGCCCCTCGTCCTGCGGCTCACCGCCGGTCCAGAGTCCGGTAACACTGGCGCATCCAGCCCAGGGTTGGAACCTGGGCCCTGCTTGTGCCTCCACTCAAGTGAACAAGCAGGTAATTTTCAGCTACCAGCAGCTCCAGAGTTCCCACCATATACCTGGGGCAGGGGGTGGGGGAAGAAAGTGTCAGGGAAGGTGTGTGTTCGGGGTCGTGGGGAGTGACAGAGACATCACTGTAGGTTCTACAATCAGCTACTGACCATAGAAGTGAGTTCTTTTTTACGTTTCCCTCCCTAACAGCCCCCCTGGGGCCCTTCGGGCCTCCCGCCTCACCTAAACAAGTGTTCCATGACATAAGTATAGTTGGGGATGCTGCTTCTGGGCAGATAACAGGAAGCAAAGACGATGACAGCATTGAGGCCGTCACCATGGTAACCTGGGAAGGATAAGGGAAACTTCACTCCGTCAGCAAATCCGTATTGACAGACATGTTTAGGTTGAGGGGCTCTGAGGGTGTCAGGAAGTTACGGGAAGGACTGTGAATCCAATAACAGTGTCCAGCTTACGCGTTTTATTCAAGCGGTCACCGTTCTGCCCCTCCACCGACGCCAGCCCTCACCTCCATGAGACAGGGCTTTCTTATAGGGCTCAATGGCAGTCATGTCCACTCGCTGCTCCCGCTGTCCTGTTCGGAACACCCTCCAGCGATGACCATCTTCTCCAGCCACATCCCACACACAACCCTGGCCCAGCCCTTCAGCTGCCTCACTGGGCCCCAGACCCTCCGCCTGGGGCAGCTCATCTGAAACAGAGGGATGGAGAAAGGTTAGCTGCACAGAACCCGCACCTCCAGCATCCCATAACTCCCCGAGATTCCTGGAGTTCATTACAGCAGCCTCTCATTCCTCACTCCCCCCCACCGCCCCCCATGCCTCTAGCCCTGGTTTGTCCAATACACCCAACCCTTTCCGGTTACTCTTTCCTATGACTCATTATTCTCACTTTTTTTTCAGTAGGCAGTGGCCTTGAAGTAACCTGGCATTATCGTAGGTCAATGGCTCTGGTCAGTATGTTTTTTTCCAGATTCTTTATTTTTTTTCTTTCATGCTTTTCCCTGGGCGAGTTCATCTATTTCCACGTCTTCGATCACCAGCGGTAAGGTGATGACCCCCACATCTGCCTTCTAACCCAGGCTTCTCTCCTAACTCTGACCCAAACCCCCGGCTGCCTAGACTGGACATGTCCACTCTGTGTCCCTCCGTCATCTCCAAGTCACCAGACTCAAAGTGCGACTCAAACTCATGCTCTTCCTCCTCTCTCCCACACTTCCTTTCTTGATAAATGACGCCATGCATCTAGCTTCCTGAGAGAGAACCTAACTGGACGTCATCCGAGACGCCTTCCTCTCTCTCAGCCCTCGAGACAACTGGACCCTGGATCCTGCCCCATCTATGTCCATTACACTCTTTGTTCTTTCCACTGCTACTGGCCTGTGCGGGTTCTTAGCATTTCTCACCTGGCCTCAGAACCAGCCTCCTAACTGGTCTCCCTGCCTCCACTCCGTTCCCCCCATGCCATCCTCTACAGCATTGCCTGTTTTTGTCTCCTACCTCTTTCACTCAAATGGCAATCCCCCATACCCACTAATTCTGCATGATCTTTCCATAGCAATAGAAAGAGCTGCCTCATCTGAAAAAATAGTCGCCTGGTACTTAGTACTCCACCGTATAGATGCGCCGTAATGGAACTGATACCCTACTGAGGGGCCTTAGGTTCTTTCCAATCTTTTTTTAAAAATTTTTATTTTTTTAATTTTTATTTTCATTTTTATAAATGTCAGTAGTGGAACGATCCACCTTTTGACTTGCAAAGGGTGAACAGAAAGCTACTCTGTTTCTCTAGGACATTTACAAAGAGTTTTCTTCACCTTAAGAAGAAACTGAATAAACATAAATGTCCACAGGTTGTTTCCAGTCTTTTCAGAGCGATGGAACCTGATCGTGTCACTTCCTTGAGCAAAACCATGCGATGACTCCCCACTGCCCACAGGATAAAATCCAGACTCTTTGGCATGGTAGCAAAGATCTCCATGGTTGGACCCTGACTACCTAGCAGAGCATTCTCTTTACCTCCCAGCCCTTCATATCTGTGATATAATAATGAATGTATATTTTTGTTTTCTCCCTGGCTCCTGAAACAGCTCCTGATGAGAAAGGTGAAAGGAAAATCTTTTCCTATTCAGAGCAAGCGCCTTCCAATCACCCAGAGTTTTTATTAACGAGGTGACTTTGGAAAGCCCCAAAGGATGAGCGGCTGGTTGCCAGGGGAACCATCCATGTGATTAGAGGGTTGGACCTTTCACACTCTGACCTCTGGGGAGGGGACACTAAAGGCTGAGTTAATCACTAACTGGCCACTGACTTAGTCGATCAGTCCTCATAATGAAGCCTCCAAGAAAACTCGGACTGAGGAGTTCCGAGAGCTTCTGGGCCAGTGGACGTGGAGGTGCCGGGAGGGTGGTGTACCCGCCGCGGGCCCAGAAGCTCCACACCCCTCCCACACACCTTATCCTACGCAGCTCTTCTTCCTGAGTGGCACCCTCTTAGAGTGAATCTGTGATCTGATAAGTAACGGTTTTTCTGGGTGCTATTAGCCATTCTAGCACAGTATCGAAGCTGAGGAGGGGGTCGTGAGTCGCCAGTTGGTCAGGAGCACAGGTGACAACCTGAACATGTGGCTGGTGTTTGAAGTGGGGGGCGGGGGCAGTCTTGGGGGACCAAGCCCTTAACCTCTGGGATCTGCGCTGACCCCAGGTAGTCTAGTGTCATATGTGAATCGCAGGACACCCAGCTGGCGTCTGGAGAGCTGGAGAATTGGCTGCTGTGGGGGAACCCACCCCGATGGTGTCAGAAGCGTTGAGTGAAGAAGAAAGATCTCCTTAATATCCCACAGTCACGCTTGACGCTCTGAACTCCCCGACGCGCCACGCTGCTGCCAAAGCTGCTCCTTCCAGCTCGAGGGCGCAGCTCGGAGCCCAGCTCTGAGCCCCTCCTCCGGGAGCCTTTCCTGACCCCGCCCCTCCCCCACAACTGACCTTTCCTTCTCCACACCTGCAGGTAACATGCAGATCTCAACCTTTACCTGCGCTTATTTGTATGTTTATTTCTTACGGAACAGACAATTCTCTGTTCCCATCTTTTTAACTCCGGTTCTGGCTCGGTGATGGCTGGGAACAGTCATTCAATAGTTTTCCTTAACAAACGAAGGACGCCACCCCTCCTCTACTGACTGCTGTCACATCCGACCTCTCGGCTCTGCTTTCCCATTCTGAGGAAATAGCGTTTGCTGACCTCACTTCTCAGTCCCCACCTCATTAGCTCTGACTTCAGTCCCATTAAGTCCATCCTGAGCTTCTTGAATTTGGCCTCTACTTCTACCAGCTAAGTCCTCAGGTGTCTTTCCCACCTTCCCATTCAAATTCATGTCCACTGTCCAGCTGCTCCGAGTCTGAAGGTGTCTCCAATTCGTCTACTTCCAGGTCAGAGCTGCCACCGGGAGAGGAAGGGACAGAGTGGGTAGGAGAAGCTCCATCATCTCCAGGCTCCTTTGTCAGATTCAGTAGCAACCCTGGGGCAGAGAGACGCTTACGCATGGGGCGCTGGCCACACAAGGCTAACGTGCTGGGGATACCTGGGGTTGGGGGGAGGATGACAAAAGAATAGAGAGATGCGTGTGTGTTAGCGGGGGAGGCTGGAATTCCTGCATATGGAAGCGATAATATGGGACGAACTCTAAAGAAGACTAACGCAGGGGACACGTGGGAAAGGGGTGGCAGAACTGCAAAGTGGGGGGACATGACCCTTCCCTGGATTGGAATCAAGAACCTGAGGCCGAGGCTCTACTGCACCCACCTGCCTGTGCGTCTCTTTTAGGGCCAGCAGGACCTTCAGAAGCGTCGGCCTCTTCAGGGAGCAATCTGCAGGGAAAACAATTAAAAGGGGGGAAAATCGAGGCCAAAGGCGTCAAGCCAGGGATCAACCGATCCATTCTCTCTCCGCCACGATTTACCACCTCTGCTCCCTTTTCCCGTCTGACCTTCAAGTCCTAGTTTAGCATCCCTGCCCTCCCCTGGTGACCATCCGTGCCTCCTCCCAGCCTCCCTCACACCTCCTCACCGAGGGAACTCTTCGTCCTGCCATTCCTCCTCCAGGTCCAGTTCCCCAGGTCTCGAGGACGCCGCTAGTCCTGCTGCTTCTGCCTTCTCCCTGACCCTAAGACAGTGCCCCGGGCCCCGGAAGAGACGACTGTGAGACAAACGAGGCAGTGTCTTAGGGGAACTGGATGAGAGGTGGGACACTGGGATAGGGATTGTAATTAAGGTGCAGTGTGGAGGGCGGGCCTGGAAAAGAACTCAGGTCTCGTCTCCTAGACAGACATTTCTACCAGCTTCAGCACTCGCTGGGCAGATGGGCCCCGCTGTCGGGTTGGGGAGCAGGATGAAAGCGAAACCAGTTGTGTTTACCCCTATGGCAGCTGCTCCACCTAGAGTAGGGGTGAGAAACAGTCCTCATTCCAACGGGCTGGAACCCGACAGACCTGCCCTGCCCAGCTGTCACTGGGCAGAGTTCGGGAAGATGGCACCTACCTAGTCAGGCCTGCCTTTCCTCCACCATGTTGGGAGTGGTTGGTTAGGGGAAACCGTGGCACAGGTAGAGGGTGAGGAATAAGGTGAGGAGGAAGCAAGGTTTGCCGGGGAGGAGAACCTGGACCTAAAACTTTAGTTCTGGGTCGGCTTTTCCGATGGCCAATTTGGAGGGTGGGGTTAGAAAACAGGGGAAGATTTATCGGACACAAAATACAAACTTTCTTAAAAAAAAACACACACAACACAATAGGGAATTACCCTGGACTCCCCAGCTCCCACACCATGCTGACGTGTCCTGCCTAAAGCCACCCATCCCTTCTCTGCAAATTGATTTTCCTACAGTCTCACTGTCCCTAGGAACATGAGACTCGACCTGGTGACAGCTGGATGGTGGGACAGTCCCTCAGCACCACTCGCTTCTCGTTTCCCCTCAGGTCAGCCAGGCTCTTACTTACCCAAGACCCAGGGTCTTTTCTCCTGCCTCCGGTAGACTTCCCATCTTCCCGTCTCCGGCTTTAAGCGCCTGGGGTTGCCGGGGAGCAGGCCGCTCCAGCTCCCCAGCACCTCTGTGCCCTTCGCTGCCTCAGCTGTTGCTGCCCTCGCCTCCGAGGAGGGAGGTGGGGAAGGGAGGTAACCTCGCCTTCAAACAGGTTTCGCCACCTCCCTTCCCAAGAAGCAGGTTCGCCCAAAAGAAGAACCCTGCCTGTGTGGGGGCGGGTTCGGGGAAGAGGGCACAATTTCTGGTCTTGGGGGGTCCAGTAAGGCAACTTGTTCTGTCTTATAGACACCTTATAAGCTGGAAGCTGCTATTTTTTTTTTTTTTAAGAAGAAAAAAGGCAACAGTAAAAACCATTTTGGTTTTAAGACTACCTTGGCCTTACTTTTTGAGCATCAGCAAAATCAGTGACACAGAAGTGTTATGAAGAGGGTTCTGGAAAGAGACACTAATTAAAGGAAAGGCTGAGGATGAGCAGAGACTGTTGCTGCTTATTCCTACACGAAGTACGGCAGGAGGACGGGGGGTGACCCTTGAGGAGGCTGAAAAATCACCCCAGGGACAGCCCTGACTACAGCTGTAAAAAAGAGACAGGAAGACAGGAAAAAGACATTTAATACTTTAACGAAATGCAGAACAAGGCACCCAAGTGACAAACAAATTCCTTTGGCCCGGTGACCTCGCCACTGCTTTTGCCTTTCGATGGCTACACACATCATCCCTGCAAAGTGGAGTCACTGTCCCCGTCCTCCTGAAGACGCCATGCCAAAACACCACGCACCCCACCGTCCAGTGAAACTGGCGGCCCCTTACACAGCCTAGAGCTGTGGGGCGGGGGCAGGGGGACAGGAGGGCTGGAGAGAAAAGGAGAATGCAGGTGCAGAGCAGGCCAGTGGGGGGCGCACTTCGCATCACTCTGCTATGAATCACCGCGGCACATGCCACATGAGGCTGAGTCCCTTGGTACACTCACACATAAACACAGGCAGTCCAGCGACCCTAAGCATTCCCAGGGCAAACGGGAAAAAAAAAAACAAAACCAAAAACACAACAACACAGAAGCAGAGAGAAAGGATGGCGGCAAGAGGCAGATCACAGAGTACGAGAACTTCCAGTCCAGAGCCCTGGTTCTACAGATGGGGAAAACGAGACGTAGAGAGAAGACGTGTCTTCCCAAGAGACACACAGGTCACGGCAGTCGGCGGTAGCATCCCACGCTTCCTCTCACTCTGAACAAGAGAGCGACGTGGACAAGAAGTTGGCAGACTTGCTAAGACGGGGGACGGAGCCTGGCCCCTAATTCGGTTCTGTGTCTTTCGGGAAGAATGACCATGAGGTCCAGCGCCTCCTGAGCACCCAAGAACCAGGGGTCTATGGGGTCTCTTCTGGCTCCCTGTGGCTTCGGGACAGAGGGAGCCAAAGAAACCGAGAGTCAGCCCGCCTGATCAGGACAGAAGATAATGGCCTCTAATCTGCTCCCAAATGATGCTGAGAGTCACAGTACACGCAGAATAGAAATTTAGCCATTTCTATTCAGAACCAGACACTTTCACCTCATCAGAGGCAGGAAGAGGACTCACGAAGCCGGGAATCTGCTGAAGGCTGAAAGCTGGAACAGGAGTTTCCACGGCACACTCAATTTTCTATCTAGCTTAAAGTAGGTATTCAATAAATACGTGAATTAATCAGAGAATAAACAAACACACGGAGACAATGAATGGTTCCATGAGAGACACTGGTTCTCTTAAAGAGCCTTGCTGAGGGCACTTCTGGGGCCCACGTCCTTTTGTGTCACTGCTGGAACCGTGGAGGAGTTACACTGTGTCCCCGGCAAAATGGAATAGAGGAGTCAGCGCAGGTTTAAAAAATTAAGTTAAATAATAAAATCTGATTGGTAGAGACCCGGGGGGGGGAAGGGCCACCCCTACAGCAGCCACTCCCCTCCCCTGGCCCATCTCGCCCGGGTTTACAGCACACCAGGTCTTGGAGTAACGAGGAAAACGCTGATCCGTCTCAGAACGTGTATTCGAGATGCGTCAAGCAACCTCCACTATCCCCTTCCCTCCCAATTGTCACTTCTTGGACACGGAGGAAGTGGTAGACTGTGACAGCGAGATCTGACTGCACTTCTCAAAGATGGCCTCGGCTGAGAGCTTGGGCAGCCCCTGGTCCAGCGGGCACTCATCCACCAAGCTGTTCATGGGCGTCGGGGGCAGCGAGGGCTCCTCCTCATCCTGGCTCAGTCTGGGAAAAAGGAGGGCACCTGCCCCATCCAATTCCTTGTCTACCTGCTCCCCGGACACACCCGCTGTCTCATGCTGCCCTGAAGGGGTGGCCTTGGAGTCCGAATACGCTGACAGTGCTTCCTGGAGCAGAGGCAGAAGTTTCTTCCGAAAGATCTGGGTGTTTCCTTGAAGGTAGGCTTGGAGGTTAGGGTGGATACTTGGGGCGGGGGTCAGATTCAGGGACGGAGAGGAGGAGCGTTCCAGAACTCCACAGATCTAAAGGGGAGAAGAGACCAGAAAATGCTATGTGAGGTGGTGACACAAACTGCCGAGGCTTCTAAGATACAGGCTTCTCTTATAGAGGAGAAAATTTTATTAAGTCACCCTGGGTTCAGTTTCCTTGCTCGCAACCACAGGCACATCAGCTAGTACACTTAGTATTTTAGAAACAAAAGAAGCATTTGAGATCATATACTTCATTTTATAATCAGTAAACCAAAGCCCCAAGAAATTAAACATCTTGAACAAGATCACGTAGGTGATGGTGGAATCTGAACCAGAATCCAGGGCCGCCAGCTCCTGACCTAGCGTTGTTTCCAAGTGTATTCTCGTGTTCAAAACTTGAACTCTGTCCTTGGCTGGGATGGGACAAGCATCTATACTGAGGTCAGGGGAAGGGCGGAGGCAGAAAGAATAAATAGACCCAAGTAGGGTGGGAGGTCTGCCCGGCACGGTGCCAGGTCTGGCTATTTACAAACGTTCTCTCATCAAACCCCAGCTGGTAAGACGCCATGTCACTGTTCCCTCATTTACAGGTGGGGAAACGGGATGATTAGGTAACTTGCCCGAAGTCACAGACTAAATGAAGCAAAGCTGACACCTCAACCTAGGTCTGTCGCCAAAGCTGGTGCTCAGAGTCACTTTATCACATCATTCCTAACACGGAGGAAGACAGGAAATGGCGGGGCGGACTGCGAGGAGAGGACTCCCGATTCCTAGCACGGAGGGCAGCGGTGGCGGCGCAGGAAGGTGGGGGAGCCACCTCTGTCGCCAGAGAGCCCTTTCCTTCGTGACGTGATCAGTAAGAGCCACCGTCTGTGCCCAGCAATGCACTTCACATATATCATGTTCACTGATTACATCAGACTAATTAGTAAGTGATGTTATGCCGCTTGCAGACTCAGAAGTCAACTGACTTGCCTTAGCTCAAAGAGCAAGTACGTGGCAAATCTGGGACAGAAAAGCATGTCCATCTGCCTTTAAAGACTGTAGTTTCTTCCACAACGCCAAGCTACCTTCCACTGAACTGAGGTACCCTGGCTTCTTGGAGGAGACAAAGGCAGAGAGAAGTGAGAAGGGGCCGATGGACCTTTTAGGGGCCCAAAGGAGTCTGTGGTGGTGTGCAGGCCAGCCTTCAGCGTCCTCGCTCAGCCCGAGCAACCCAAAGCGTGCCTGGCCTGCCTGAAGCTCACTTTTAAATTCTTCCCTGGGCTGGTGAGTAGCCAACAGAGGGAAAGAAAGGGGAGGAGGCGGGCGAGTGGCCCCATGGAAGATCAGGAAAGAAAACAAGCCAGCTCTGAGGTCACTTCTCTACCAAGCCAGTGCTGCACGGTGTAGCTGGCTCCCGCAGGGGTAAGCTGTAGAAAAGCTTCCTCTTGTGCCTCCGTCTTCAGGCAATAGGATAAGAAGGAAAGAATTGATTTTCAGGGCTGGGAATGAATGATTAAATGACGACTCGAGTCTGAACCCCAGTTCTGCGACATTTCCTTTTAACCCGGCACGTCGCTCCTTCTCAGTAAGAACTGCGTCTCTCAATCTCTCTGGAATCTCCCTTCTTTGGCAGTAGAGTGACCAAGGACAGTCAGGTACGGAGGGAACAGGCAAAAGCGGGAAGATTTGGGAAACAGGCCAAGGGACGTCTGTGTAAATATGAGAACCAAGGAGAGGTCTTTCCGACGTGAGGTGGCGCGGACGGGCAGAGCTCCAGGGGCCCTCGGGAGGGGACGGAGACTCACCGTCATTCGGAGTGCAGCATGGGGACAAAAAATTGCCAGGTGCCGCACTGGCTCATTGTGAGTGTTGAAAAAGATAGTCATGGCAACCAGGACATCACAGCTGTGAGCCTGGCAGAAAGCACGGAGATCCGCAATGAGGCCGGACCTCTGCAGGAAGGCCTGGAAGACAAGAAATGGACAGGCATGAGGGCTGCAGCAGAAAGTGCTTACAGACGCTTCCTTGCATGTGAGCCTGAGACTCACACTCCGTAAAAAGGGTACGTGGTATTTGCTCTGTGGTATGTGCTGGGAGGCAGTTTGTAGAATGGGGGGAATACAGACTTTGAGGTCTGATAGAACTGGTTTGAAAATCAGCCCTATTACCTATTAGCTATGATCAAGGAGTTATATTAAACTCCCTAGACTTAAGGTTCCTCATCTGTGAAATGAGCATAAAACATTTACCAAACATGATTGTTTTAAGAATCGAAAGATGATAATATGTGTAACGTGCTGGCACATACAAGGCTCTCCTGCTCTCGCAATCAAACAGGCAGGGTCTCTGCCTTGTGGTTATTTTTATTCTAAAACTGAACAGCAGGGCATACAGATGAGAACAGACATGTGACAACTGCGTCCTTGGCCCTTCACTCTTGGCCAATCTATACTCCTCCCCAAAAATCTCACGCAGTGTTCCCTCCAGCGGGTAACACCACTGGCTGCTTCAGATCGGGGCCTGCCTCAGACGTGTCCATCTGTCTTGCAGCTACGCTACTGCGTAAGCCTTTTGTGTTGCTGTTTGTTTCCCAAACTAGGTTATGAGTCATAAGGGAAGAGGCTGTGCTATTTAGTTTTATTCATTTGGTATTTTCATACAGTATTTAGCAGAAAGCTGTGCAGACTGTGAGAGTTATGCGTTCAGTTCAGGTTGCCGAATGATTCTAACCAATATGATATGAAATCAGCAATTACAATACTGTTATCAAAATTATATTCATTCATCACGCCAACGAAATTTACTGAGCATCTACTATGAGCCAGGCACTGTCAAAGGAGATATAGCACAAAAAAGAAATAGAGTTCTTCCTCTGGTGGAGCCAATAAAGGAGCAGAGGACTATCGACAATAAACGAGGAGACCAGGAACTATGATTATTTCAGTGTGTTATGTGCTAGCCAAATAAGTGCTAGAGAGTTTTGAGCAGGGAGAACATTATTCCGGTTAGGATGGTCAGGAAAAAACTGAAAAGAGGAGACATGTGAGCTAGGACCCGAACCGTAAGACTCTGCAAAGGGAAAAACAAGTGCAGAGGTCCTGGGACGGGAATGGGCTGACGGGCTCAGAGGGACAGAAGGAAAACCAGCGAGGCTGCAGCACGGGGAACACGGGAGCGGGGGAGCGGGGGAGCGGGGGAGCGGGGAAGCGGGGCCGGAGCAGGATCGGCCAGAGGGAAAGCCAAGGGCCAGAGCACCCTTGGAAACCACAGCGAGGCCTGGAAACCACAGCGAGGCCTCGACACCCTCTTGGCGGTGCAAAGAAAAGGCAGTGAAGGGAGCAGGTGTCATGATCTAACTTGTGTTTTAAGGAGACCGCTCCAGCTGCTGTGGGGAGAGTGGTCTGTAGGGGTGCAAGAGTGGAGGCAGGGAAACCAGTCTGGGGGCTGTCGCAGCGGTGCAGTGAGAGAGGATGAACTGTCGGAGTTACGACAGAGACGGAGAGGCACAGACGGGTGTAGGGACAGTCGGCTGGAGCGCCAGGAGTGAGGGGTAAGGCCACCCACGTGACCGCCCTTGTGACTGACCTCTTTCCCCACCCACGCCCACGTCTCGCTCCTACCTCCAAATCCATATAGATGGCACTGATGACCATCTTGATGCCTTGTCTGGAGATGGTCTTCTGGTCCTTTCGCAGCATCTGCTCAGTGGTCAGTCCTAGAAGGCAGATGTACGACTAGGGGTCAAACCAGAGAGCCCCGGGCCCCAAGACCAGGAAGGGAAGGACACTGAGATGGATCAAGAAAGAGGAAAAACACAGCCTCTTTTTGGGGCAATGAACGTGGCTGAAAGCTAAGAATGTAATTATATATAAAAAAATTACTTTAGTCTATGGCCATGCCACCCTGAACACGCCTGATCCCGTCTGATCGCAGAAGCTAAGCAGGGTCGGGCCTGGTTAGTATTTGGATGGGAGACCACCCGGGAAGTCCTGGTGCTGTCGGCGTAAAAAATAAAAAAATTACTTTCAATGACTGGGTCACAATAGTTACCGCTAGAGCAAGGGACTTTGGAAACAAGGGTGAAGAGAAGAGAGGCCCCTTCTGTGTTGTTTCTAAAAGTATATGTGGTACTTTTCTTTTTCTTTTTATGTCAACAGGTGGTAGCCGGGTAGAAAATTATGGAAAGTTTTTGTTCTCTTCCTCTGTCCTTGGTATATTCAACCTATTTCTTCTGCTTCCCTAACCGATTATCTAGATCTCAAGCTGATCATTTAGTATTTCCTCTGTATACGTTATTTATATGCCGGTATCCTCTGATTAGACTGGAAACCTTTGAGACTCTCAATGTATTCCTCCTCATCCTCCCAGTGGCCCAGACAGAACGACCCAGTAAATGATCGATTAGTTCCCGATCAGACTCACGCGCCATCTCGTTTCTCTGTGGTGTAAGGCTTAAATCATCACGCAAGCTCTGAGATCGTTTTTGATGGTGCTCAAGGACATAAGGACCAAGGCTGGCCCACCTATTCTCTTCACATGGGAGGGAGAGAGATCCGTCTACCACTTCATACCTGACACATCGAACTTTGCCTTTTGCAGAGAATCAAAGATGTCGCTTCGCTCGGGCAGATCTGGGAAGAGGGCCTCCAGTTTCTCCACACAGTTCTTGTCTTTTAGGGTGGCCTTTCCAATTTTCAGGTCCATGTTGACACAGTCTAGGATGATTGTTCCTGCGGGGAAGGGAGAAGGTAGAATGCAAATCCTGTGGCCCTCCATTCATGACCCCTAAAACACACGCGGCCCTCCAAATGGGCACAAAGCAGAGGTGACCGTATGGCAAACTCGCTGCAAACAGAACAAGAAACTGGGACCATGTCCTGAGTAAGACCTTCAAATCCAAACTAAGAGGCGGGCGGCGGGCAGGGGAAAGGCAGTGAGGACGCCTGCGCCCCGACCCTTGGAGAGTCCGAAACCTCGTCATAGAGACACCCTCTCTTCCACAGGCCAAATTCCAACAAGGAATCTTATAAGTTGGAAGAGGTATTCTAGTCCAACTTGCTTTTTCTTCTTTTTTTGTTTTTTTTTTTACAAATGGAGAAAATGAGAATAAAAAGGTTAAGAGATTTCCTCGAGGTCACACAACTACTTCCTGGGCAGAAACGGTACTGGACCGTTTCCTGCTTCCTGGCCTCCTCCTCTCTGCACCTCACGGTGCTGTGAGCGCAGCTCCCAGGTCAGCTGTCCGGTGCCTCCTTTCCATGTTCTCCAGCAAAGCACCCCGGCCTCGCAGTGCCTAGATGCCCCTGAAAGAGTCCCACCCTTTGCTGTGGTCAGGCTGGAAGCGTCTAGACTTCCCACTCTCCCTTCTCTGGGACAAGCACAGAGAGGCTAAGCGGTCGGCCCCCACCAAGCCACCCTCACCATGCAGAAGGGCTGCCGTCTGCCTGTCCAAGATCTCGGGTGCCCCCTGCAGGATCCTCTCGGTCACCAGGGTGGCACAGGACCCCACCAGCTCCACGGAAACGTGGCAGGGAGGGCAGCACTTCTGCTCGATGGGCCGGTGGTCTATCACCTCTGCTACTGCCTCCTCCAGCGCTGCGTCGCTTCTGTGTGGGGACGGGGGTGCGGGGGAGAGAGAGACAGACAGGTAGGAGCACTCCGCTGCTTCCGGCCAAGCGCCACCTCACCCGTGAGGGACACTGCAGATAGCTCAGGCCAACACCTAGACCCTTGGTCACTTCCACCTCTGCCCCACTCCTCTCAATTCTGTAATGTTATAACTGAAGACGACTTTAGTGTACGCGTGAATTTGGTAGAGTATCTGCTACCAATACCTCGCCCACACACACCCCTGACGTCTCTCAGGGTTACCTTTCCAACACCCCCGATGCCCAACATCTCAAACTCTCCTGTTCCCTCAGTTCACTTAATACCCAAATTCCATGCTGGTCACCAGATCCCGTGGCTTCTCTCTCGATTCCCACCCATTTCCCTCCTTCCAACTCTCTGCTGCTGCCCGATCCTAGGCCCTTGATACCTCTCATCTGATCTAGTCCAGCAGCTCAATACAATTAACAACAGTTTCCCACGGCCCTAAAATAAAACCTTGGCCCGTCAGCAGGGCTTACGAGGCCTCCACGATCTGGCCCCTGCCGACCTCTCTCGTCTTATCCTCTTCCACATCCTACTTCTCCTTCATACTTTCCGCTCCAGCCATGCAAACCCAATCCCAGCGCCCCCAGCGCCCCGTGCTGCTTCACGCCCGCCCGCTTCGCTTGCATTAACCACTCTCTCTGCCTGGTTTTCCTGGTTACCTCGCCTCCCCCGTCCCTGAGCAAACACCTCGTTCCCTTTCAAGACAGATAAAGGGTCAACTCTGTGAGGAAACCGTTCCTGTCATCTCTACTCCCCTGTAGTGTATTTAACCACTCCACCATTTGGGCGCCTGCTGTCCCCGAGAGTGACAATTATCACCTAACTCGAAACCTGTCGCGATGACGTGCGTGCCTAGTTAACTCTTCCCGACGGAAAGCTTCTTGAAAACAGGAATTCTTTCACCTTTGTCCTCTAAACGAAAGTTTATTAATGAGTGAACGGAAAGCTGGATCGATGCCCTTAGATCGATGCTCTCTGTCAACGTCCTGCCACAACCACTGTGCCCACAAAAGAAACATACATCTTAATACTCACAGGAGCCAGACAGACTTAGGAAAGTCTCATCCTTGTGTTGCTTTGTTGGCAATTTTTTCCAGTCCTAACTTAGGGATAGAATTATTACAGGCGTGTGCCTTTGTTAACTAGACACTAACGAGATAGTGCCTTATGTAGGAAATAATTTTGCTTTTTTTCTTTATCTGATATGATCTATCAATTAAGACTAGCCTGTGAGATCTCCGAGAGCAAAAATCCTTCCTTCATCTCTGTCTTACTCATCAGAGGCCGGCATGGCACACGGTAAGTACCAGCTTAACCTCCTTCCACTCACCTGGGTAAGGCGTGATGGTCAACAAGGATGAGGGTGAGCTGGCCAGCCTGGTGCAATGCATGGAGGTCGATCTCATCCCGGAAAATCAGGAGGGACTCTGGAATGTGAATCTTCTGAAGGAAGAAGACACTGTCACCTCGCAGAGGTAGCTCAGAACGTTTTATATTTAAAACCGGTACAAAGACTTCCTCGGCCTCGGTCGTCTGGAGAGGAGAGTGAAAGCAGGTATGGCAAAGTCCCAGAAGACACAGAAAAAGGAACAAGACAAGGAAGACGCGACTCCGGGTAAGTTACTGCCTTTGACAACGCCACAATCACCCAGCGGATAAAAATAAAAGGACAACGCCTGCCCTCTCTCCTTAGCAATGACATGCGCGTCCACAGGCTAACTCATGGCAAGGCCTGGTTCTAGGTGGTGAAGGTTATCAGTCTTCAAGACCTGACCTGGCCGTGAGGTCTACACACTGGCTCACAGACATCCGTAAGAACTCAACATTCAACTGTCTGAATGTTGCTTTATGATTTACAAATGCTTTAAAATACATTTACGCGTTGGATCCTCACAGCGACACTGTAAAATATTATCTTTTCGGGCTTTATAGATGATGATGTGAGACTTGGCAAAGTTAAAGAGCTTTAACTTCCCCAAGGCTAAATGGGGTTAAGCAGCAGAGCTGGGTCGTGAATCCAAATCTTTCACTTCTAAGAGATGCTGTTCCTAAGTACTTACCTTTGCCAGGTAAAAAGCCAGGGTGAGAGCGGACACCATGGAGTCCAAGTCGCAGGCTTCATTTCCCAGCACGACATGCAGCGGTCGGGACTCCTGGGGACGAGAAATTAGCAGAAGCGTCTCTCCCCATGTTCGTTTACCTTATCCTCACGTAGAGCTTCACACACATCCTCTCGCTGATCTCCACAGAGGACAAAGGAAAGGTGATCGTGTGGGTCATCAGCCGAGAGGGCATCGGTCCAGCTGAGCTGCGAGCGCACCACGCACACCCAGTCGGTGGCAAGGCGCTTCTCCCTCGCGGCTACGCTGTCTCCTCGAAAGCTACCTTACAGAGGAACGGCAAATAATCCTCATTTCTGACGTGGCTTTGGGCACTTGAGGAGAAGTCAAAAAAGGTAGAGCATCCAGCGTAGCTGATGTATTCAAGCCATACCAAGCCTGGTTGGTTTATTTTTTTCCCATTTTAAAAATAGGGAAAAGATTCGTTACACTTCTAAATCATGAGACTAAGTAGAGAGACTTGGAAAATAAGATCCAGTCCATTACCCAGTGGTCCGTGAAAAGTCCCCCTTCCCTGAGGATCCTCAGTGACAGCCAGATATAAGCAACTGTCTCACAACCCAGGAAGCAGACACTTCCCCAGCAGCTTCAGATTAAAGCAAGAACAGCTGCTGCTGCTGCTCGAACTTTTATATATAAAGCTCTGAAAAGTCCAGCTGCTGATAAGAACTCCGAGGAGGGAGAGTTATTATTAGCCTTGTTCCTTTGCATTTCTCCAGCTTATCAGGGTTTTAAATAATGTACATTAAAACCTTCAGTGCCCACAATAAGAGACAGGGGTTTGGTTCAGTGCTGAAACGTTTATAGAGTGTGCCATGCACCGTGCTGATATTTTATCATGCACGAACTGATCATTTAGTCTTCAAAAACCATCCGAAGAGGCGGGCCTTTTAGGAAACATGGTTTCATTCAAGGTACGAGCCAGGCGGAACG
Source organism: Pteropus vampyrus (assembly GCF_000151845.1). NCBI lineage: Eukaryota > Metazoa > Chordata > Mammalia > Chiroptera > Pteropodidae > Pteropus > Pteropus vampyrus. The sequence goes on along the minus strand of NW_011889100.1, from coordinate 276,024 downwards.
AGACCGTGAAGCCCATGGCTCAGGTCAGGGCACAAGAACTCTCCCTTAGCCGTTCGCTTCTGAACCTCTCTCTCGACTGCTTCTGAGAGACGAAGGAATAAGACCGAATGACACGCACCAGGTACAGCACGGTTTCTTCATTTTAGCACCACTGGCATTTTGGACTGGGTAGGTCTTTGCCGTGGGGGCTGTCCTGTGCCTTGTCGCATGTTTGGCAGCATCCCCAGACTCTACCCACTAGATGCCAGCAGCACCCCCAGTCAAGACAATCAAATGTCCCCAGAGCTGCCAAATGTTCCCTGGTGGGGCGGGCGGGTGGAGGGCGGCAAATCACCCCTAGCTAACTCCTGGGTTACAGAGAGATGAAAAGCCAAACACTCTGGCTTCTTCAACCAGAGAAGCTCCGCTAGATGGAAGAGTTCAGAAGAGTGGGGAAGGGGTCAGGGGAACAAGACATAGCAAGGGACGGCTATCAAGTCCTACAACTTCAGGGAAAAAGAGAACCTAGGGGAACCTGGAATCATCGCCCCCGAGCTTGCTGTAACCCCTCCCCCCGCTCCCCCAGAGAGCTACAGCCAGAAACGGATACGTTTAGAAGACTCCCAGTGGTATAAACTGCCTTCTCTAGTAACTAATTAGGTTCTCGTTTGAAAAGCCACCCTCTCTCCCACCTCCTACCCCCACCTCCCAGGAGGAGGACAGAAGACAGAGGTTATAACCTGTCAAGATTTTGGGCAGGGGGCCCCTGGGGAAGGTCTGCCGGGGGTTCTCCCTGTGCCCACCTCCCTAAGTTGCATTCAAGAGGGTGGCAGCCGAGACCCACTCACGCTGAACAGCACAGGAGACGGGACATCTTTTCAATACTGAACTCTTTTCCAACTCAATGTGAGACTTCTGTACCCACGGCCCCAGTCCTGGAGTAACTCCTCTGATTTGGAAACTTTGTCCAGATACCCGAGAAGGCCCCTCCGCTTCCTGGATACCGAGAACTGCCCAGATGGCTGTGGACCAAAGTGACAACAAAGCACTTGAGATAAGTGGCTGCACAGATAACTTGCTCACTGAAGCACTAAAGGGGGGTGGAACTATGTTCTCTAGAGAGGGAACTAAATTAACACGAGCAGCCACATCACCCGAGTAAAAGGTAAAAGGGACAGAAAAGGCAGCCAAGCGGGAGAGGCCTTCGGCTGGGCACCCAGAGGCCCTCGGAGAACCTTTCCCCCCAGAAGGCACGCGCGTTAGTGCCGCTTCGCTCCGGGGTAGTGGCGTCGGGATGGGTGAGCTCTCCAGCATCCAGGGAAGGCCCAGCAGCGAAGCAGGAAGCAGGAAGCAAACAACGCCGTGGCTCTGAGGTGAGAAGTGACTTCCAGAGGACGCGAATAACCCCGCGCACTCAGCCAAACTCAGACCAGCCGCGGGAAACTAATGCCGACGGAATACTCGGGGGCTTTAGCAAATCCGGGACTAGGAGTGACCAAGGGCGGTGGTGGAAGTCCTTTCCCCTGTCGGCACCCACCATCCCCTCGGCCTGACTGGTCTAGTCACCACGACGGGCACATCCCAGCTCTGCTCCTCCTTGCTGGGGGACCCTGGCCTCCCTGAGCCTCGGCGCATTTTAGAAATGGGGATAACGCCGTGACTGACTTCAGGGAGTCGTGACGAGGATGAAACGAGACAGCATACGCGTGTCCACTCTAGTGGTAAACACTAGCTCCCCCCACCTTCTCTGTGCCCCGCCCCATCCAGTCAGGCCGTATCCAAAGCCCACCTCCTCTGTGAAGCCTTCCCTGACCACCTGGGCCACAGCAATCCTTCCTCAAACCCCGCGGCTGCCAGCACTTGTGGCTCTCATAAGGAACTCAGCTTCTTTCTTAAGAAGCTCTGTCTTTTCCTGGGCGTACATCCCAAATACTTAGCACAGCTTACGAGGCAGGTAACCACATGCTTTGTTGTCCAAACCAAGAGACTTCCGAGAATGGAAAGGGTACGATCAGTGATCACGTCAGAATAGACTAGACTTCCCTGGGCAAACGGGG
>NW_011889100.1:269118-273183 GCF_000151845.1 Pteropus vampyrus | reverse complement strand
AAACGGATCTCCTTTTTCATTTCATATCCTTTTTGTGTTTAAAAATTTTCACCATCTACACTGACAACTTCTGTAATTAAAAAGCAATCTAAACTATTGCTGTCCAGCTGTATGCCTGCCACCAGATCACTCACTAACATTCCTAGAGTCTAACTCTCTCATTTCCACCAGCCCTGGCTAGGCTGAGATGGTGAGAGCTCTAAGATACCACCTCACCTTCAAGAGTTCACAAGTTTGGAAAAATTGAGCTCTAGATCTTGTTCCTTGGGGGATGAATGCAGGAAGAGAAAAGGTCAGAATACTAGCAGTATTTTCAGCTTCGTGCTGATGTAGAAGGTACAGTTTACCTAGGGGGCGGGCCTCTGGAGGGTAGAGACTGTAGGACAGGTGTCCACAGGTGCGGTTTTAGGTCCAAGAGCCCTTTACCACATGGTGGGAAAGAGACCAGTCATTTGGGTTGGGAAGAGGGTGGGGATCTAACTGCTTAGCACTTGGAATGGTGCCAGAAAACCTCTACATTAGTCCTCTGACGAGTTCCCTGTGGTGTAAACTGGAGGTAACCAAAACGAATTGGTTCCAAATCGCCTTATGCATTAAAACAACTTTCCCCAAATTTGTATTTCACAAGTAATTGTGTTCACTGGTGTTAAACTGAACTCCACCTCTATTCAAGTGAGGACATTCGCTTATGCCAACAACCAAGTCTGCGGGAAGAATCAGGTGACTTTTGGGATTTGCTAAAGACGAGACTCTATTGCTCTGGGGTATTTGCGGAGTTTAAGATACTTAAAAAGGCAGTGTCAACCCTCTGTCTAGGTTGCTATAGGGTCAGTGTAACTTGACGTAGTGGGGCCAGGTGATCTCCTGGAGCCTCTCTTTGGCCAGTGTTTTTGCAGCTAACTGGGGCTAGCAGCCTAATGCTGCATGAGCCGTGGGCATGGCTAGAAGATTCCAGTTGGCTCAGAGAGTACCCAAAATAAGCCACAAAGTATTCAAGAGTCATGCTTATAGTTTTGATTCCAAACACATTTGTACCTCTCTTCCAGGCGGGGGGTGGGGGTTTATGTAATCTCTGGGTCTCAAGGCCAAGGGAGAAAACTGTGGGCCAAAGAATGCAGGTTGCGGGTCAACGGATAAGCCTGATGTATTATTCTGTATGTTTATCTTAGAAAGAGGTTTAAATGAAAACCCCACGGCCGCCTCCATTCGAGGGTAAGTCGGGCCCGCCAGACTGAAACCGCCGTTCGGAGGCAGTAAAGCCCTGGGCACAGGTTCCCCGGTACCCCCCGGGGTGCACCCCGGAGGCCAAGGCGGCTTTGCGAGCGGAGAACTGAGAGAGGGGCGGGGAGAAAGGAACAAATACACCTCGCGGGGCACCCTTGGCGGCCGCACAGCCCTGGACTTACGAGCTGACCCAGGCGACAGCGAGCGGAGGCTCAGATGCAGGACCCAGACCCACGATTCCTCCTCCCCGCTCTCGAGAGCGGGGGGCAGAAACGGGGAGACGGGGCCGTAAGAGCTAGGTTCCCATTCCCCATTGCTCGGGCCCCAAGCCCCCACCCTACAATTCCGTGTTCCCCCCACACAGACCCTCCCCATGTCCCACATCTTCATTCTTCGTGGACCCCCTGCTCCATTCCTTATGGTCACAGACAGGGCTGTGTTACCTGCAGAGCGGCTCGACAACCCTGCAGGTAGTCTTCCATGGTGAAGCCCCACGCGCGCCGCCGCCCCTCGCCGCGGGCAGGTTACCCGGCGAGCGCGCCCCGCTCCGGACTCCGGCTTGCCGCGAGAGTCAAGAGGTGGGACTCGAACCCGCCACAAGGAGATTCGGCCCCGACGCCGGAGGAAGTGCGTAAGCCGCGCTCCCAGAGCTCGACGTCGCCCCGCCCCCAGCGGCGGAGGCGGAGTTCTGCGCCCAGAGGCTCACGGGACGCCCCTCCCGAGGCGCGGAGCGGGGCGTGGCGCAGGGCGCCCTGGGAAACGTAGTCCGGAAGCTTCGAAATGGCCCCGAGAATTGAGGGAAGGCCGTTTTTCTAAGGTCACTCATTTGTCACACAAACGTCTATGTGTCACAGTAGCCTGTCTTTGTGGCATCTGCAGTTTCCCTCCTGAGTCAGGCTAAGTATAGCATCTTTCTATACATTGCACTGAGCCTCCGCTTGCCATCTAAAGTTACGCATGGCAAAACAGTTCGTCCTCCTTTCTCGAATTCTCCCTTTTACCAGACTGACCCATTGCCACCAACTTTGTGATCGTCCGCGTTACAAAAACATTAATCTTTGGCCCCTTTTCTTAATACCTACAATCTCTTGCCAACTGCTGCTTCTTTCTTTACAACTCTGTGACCTGTTTTTGATATAGCCTCGGAAATGTCTCCTCATTCTTTTCCGCTGTGACCTGGGTTCTTTGCTCCCTGCCTCCTTGTTTGTTCCAACTGCCCTTTCAGCCTTCGGAGTTGCTTGAAGTTTCATCCTGCGGCAGCCCTCTCAGCAGAGTTTGGAGGGCCCTTCAGAATGTAGTTGGGTTCCAACCTGCTTTTAACTGCCACCTTCCAGACCCACGTTGTGCAGAGTGCTGCAAAATAAATGTACTCTTATCATCAAATGTTCCTTCCTTCATGAATCCATCCCTCTATGTCCTACCACACGCCTCATATCAGCTTTTCCTGCTCCCCAAGGTAGGAGCTGAGAGGAGGTGGCTGATGAGAAGCCTGCGGTGGGGACAAGGACCCGAGCCCCGCGGTATTGGATCTCCTGCTTGCCCAGCGAGTTCTCTCCCTACCACACTCTTCTTCCCAGAGCCTGGACCTTCTTCCACCACACCTCCTTCTGCACTACCAGGGACATAGCCCAACCAGTTTCATTTCTAGACTTAACAAATGATAAAGTGAGAACTCGGAAAGGAGCAAGATTTTTTTTTTTTTTTTTTTTTTTTAATGAGTAAACATGGAAATATCCTGCTCTTTGGCTCTGCTTCTGTGGATCCAGAGCAAAGGACTGCCTTGCCGGAGAGAGCCCAAGTCCGGCAAGCTGCTGCTGTCCAGCCCTGCTCCTCCCCACGCAGCAAGGGCACTTGCTCTTCCCTGTTCTCACCAGAGAGGCACAAGCGCTCCGTCCCTTCCAGCGCAGGCCGAGGGAAGAGAAAGGGTCTGTTGTTTTTCTCTCCTTGTTTCTCTCCCCCTCACTGCTGATCACCACGCTGCTGACCAGGTCGGAAAGCCCTGATGGAAATCCTCCAGTGCTCCCTCCTCCAGGGAGCCTGTCCTTGACTGATTTGTCTTCGTCCCTATGGGAAAGAGAGAGAGGGAGAAGGAGGGAGAGAGGGAGAGAGAGAGAGAGAGAGAAAGAGAGAGGAGAAATGCCACAAACTTCCTTTGAAAACCAGCTTGTCGTCAGGCCTGAGCGCACACCCTAGACTTGGCGACTCGAGAATCCTGAAGACGCTCTGAGCAGCCCCAGCGGGAGCACCTGGGCTGTGCCCCGGCCTGCCCTCCCCCTCCTCCAGTGCCCTGAGTGCTGGGCGTGAGTCCGGAAATGGCCAGGACCCCGCCAGCACGGCGCTCATAAACCTGTATGTAAAAGCTCTGGCGCTGACAGCTGGAAGGCAGCTGGGACTGTGGCGGCGCCCCTCATTGCACCCATCGCCCCCCATCAAATTGCTGGAGCTGAACCCTCCCTCCCAGTCCTGGAACAGCACCCACTTCTTTAAGGTAAAAACTTTGTTTTATCCGTTTCCTTCACCTCCTCTCCTACCCCCAGTTCTTTTTCTCTCCAGCTCTGGGGAAGTCACACCGACCGTCCTCCCACCTTTGGTCTCTGCAAGTCTGGAGGAGCTCGGCAGGGGGAATGTGTCAAAGGGATGCTGCTTGGTCCCCTCATTTTCTTCTTTTAGTTAAACCTTCCCCCTCTCCCGCGTGAGCCAGCAGACAGGGCACCTTGGTGGTGGTCGACTTATTCGGAGGGGAAAATTTAAACTATTAAGTTGGATGAAAATCTGGGTCAGACTCGGAAGGAGGTCGGAGTGGGACAGTAAACGACTTGCGGGAGATGAAAGTTCCTGGGC
>NW_011889100.1:255275-268548 GCF_000151845.1 Pteropus vampyrus | reverse complement strand
TCCTCTAGCCAGCTAGCTGCCCAGCCCCCACTCAATTATTGATCATTCCTGGCATTGGACAGAAAAGATAAGAAATGAACCCTGCTTTTCTCCAAGCTTTTAAAACTTTCCCAGGCTCTGGGTTCTGCTTCCGAGGCTCGCTCTGCGTGTTGTTTGGGAGGGGAGGGAAGGAATGAGAGACGGCCTGCAGGCGGTTTTTGCTACTCTGATTCTAAATTAACAACATGCAAATGAGAGGCAGCTAGCATAGATTATGTTCGAATCTGGAGAACGATCGATCGATTTGGGTGACTAGGCGTATTTCAGTAACTTTTCTGTTCCTCGGCTTTATCTCCCAGGCCTCACCCTTGCCCTAAATTCTTGCTGGATTACAAGAAGGAAGCGTAGTCTCAGGTTAGGGAGAAGCTGGAGGAAAGACAAGAATTCTGACAAGTGTAATTTCTCCCCTTTTCTTCCCCTGAGTCAGGGGAAGAGGGGAGCACGGAGGCTGAAGGGAGATGTTTTCCAGGGGGCAGGGTTTGTGGCTTTTCATTGTTTACTATCCACAGTGTCAATTAAACCAATTAAACATCTGTCCCTACCGAACTCAGTGCTTAGTGCCGGTGGGGAGCAGGTTAAACAGGTCCGGTGTTCACATCTAAAATGACCCCGACGGGAATAGACAGACAGAAAAAATGCAGAGGCAGATGGATATACAGGGAGTATTTTTTTTTTTAAGTGTAAATTGATCATCGGCATTTTTATATTCCATATAAATAGTGAGCCAGAGAATATCTCTGGCTTTAGGCAGTTTTGGGAGCACACAGGAACCACAGAGGCCATGGCGTGTCAACTCCCGCTGTCCAGAGAAGCTTCCTGGGAGAATCTTGGTGGAGGGGAGTGGTTTCTGTGCTCTTAATCTGAAGTTATTTAGCTGACCCTGTGGCCTGCGTTTCTCCTCTCCAGCCTACAGGAAGCCCCTCCCAAGACCTTTTGTTGTGGTTTGAGATTGTGTCAAGTTCAGCAGAGTCCTCTGAGATGGACTTCTTTCTGACCAGTGTTTACTCTTTCAGGGCATGATACTGACTGACTCTCTGCTTTTCTACTCTTCACCCCAAGCACTATGTGACTTCTTCTTTTTTTTTTTTTTTTGCCCTTGGGACGAGGCAGAGAGAACGTATCCCCACAGACAGGAGCAGCCTGTGTGCGCGCAGCATGATCCACGAACAGCCAGGGGGCCGGGTTTTGAGCAGGGCAGAACGTTGCCTTGGTCCCGGGGTGGAAGTCACGGATGTGACACCTTTGTCGCAGGGAGAGCTGAAGAAGGCCTTGTTGATGACCGTTAGTATATTTTTAACATTTCTTTCTCCTTCTCTTTCTCTCTTTTCCTTTGTCTTCTGCATTTCTGTCCTTAATCTGTTTCAGGGAGGCTGACAACACCCAATGTGTTCAGTCCCCTCAGAATCATCCCTCCCGAGCCTGAAAGCCCTGTCCACTCATAGGCCCCATCTGGTCACAGCAGGCTGAGGTGAAGAAGAGCTGGCCCCGGGGCTGTGCTTCTGTTTACCCAAGCTGACAAAGACACGCACGCCCAGCGCCAGGAGCGACCGCACACACCGTCCAGCCTCCGCCCCACATTCCTTTTCCAAGACTTTTCTAGGTCCGTTTGCTTTCCAGCCCGATGGTTGCCTTCTCATTGGATCGGTCTCTCTTTTGCATACCGAGCCTAGATTAAGGCAACTGACTCCCCGAGGACCGTAAAGTCCTTCGGTGTCCCTCAGTCGACCCCTCCCGACCATGGAACACCATCAACCTGAGTGTCCACCCTCTGGTGAGACCAGGACTGCAGAAGCAGTCAGCCCCGAAAACCACAAGGTCGTGTCAGAACCAGATGAGCATGATCAGGACAGGGATGCTGGAGATGCCGACGGGGTGGCCGGAGACGCCGACGAGGCAGCCGGAGAAACCGATGGGGTGGCCGGAGACGCCGACGGGGCAGCCGGAGAAACCAACGGGGTGGCCGGAGAACAGGAACCAGGACACCAAGTGTCGCTGCCAGCCCAGGGCCAGGATGAACTCGAGTCCCTTTCAGCTGACACTGGCTCAGGCCAGCCGGGGCCAGGCCACGGGACACAGATACAGCCTGAGGTGGAGACGGTGGGGGTGTGCTCCAGGCCCCAGGAGCTTCCCCAGTCCCCCAGGGCCCGACAGCCTGAGCCAGACTTCTACTGTGTCAAGTGGATCCCCTGGAAGGGGGACCGGACGCCCATCATCACCCAGAGCGCTAACGGCCCTTGCCCTCTGCTCGCCATCATGAACATCCTCTTCCTTCAGTGGAAGGTAAGAGGGAGATCGGATCGGGGCTCCGGAGAAGTGGGGGAGACCGCTCTTTCCTGACCCACCTCCTCGAGCATCCTGCTTTTCTTCTGAAACCGGTCAACCAAAACTTTCTAGATTATTCTCCCTATTTCTTCAACTTGAACAAATGGTACAAAATATTCGTAAAAGCCAAAGTTACCTCTCCTACTCCTGGATCTTCCACTCTCTAGCAAATGCGAATGCCTTCGAGTATTTTGCATTCAGTCTCTTGCTCCCGTGGCGAGTTGCCTTTTTTCCGTCACATCCTACCGCGGGACAACCCCTGCCCTCTCTCCGCCTTGCTGAGAGTTTCTCCTGCAGTGCTGCGTGCAAAAAAGCACACACGCGGCTGACCCTTTGCTCACCCCTTTCCGCCTCCAGGTGAAGCTGCCACCTCAGAAGGAAGTGATCACATCAGATGAGCTCATGGCACATCTCGGTAAGTGACTGGGCCTTGAAAGGGGAATCACACAGAAGGGTCAAGTGCTGTCCACTCAGCCAGAAATCCAGAATATTGAGGGACTCTCTATCTGGCTCTCCGATGTGTCAGGGAGGGTGAAGGTCTCTGGGGCTTCTTTGCAAGGCTAGGGAGGGAAAAAGCAAAAGTCGGGGTGTCAGGAGTCCTGGCTTGGAACCTTAGTTCTGCCCTTAGTCTTCACGTGTGACCTCGGGCAGGGACTTCACCTTTGGGAGCCTGTTTCTTTCTCTGAGAAATAAAGGGTCCAGATTAGACTCTAAGGTCCTTTCCAGCTCTGAAAAATCTACGGTCTGTGCCATTACCCCCATTCTCTAGGAGAAGGAGAAACAGCTTTGGGGACAATTGATAGGTTAAGCTGGTAAGGAATCCTGTCTTGTAGGTGACTGCCTCCTGTCCATCAAGCCCCAGGAGAAGTCAGAGGGTTTGCAGCTTAATTTTCAACAGGTGAGCAAAAGGTCTGTGGACAAAGGGGCTTGAAAGGGGACACCCAGGCTAGGAAGAGAAGTCTTTCTGCTGTTTTTAAGGGAGTTCCTTGAACTATGATTTTTTTTTTCTGCAGAAGAGGAGGGTATAGCTGTGTCCTCGAAAATATGTTCGTTTTTATAAGATAAAGAAGGGTTGAGGCAAGGGAGGAATGGAGAGGCTTGTTAGAGAACCAGGGAAGAAAAGAAAAGGAAGATTAATTTTTCACTTCCGGGGGTGGGAGTGGAGTGGAGGGAGGGGAGGCCAGACTCTCCATCATTTTCCTTTTGTTCCCTCCGGCTTTTTTGAGATGTCATTGGCCTATAGCATTGCGTCAGGTTAGATGTACGGCATGTCGATTCGATGTGTCCACCGTTTTCTTTTCTACCCCAGAATGTGGACGATGCGATGACAGTGCTGCCTAAGCTGGCCACAGGTCTGGATGTCAACGTGCGATTCACAGGCGTCTCGGATTTTGAGTACACACCTGAGTGCAGTGTCTTCGACCTACTGGGTGTACCTCTGTACCACGGCTGGCTTGTCGATCCACAGGTGAGGCAGAGAGGGCCCAAATGAGCCTCTTATCCGGCCCAAGCTGGCAGAGAAGCGCGATTTTGTGGGGTGTGGGTTGGGGAGGTAGGGATTAAGCTGTCTTGGGTTGGGGGGGAGATAGGGTGTCGGGGCAGGGCCCAGGGCAGCATTCCTTCACCTTAAACCCTTTCACAGGTAACACTCAAACATAAGCACAACACGGGCAGTTCTTTAGACATCAAAAGTTTCAGGAACCTTTCGTCAGAGGGTTGCAGTCTTTGTGGGTTTGGTTCATTTCCTTCCTAAAAAGATGTCCATGTTTTTGGTACCACCCCACCCTGCGGCCCGTGCAGAGCCCCGAGGCTGTGAGTGCCGTTGGGAAACTGAGTTACAATCAGCTGGTGGAGAAGATCATCACCTGCAAGCACTCCAGCGACACCAGCCTGGTGACAGAAGGTGATACGCCTCCTCCTCTTCTGTGGCTCTTATGCAGAGGCAATGGCGGCTCCTTAGGTTTATTGTTTGTTGTCTGTCTCCTCCCTGCCCCCACATTCCACTAGAATGTCAGCTCCATGAAAGGCAGTCTGGGGAGCTGTGTCCCCCAGGGCCTCATGCCGTGCCCGGCACAAGGTCACTATGGGTGGAATGAATGAATCTGGCCAGGTTTCAGGGAAGGGACTTCACCCCTGGGCCTCGTGACAGGGACTCTCTGGACGACCCTCCCTACTGTGGACTTTGCATTTAAGCCAGCCCCTCCCCGCCCCCCATCTTGTGCCCGGCACAGGCCTGATCGCCGAGCAGTTCCTGGAGACCACCGCGGCGCAGCTGACCTACCACGGCCTGTGCGAGCTAACGGCGGCCGCCAAGGAGGGCGAGCTCAGTGTCTTCTTCCGAAACAACCACTTCAGCACTATGACTAAGCACAAGGTGCGGAGGCCGAGGGCGTGGGGGGCTGCAGTGCCGCGGGTTTCCTCATGCCTTTTCCTTCCGGGTCAGTGTTTCCGTCAGGTCAGGATGGGGCAGACTAAGCTCGGGGAACGAGCGACTCCTAACAGCCCTGCGGTTCGCCGCGCTGAGGTTTAGTTCTCATCCATGCTACGAGTCCCTTGCAGATTGGCCGCCGTTCTGTCCCACATCATCTCTGAGACTCAGGCTGACAAAACAGCCTTTCTCTGAAATGTAGGAGAGACGTCATGCACCCGCGTTTAGTGCTTCTGCCTGGAAGTGACGCGTGTCACTTTTGCTAGCATCTCCCTGGCCAGAGCAAGCCCTAAGGAATATGCCCGCCATCAGTGGGACAGGAAGGTATAACCCTCTCCCGGGAGGAGGCAGTGGAATTTTTGAACAACACTGTAGTCTCATGAAGTTAGAGACGGTCTAAGCCCTCTACGGATAGGGCAGAAGAGGGAAAGGTCTTTAGTTCTCAGAGCCCGTGGGCGAGCCCAGGGCACCATGGGAAGTGAGGCAGGAAGCAGGCTCTCGTGTGGGACCCCAGCTCCGAGGACTCCATGCTCGACCACAGTGACCGCCACCCTTACACCCAGCTGCCCGTACTCTCGGACATCTCTTCCCTCTCCCCACGGCCACAGATGTATGAAGGACCCACGTGCTCCCAGTGACGTTCCAGCTGGCGCACCTGTCAGTGCGGATGGTCTCGGCGCATCTCAGATGTTGTGGGGCAGCAGGCCACCTCTGCGTCACCTGTCCCGCTTTGTCTTCTTCCCCACAGGGTCACTTGTACCTACTGGTCACCGACCAGGGCTTTCTACAGGAGGAGCAAGTGGTGTGGGAGAGCCTGCACAACGTGGATGGAGACAGCTGCTTTTGTGACTCCGAGTTTCACCTAAGTCATTCCCTGGGCAAGGGGCCTGGAGCAGAAGGCGGGAGTGACTCCCCGGAAAAGCAGCGGCAGGTAGACCAGGTGTGTGGGGCCTTTGGGAAGGGTGCCGGGAACACGTTTGTGTCAGAGCTTTTTGCCATAGGCGAGTTGCATGCATTTTGTCATCTGGAGATCTTAACACGTGACACCCATGTCCCTCTGCCCTGTTACCTTTGGACCATCTCCGCACTTGGTGTGTGTTCTCTGCCTCCGCAGATGACATACTTAGCTGTGAGCTGGGCTGTGGAGGAGGAGGAGCTGGAGAGATCGAAGGATGAGGGAGAACTGGTTTGGAAGCTAAATCTAGCCTGAACATCTCCCAGGCCGCAGCCCCCCTCACAGCCCTCCTTGTCCCCTCTCTCTAGGACTACCTGATCGCCCTGTTCCTGCAGCAGCAGCAGCGGCCACAAGGCACGTCGGGTCTTAGCGACCTGGAGCTGGCTCAGCAGCTTCAGCAGGAGGAGTACCAGCAGCAGCAAGGGGTCCAGCCCGTGCCGGCGCGGGCCCCATCGCCACAGGTGAGCCTGCTCCTCCCTGCGCCCTCCTCCCGTGTCCCGCCCCTGCTTCTCCAGCTTTCCCGTCATCGTTAGTCCTGCAGTTCTCTTCAAGGACTCCCTCGTGGCTTTTCTGTCCGTCCCTCTCCCCCAGGTCCCTTCCTAGCTTTCTCTCCCCCACTGACCTCGAGCCGCTTCCACCTAGAACCTCTGTCCTTGTGCTCATCCAAGGCAGACGGGTGACCAGTTGTTAAACCCGGTACAGGGCAGAGGAGCCACGTCCGGACGCCCCGCCGGGGAGCGGCGGCAGAGGCCGAAGCAGGAGTCCGACTGCGTCCTGCTGTAGCCCCGCCTGGTGCCAGGCTGCCGGCCTCTCCTTCCAGAGGCTCTGGCTGTTGTGCTCGCTCCCCAGGCCGACCCCTGAGGTGTGCAAGGTCACTTATGTGTGGTCCGTGGGGGATCAGAGCAGGCAGTCAGTGCCAAGGTCAGACTCGGTGACATCCTTGCCCTCATGTGCTGCCGCCTTCTCTTCCTCTCCATCAGCCAGGGCAACAGTGGGGCTCGTGGGGTGAGGACTTGTGATTCCCAGCTCCCTTTCCCCAGCGCATCGCACTAATGCACAGACTCAGGCTCCAGGGCCAGGGCCCTGTCTAGACTGTAAGTCTCCTACTTGCCGGCGCCCCTGCGGCAGACCCTCCTGACCACCCCCCAGGCCGGTGGCCTTTGTTTCAGGGTTTGATTTGGGTTTCTATCTCCATTGTTTGTAAAGCCTTCCTAGGGGTTTGGAAATAAAACTTGTTTCCTGAGGTCCGTTGTTTGCCTTACTCTGCAGCAACCGGGTTACGTGTTTGACCCGACTGAGTAATGCCAAAGGGGAGAGAGGGGAAAGAGGCCTGTCATTTCTAGCAGCGCCAGCAGGGGGCACCAAAGCCTGCTTTTTCCCTTTCTGTTTTTTTGTTTCTCTCTTTGATGCGTCTTCTTTTGGGAAATAGTTCTCTAGTCTGCAGGTGGGTTTCCAAGTCCCCGCTTTGGACAGATGGATTTGGGGGTTCTGCTCCCTGGTAACTTCCCAGGTAGGCAAGGGGCAGCTGGATCCTCTGCTTGGCTCCCACGTCATACAGATAATCCTTTGCTACCTCCTAATCGTGTGCTAGATCCAGGTTCTCGATTATTTTGCCTGAAATTTCCTGGGGAAGAGAGAATAATGTGGGGGCAGGGGAGCCCCCTGGGAGAGAGGTTGTTGATAACTGCTGCCCTGGAGCCCAAAACAGGATTCCTGTGGAACATCCAGTGCGTGTCCAAGGCACCTCCAACTTCAAGGCCTCCTCCCAGCCCACGTCCTGCCCCACCCAAACTTCAATCAGGGAACACGGACAACAATGAAATTGGCCAAAAGAATTCGGGAATCAGTGAGATGTTCTGCCTTGAGTACAGGATGGATGAGTCGGGCAGAAACCGTCAAGAAGGCCCCATTAGCCCACACCCGAGTCAGAGCCGGGGGACCGAGGTGTGGACATCGCTTCGGGATGAAGGAAATCAAGGGACGTGAAAGACTTTGAGTTCCAGCCTCGACGAGACGCTGGAACACACGGTGCTCAGCGAGGGCTTATCCTGTCTTAGAGGCTCAGCCTTAGCCAAACATGGGAATCTCAGATCCTTGAATCTCATGTAGGGGTGGGGGGCAGGAAAGTCTCAGAGGTCTTCGGCCCGGCACAGGGCTAGTAGGGCTAACCGGCAGTCCCCCTTCACGGCATCCTGCAGGCAAGAGAGCCAAGTGTTAGAAAGACTCACAGCCACCATGGCCCAGGCACTCCGCCCCTGCCTCACGGTGGTCCAGAGCTTGTCTGGTGCCTGCAGTCCTACACCGAATTAACCAAAGACTCGTGCATTCTCCAGGGCATGATATGTCAGCTGTGTCCAGGGAGTAGAGTCGGGAGGGGCGGGGCGGAGCCCTGAGGTTCCAGGTTAAGAACTAGCCAAGTCTCACCTGGAGGGAAGAGTAGAGGGATTTCCCAAATTTCTTTTTGTACTCAGCTCGGATGCTTAGAAGGTCAGTCTCACTTCTAGAGATGAGGATACGCATCAGGGCTTGGTTATCAGGCTCAGTTTCCTGGTAGGAGAAGAAATGAGGGGAGGGGTGGCCATGAGATTCTCACGGAATAGGAATTGGACAGCATGGCATGGTAGGTTATTCTAGAAAGTGGACGTGAGGCGCGAGTCCAGAGAAGCATACATTATCTAGGGGAAGAGTTCTCTTCGTCCATCCCCATGGAAGATGATGCAGCAGAAAAGGCCAGTCCCTGGGGGCACCTGGAGTACTTCCGCTTCCTTCCACATGCCTTTCCTGGCCCTGCCACCAGCTCGGAGCCTCACTCCTCCAGAGCTGGGTGGTGCTGAAAGCTCCAAAGGCAGGTGCTTAAAAAAGGATAGACTCGCTACTCATAAAGACCTTCCAGCATGAAAGCCAGGAAGACTGTTTTTAACTTCCAAGTTAGTGAACGTCCAAGAAGAACGCACCCACCCTCTATGGTGGGGGGCAGGGTCATGTGACTTCCGGTTCTGATCTGGACCCACCAGGGCTGTCTCACTGCCCCATATTTACACATTAGTTTCTCCTGAACCCTGGGGTTCAGCATCACTGTCTTCCTCCTATACCTGCTCCAAGCCTCCAGCCTTCTGGTTAAAGGAGATAATGGAGGATTCGGTTTAGAAATAGTAGAGTTACATACAGAACATCATCAAGTCATGAATTATACAACCGATTGTCCTGAGAGATTGGAAAATAAAAACTTTTAGTCACAGATCCTACTTGAGTCGCTAGCTGTGCACTGGTGCCGTCACCGCTTCTTAAAATCCTCTTTTACAGGGTTTCCTCGAGCGCTTGACTCATGTAACCTTTCCCGGAACCACCTGCAACCCTCACTCACGCCATCCCCACACATAAACTCCCGCGAAGAAGCAAAAGAAAACGACCCCGCGGAAACAGGATGCTGTGTTCCACTTGGACTCGTTTACCTAATTGTCAGTGGGCTTGAGGGCTACTTTCTTTTAAATATCATGTATCACCAGTTTTGTGCTGTGCCAAAGATGGCAGACCGTTCTCCAGTATCCGCTCTGCCCTTCTTCCAACTCTCGTTACTCCAAAGTCGTAGAATTGGTGCAAGCGCTGTTAACCGGATATTCCCATGGGTGCACAAGCACCTTCGCCAAACCCACATTAAACATAAATCGAGTCTTGAGAGTGCACTTGGCATCACATACTGCCCCAGGATCTTTAAAATGAACGTTCATTTTATGGTTCAGATTGGTCCAAATTTGTCTCGAATCAGCCTTCACCGAAGGCCATTTTTCTGAATATTCTTCACGATCTCTTTTTTTTTTTTTTTTTACATCTCTCTCCTAAAATAGTACAGAAGTATCCTGACTGAGTGTATCCTTCTAAAAAATTTTCGGAAAAATAAGTCTATATTACTTTTCAAGTCCTACTTCTAAGATACATCTGACATTGACATCCAAGAATGTGGGTCCTATAATTCAAAAACGAACATTACAATTATTTACTGCTGGGTACAAATTTGTTTTTCCGACAGCAAATTAGACAGATAAGCCCGACTCCTCAAATGAATCTCAGTGTTGACTCATTATAATAGTACAGGCTTTATCGGGCGAGCACAATAATCCGCTGTCAAAATGGAAATCTCTGGATGATGAAACAAGTAGTTACACGCACTGTCTTTTGAACAGCTGTCCACAAAGCACGATGGAGTGTCGACCAGAAAACAAAAAGCGATTCCACCTGCCGAATGATCACTACGTTTATCTTCTCCAAAGTTTCTGTGAGTTTTTGATTTATGGGATTTTGGGGACAATTATGCTAATAGGAGACTTAGCTTGATGAGCAGATTGACTGGATTCTGCTTAACGAATGACTCAAACCACGGTCACCAGTTTAATTATGGATAGTATGGGACAAAGTCTGACCAGTGTGGAGAAGGGTGACCCTATAACTCACGGTATAACTTATGGTAAGGTGTTTGGAGGTGCTATTGCAGGCTCAGTTTCATACCACCATAAAGCAAATATCCCAATAAAGCAAGTCACACAAAATTTTGGGTTTCCTAGTGCACATAAAAGTTACATTTACAGTATACTGTAGTCTGTTAAGTGTGTAATAGCGTTATGTCTAATGAAACAATGTATATGCATTAATTTAAAAATACTTTCTTGCTAAAAAATGCTAAACATCATCCAAGCCTTCAGCGAGTTGTAATCGTTTTGCTGGTGGAAGGTCTTACCTTCAGTTTGTAAAAATCACAATATCTGTAAAGTAGAATAAAATGAGGTCCTCCCGTATAGCCCAACACCTACGGTACAGACCAGGAGCTGACACATGGCACTTAAGTGTCCCATAGAGCCCTTATGTGTTTCGTAGGGAGACTATAAGACTCAATAGCTGTGTGACCTTAGACAAGGTACTTACCTCTCTGTGCTTTGTCTATAAAACAAGGATGGAGGATTAACTAAAATGTGCACTGTGTTCAGCACAGGTCCTGGCACACACCGAGCACCTGAGAAACGCTGGCTCTTGTCATTCTTGCTGGCGTTATCATCATCACCATTCTGGTGACAACTGAAACCGGACACGGCACGGTCTCCCAGAGCAAATTCATATCCATATGTGGCCATTTCGATATTAATCAGGCCAAAATTTGAGCTCGTGTGACCTTTAGGGTCAGCTACCTGAGCTGTACCCACAGCTCGCTCCTCTGCTCTTGTAAACCCAGGAAGAGAGCTGCCGTGCGTGTGTAGAGACGTGACATTAGCAGCGTGACACTTCCTCTCCCTTGCCCAGGAGGTGCCTCCCCACCCCCACCCAGTTTTTGTTCCAAAGGGAGGGAAAAGGAGTCGCCCTCTCACCTGGAGGGCTTCATGCAGTTTATTGGCGAAGTACAGCGGTGTGTTCCTGATCACCGAGGCTGGAAGCAGAGAGGGAGAGATGGAGGGTGGCGGCCCCAAGGCCAGGGACCCCCCGGCCCCACGCATCCGGAGCAGGCCCTACCTAGGCTGAGCAAGGCTATCTGGGCGTCTCCATGGAAACGGTCCCGGACAGTGCGCTCCGGCGCGTGCCCGGTGCGCCGCTGGTACTGATCAAACACTTGTGGTGTGCAAGGGAGGCCGTGGGAGAGATAAACGGGGCAGGTCGATTATCACAGAGGGGAGGGGCCCCCTCTCCCCCCTCTCCCCACTTCCTCAGCCAGCGGTCATCGCCAGCGCAAGCTGGGGAGAGAGGGAGGCTCGCGTGTACCTCGGATGAGGTGTTCGGGGTTTCGCTGGGTGAGGATGAGGACCCACGTCTCCTCCGTGCCGGGTCGGTCAGCCTGCTTCAGTGCCTGGGCAGGAGGAGGAGGTCAGGGCCGTGTTACGATGTCGCCAGAATCCATCACGGTGGAAATGGGATTAAGGGTGGAAAAGTGATTTTAACGTGTAGATTAGTTGCTTTTATTTATGATTTAAAAAATATGGGATAGGACCAAGAGAGGGGCTCTGCCCTCACGGCGTGATCCCCCAGTTTGGGAAATCCTGGCACAGTAGTTAAATATTCCCCAAGGGAGCGGGGAGATGGGGGGTCTCCCACCCAAATGCCCACGAGAGCTGACGAACTCACTTCCTGTGAGTTCAGGTGTCAGAGGCTAGACAGGGAAAAGGCTTCAGCTGTGACACGACCAGACATCCCACGGCCCCTCATGCTTGAGGACTCCTTCCCCAAGGCAAGGACGGGTCCGTAGGACAAATGGGCACACGGGCTGATGGCTCTAAGACGCGGGACAGGAGGCCGTCCTGCGTGCTCAGAGTGCAGACTTCTCGGTCCCTGCTCACCTGGACATCCTGTTCTGCCAGGTGGTAGTCAATGACTTCAGAGCAGCTCTCCCGGTCCCCCTAGGAGGAAAGTAGGAGGAAGGTCTCAGGAGGACTCTTCGAGGAGCAGCTTTTTAGGAGCAGCTTTTTAGCCCCGGGCCAACGAACCAAACCCAGTCAGCCCCAAGCCTTCTCTTGTCCATTACACACAACGATTCTCTCCATTGGGTCCCGCCCCCCCCCCCAGGTGCTGTCACTCCCTTCCCCTGCAGGCCGGGCCTCCTCACCTTGGCCAGGGCTAGGAACAAGTCCTGCAAGGTGCCACTGGTCGCAGACTTGATGTCCTCCTCAGCCTCCACCTGGAAATCTGGGGTGGGGTCAGGAGCCTTCTGAATTCTCCTGATGTTTGCCAGCGTGGCTGCCTCTAGGACCCATCAAATGCCTGACCTCTGCGCCCTGCCAACCCTGCCATCCCCTGCTTGCAGTAACTTGAGGGCTACTAGTCCCCAGGATGGAAGGCAGAAGCACCATCATGGCCACCACAAAGCACGTCTAAGGCGTGAGCACCCCACGCGCTGTGGGATCCGCACTGTGGTGTGGCCTCGTCTGCAGGCGCCGACCTGCTGCGGGCAGCAGACATCTGTTACTCCGGTGGGGGCCGGACAGCGGAGAGGAGATAGAGAAACCCATAGGATGAGGCAAGATGGCCAGGGCCTGGCTGTCACCCGAGGTGAAGAGAAGTCATGTAGGAGGTAGGATGCCACCAAGGGGAGAGAGCGGGGAAGGAAGAGAGGTAGGGGAGGGGTGAGGAGGCAGCCCGGAGAGGACATCCAGGGACATGGGGAGAGCAAGAAAAAGCGGGGGTGGGGGCAGGGGGGCTAAGACGAGAGTGAGAAAAAGCTAGTTCCCTCCCGATTAGCGGTGCGGAGGTATGTGACAGCCAAGCCCGGCCACCTGCCAGGGGCCTGGGAGGTGACACCGGTGACTTAGAAAGCAGGTCCTCGCCTCTCCCTCCAGCTGCAGCAAGATTCCACTCAGCCCGGGATGCATCAGCAGGGGTTGGGAAGATGACAGGGGGACCCTTGGGACTGCCACAGAGCCCCAGTCATCATTATCCCGGAATCTGCCCTGAAGCCCCAGACGAAGATGGCTAATGGTTGCTTCTCCTTCTTTAATGATCACATCTGGCCGTCTCCCCTGGGGAGACTGAGGGCTGGAGGGACGGAGGGTGGAGGA
>NW_011889100.1:246808-253810 GCF_000151845.1 Pteropus vampyrus | reverse complement strand
GGTCCACAGACCAGTTTCTAAAAGGTGGATCCTCAAATGCAGAGGGAGAGGGGCCTACCTTGGCCTGCGATGGCCCTCAGTAGCCTCTGCACATCCTTGTCCACGCTGAAGCTCAAGAAGGTCCTGAGGGTGCCCAGGGTCCCCCAGGCCGCAGTCTGTAAGAGCAAGGGGACAGCACTGGTCTGCCCGCCTCCTGGCACCGCCTGGCTCCCCCGGAGCCCATGGTGTGGCCCAAGGTGTGGCCTGCTCCCTTCCCCCATCCCTGGCCCTCATAGCCCCTGAGTCGATGGAGTAAAAATGACCCGTCCAGGCCCGGCAGCCCTACCTTGTTGGCAAGGCCCAGGTAGCTGAGGATCTCTTGGGTCAGGGATGGTCTCGCTTTCCTGCTGGTCACTGACATGGTGTGACTGGCTGCTCTAAGGGAAACAGGAGCAGCTGAGGGGACCGTCCCACAACCGGGCCTCTTTATGACCCACCGGCCCAGAGCCCGGGCTCCCATCACTCCATTCCCTTGTTACAGAAGGAGAGGACGTTAACCTGCTTGGCAGGTCTGGGAGCCCAAGTGGTGGGCTGGGAGGGGAGCCGTCGCCTTCCCCACCTCTCACCTCCCTCAGGAAGCAGGGACTGGTCAGGGAGCTGCCAGAACCAGCACCAAACAACCTCCCGCCCCCCACTCCGGGGCTGGTCCCAAGGCCCCCCAACCCTGGGCCCGAGGTGAGGGGAGGGGAGGGGAGGCGGCAGGAGTAAGTCTCGGGGGTGGGAGCCAACCCCTAGCAGCACAGGCTCCCCTCCACCCCAGCCCACCAGGCTGCCTGCCTGCCGCCTGCCTCTCACGCTTGGTGTCTCTGGCTGGGGTTCCTATATCAGCAGGTGCAGCTCCTGAGCTGATGTGAGTCTGTGTCCTCTCGTAGGGGCATGGGTGCCTAGACAAGGGAGCAGGGAGCAGGTACTCATGCGAGAAAGAAAAACTCCCTCCACCTTCCCCCAAACTACCCACAGGGTCCCCCACCCCCAAGCCCAGTGCTTACCCAGAGGTGCTGGGGGTGAGGTGGGTGTCTCACGGCTGGGTGGCACGTCTGTGTGGGCACCAGCTCCCGTGTGGCCTGGCAGAGGAGAGGGGGGCATGTGCAGCCAGGCCGAGCGGCCAGTCAGGTGACCTCTCTAGCAGACCGGCCCAGCTGTCGCCTCCAGCTCTGGCCCCTCCCAAACGTGGGAGAGGACCAGGCAGTACCGGGCCCCACAAGCAAACGCCTCCCTCCCGAGCATCCCTGCGCCCAGGACCGGGCCTCGGCCCACGCCTGAGCGCTCCACCAAGCCTCTCGCGGCCGGTGCACACAGGAGGCTTTGTGCTCTGCTCTCCCGGCGGGGCCAGGTGGGACCATAGGAGCCAGTCTCTGAGTCCAGCTTCTGACCTGGCTATGCCTCTGGCTCCAGCTCCCCGAGGGGCAGGTCAGACAGGCTCCAGGCTGATTTCAGGCTGATAGAGAAAAACCAGTTGGGGCGCATACCAGCAGGGCACCCCAGCCTGCTCCCAGAAGGGGTCCCAGCCCAGAAACTCCCTCGACTACTGCCTTATTAGAGGCAGCCAGCCTGGGTGGGGACCGCCAGGGGACTTTTATACCTGTGGGGAAGGAAGGGCGCAGGCATTCAGGGGTGGGAGCAGATTAGAGTCAGGAGAGAAAAACGCGAAGGGTGTTCCCTGCGGACAGAAGCATCTCGCTCCCACGAGGCAATGGGGAGATGGGTTGGCTCCCTGGATCCCTGTGTCCTCGGTCCCTTCTGTTGTCTTTTGGCTGCCGGGACTGTTTTGGCAGCCGGTGACGCAAGCCTGGGAGCTGGGCGCGGTACTGTCAGTGCCCAGAGCAGCAGGTAAGCAGTCTTGGGCGCCTCAGGGGCCCCCCCGAGCAGGCAGTCACTTCGACCTCACGGCCAGCTCCCTAGGGCCTTCCTGCCTCCCTGAAGAGGTCAGGTAGGGGCTGGGCACGGACACTTAGAGAGCTGTCTCCATCCCTCTGCCACTATCCCAACCCAGGAAGGCCCTCACTGGGTTTCCTACCTGAGAGGGACCTTCAGCTCTTCCAGAGAGCAGACCGGGGCTGAGGAGATGCCAGGAAGGCATTCATTGCTCCTCACTTTTTCTCTCCTGCCAAAGCGGAAAACGTGCAATGGTTTTTGCTGGACACCGTGGGTTCAGTCCCTACTTGCTATGTTCTGTAGCCACAGCCAGTCATTTTAGGGACACCTGAGGGTAGGTTCCTGGGTGGATTAAATCATGAAGTAACACGTGATGGCATCTGACAGAAAAGTGCCTCATAAACGATGGTCACCAGATTTAGTAAATAAAAATACGAGATACTCCATCAAATTAGAATTTCAGACAAATGACAAATAATTTATTGGCATTAAGTATGACCCAAGTATTCATGGGGTATTTGTTGTTTGTTTGAAATTGTAGTTTGACTGAGTGTCCTGTATTTTACCTAGTAACCTGAAAAATGAGACTTAGTTTCGGAATGGTTAAAGAAAAGGTTCTAGAGCTGGACTCCTAAGACTCAGAAATCTGGTCTGCTGTGTGACCGTAGCAATTACCTTAACTTCTCTGTGCTCATCAAAATGGAGTTAATAATAGTGTTTATATTATGAGAATTAAATCAATACATGTAAAGCACTTTAGAAGACCGCCGGGCACAGAGTGGTAAGTACACATGTCACAGTGTTCGCTAATATATAATAATAAATGTTGCTATCATGTTATTTTACAATGATAACTGTTATTAACTTGTCTCCCTAGGAAGTCCAACCTTGGCTCTCTTTTGCGACTTCTTTCCTGCCAATCCCCCATCTGGCCACAAGAGGGCATCAGCTGCCACCGAGAGCAGAGAGGGCCCCCTAGTGGCCACCTGAGGTCTGCAAGGCTCTGGTCCCACACAGATCTCAAAGCCCCTCTGCGTTTCCTCGTTGAGAAGTGCAGATGTCCTGAAGACTTCAGGTTCCTAGATGGACTTAGTGGGCAGGAGGGTCAGGGGAAGAGCCCCAGGTAGACATCTGACACTCAAAGGACCCCCCTTGAGACTGACCTCAGGGCATAGGTAGACTTGCTAGGCAGGGTTACTGCAGGGGTTGCAGTGGCTCCACAGCCGGGGTCCCCATGCTTTCTGCTTTCTGTACCCTTCAGAGTTGCTTCTGGGCACCAGTCCCAAGTAGGCTTAGAGGAGCATAAAGTGGGAGAGAGGGCTCTTGTTTCCCCAAGTCCAAACCTCTGCAAGGGCCTCCTGGCTGACCTGCAAGGCTGAACTCTGAATGTGGAGAAGGCAGGCAGATCCCCAGTCACGCGGCAGAAGCATAATCCTCGTTGCCTAGGAGTGTGCGTGATGCCTTTACAGCCGCTCCACTGAAACTCGGTGGAATCACTTCTTTTGTCTCTTGGTTTCATTTTGTTCAACTCCAGGGCCAGATTGAGGTCGTTTTCAGGTTGACTAGTCACCTTCCACCCGCATGCCCTAAACTGTAGAATTTCAGAGTCGGAGGAGATCTCAGAGATGACCTGGTCTGCCACCCTCTCTTACTGGCTCATGGGAGCTGAGTTCCCAAGGCCATGGTGTTGGAACCAGAATCCAGTCTCCTTATTTCTTCTCAGCATTTTCTTCCTCACTCAGAGCAGGACGTGGCTTATTTGAGTCCCTCTTCGTGGAATACATAGGGACACGCAGTAATACATGGAGCCTCAGCTGTTGACGCACATACACCTCTTCAGCTCTGAACTCCACCTTGCTTTTCTGCAAATACAGTCACGGGTCGCTTGGCAAAGAGGATAAGTTATGAGAAATGCATGGTTAGGTGGTTTCGTCGTTGGGTGACATCATAGTGCGCGTCACAAACGTAGATGGTCCAGCCCACTCCACGCAGGGCTAGATGGGACGGCCCATTGCTCCTGAGCTACCAGCCTGCACAGCACTTCACTATACTGACTACTACAGGCAACTAACAACGGTGAGTTTGTGTGTCTACACACATCGAAACATAGAAAAGGTCCAGTAAAAATGGGCGTAAAAGATATAAAATGGAACATCTGCATGGGGCGCTTACCATGAAGGGAGCCTGCAGGACTGGGGGCGCTCTGGGTGAGTCAGTGAGTGAGGGGTGAGTGGATGTGAAATGACTGGGAGGTGACTGTTCTGCTGGAGACTTTATAAACGCTGTACACGTAGGAGACACTACATTTATTTTTAAAATTTCCTTTCTTTGATAATAAATTAACTTTAGCTTACTGGTTTTTTTTTTTTTTTTTTTTTACTTTTTAAAAAGTTTAAAAACTTTTTGGTTCTTTTATAATCACACTTGGCTTAAAATACACACACATTGTATAGCTGGACAAAAATATTTTCATGCTTTTTCCCTTATTCTATAAGATTTTTTCTATTAAAATTAAAAAAAAATTAAAAAACTTTTTTGTTAAACCTAAGACACAAACAAACACACAGGTTCGCCCGGGCCTGCACAGTGTCAGAATCGTCAGCGTCACCGGCTTCCACCTCCACGACCTTTCACTGAACGGTCTTCAGGGCTGATAACATCTCCTGAAGGACCTGGCAGAGGCTCTTCTCGAGGTGTCCCTCTTTTCAGAAATATGTCCATGGTGGTTTGCTTAGTTTCTTTCTTTTTCTTTTTCTTTTTATTTTTTTTACCATAGATTTGCTTGTGAGCAGATGTGTGAGGAAAAAAAGAAACAGGCCAAAATGGAGTCACTTTTGCTAAGCTACAGTCACCAAACCAAAACTTAATAACTGACCTAATTGCAGTTTCGGCTTCTCCCAGCCTTGGAATTTTAAATCATTCGGTCTGACATGTCCTCATCAACTTTAGCAGAGTAATCTTGCCCGATAAAGACCCTCTACCCCCCTCCAGCCTTCCCCTGAAGGAGAATGTCCTGGCCTGAAATAATCCGCTCTTTTAACTTCTTAGTCCCACCCTCTTAGTGCCTGCAAAAACCTTGCATTTCCTGCTGCCCCTGGAAGCTCCCTTCTAGTTGCTGGAGGGGACGCTGCCTCACTGTCAGTGGCTTAATAAAGCCCATTATTAGGTCTTCAAATTTACTCAGTTGGATTTTGTTCTTTAACACAGATAATGCACCATAAACATTCTTCTCTGTGAATGAAAACCTTTTGGTGTTGGGGGTCCATGTTTTCAAATGTTTTAAGGAGCCTGTCGAGCTCTGCGAAATCTTCTGCAAAACCCTTCACTGAATATTGGGAGTTCTTTTTCCTCTGAGAAGATCCAGCTTCCACAACTGGGGTCCATGTCTTCGCCCATCCCAGAAGCCTGCTCAGATACCTAAACCCCAGGCTGAAGGCCTCCGGACACCTCAGCAGCCGTATAGAGGAAGTGAGTCACAGCGAGGCAGGCAGCTTGGGGCACTGTGGGCGTGGCCATACCAATCTGGGCAGTGGGGGATGGGTCACAAGGGCGGCATTCAAAACCTCCTGGTCCAGCCAAGGCTGTGTGTGTGCCCACGCGCCTGTATCCTAATTAAGCTGACAGAACTGGTAGCATCATTCTAATGTTGCCTGAGGCTGGGTTTCCTCTTCTCTACCCACCTCCTCCTTTGTCTCCTGGGGGAGGGGTACACCCCCTTATCTTTATTTCACAGGCCTTGGCAATCTAACTTCTGTCCCCAAACTTCCCCTCCCCTCTGTTATCTTTACAGCAAGTTAATTGGTCTCCAGTTCTCAGAGGAATCGTTGAAAAAGTCTGGTGGGGAACTTGGGAAAGCCTGGCTATTAGGAAAACTGACTGATGAAAAGATTCAGAAGCCAAAAGAGGGGGCCAACTAGGACAGAGGTGTGGGGAGGAGTTAGAGACAGACGGAAGGCTAGCTGGGGCCCAATGAGGAGACGCGTGGGAGAAGGTGTGTGGGTGGAGAAGGGCTGGCTCTGGGGACCGCTCAAGAAAGGGAGAGGGAAGTCTGGAATTGGAAGGCTGAAGGTGTGTGTGGGGAGGGAGTTACAAAGGGGTCGAAAATTATAAAATTTGCTAATAAGGGAAGAGTTCAGAATGGGGGCAAAGGAAAACAGGGCTGGAGGCTGGGAATGAGAACTGGCAGATCTGGGGCTAAAAAAGGCTGGAGTCCCCTGGGTGGGTTCAGGAGGAGGTGGGTCACCGCGTGGGACAACAGGTCTGGGTTCTCTGGTGGTGGGCCTAGGCTGGGGTGCCCCTGCCAGAGCAAATGAACAAACCGGCTGGAAGTCATTCGGCTTCCGCCTCTCTGGTTCTCCAGAAAGAGCTATAAGTGAGGTCCCAGCCCTCCAACTGGATTAGTGTGGGGGGGGGGGCACACTCCTTCCTGTCAGCACTTGAACTTGACTAGATAAACCATGGAATGAGCTGCTGTCAGAGGTTCTGTGATTGTATACAAATGGCAACATTTCATCAATATAAAAAACTAAGTTACCTCTACATGGAGCAGGCTGTAGCTCTCTCTCTCTGAACAAACCCCAAACACATCTTGCTCCTTCGGCATCCTCGCTAGGAGTCAAGGACAGTTTTCCAGAGTAAACATGTTGCATCTTACTGAAACATCAGTTTTACCAGACTCCGAAAAAAACATTTTTTTGAAAAGATGAATTTGAACACGGATAAACGTGATGTAGATTGAAAGCTCTAAAAGTGGGGGGCTGGCTCTCTCGGAGCACACGGGGAGGGTATGAGTGCCGCTGCCGTGGGCTGTATGGCTGCTGGGTGGGAGCGTTGTGGTTTTACGGCCAGGGTGGGGACGCCCTAGGGGTCGCGGGCTCTGCGCTGGGAAGGGCCGGCTGCCGGGGTCGGTCCTGGGCGTCCGGCACTCGGGCAGGACGCCCCCTCCTCCCCCGGCTACGCCCGCCGGGAGCCGGGCGCCCTCCTGCCTCCGCGCCCAGTGGGCCTGGAGGGGGCAGGAGTGGCAGTCGGCGGGGCAGGGGGAATGGGGGGCGGCTGCCGGGCTGCAGTGGGGGCGGCCTGGGTGGGCCG
>NW_011889100.1:234768-245913 GCF_000151845.1 Pteropus vampyrus | reverse complement strand
GGCCGCCCTGGGCAACAGGTAGCGGCCGGAGCTGGGGACGCGGGGCCGTGGCCCAGGCCCCGAGCCACGGGCGCCTCTTCGTGGGGGGAGTAGCAAGGCTTGGTGACCGTCCGCGCGAGAGGCCCCGGCCGGACAGGGGCCCGCGGCGCTGCCCTTGGCCTGGACGGGGCCATGGCCACAGTGGGAGGGGACAGAGGGTCTTGCTGCTTTTTCTTCTCCCCGGCGTACTGTGCCCACTCCGGGAGGGAGGTCAGAGCGTCCATGTGCTTAACGGGAAACAGGAAGGAGTGGCTCTGAGAGTCTGCCCCGGCCCCCCAAGGCTAAGGCTCCCAAACCGTTATGGGGTGTGTGTGTGTGTGGCGGGGGAGCCTGGTGAAACTGGTTTCCTCTGCCACAGCTTGCGAATCACGGGCCCGTAGGCTCTCTAGCAAGTAGTTAATTGCAGGTGTGTGGCAGGAATCTTTGGCCCGAGCTTGGGGGTTTCTCTTTCACCCCAAGCCAGGCTTCTGGCGTCCAGACCTGGTCTCAGCCACCCGAGTGTCCAGGCCCAGCATTGGGGCGGGGTTCTGAGGATCCTGAGTTGTGGAGCGAGACCCTCTTGCCAGAAAATCAATCAAGGATAGCATCCAGCAGGCAGTCACTCCCACATCTGTTAGGTCACTGTCCCATACCGCAGTCCAGGTGACTGGGCCTGAGTGTGGGTGGCTGACTGCACTTGCGTTGGGGCTCCTAGGGGTAAGGACTTGTCAGCAGCCTCGTCCCTCAGGGCTGGCCCTAATCATACAGTGACCTAAACAGACGCTGTTCTAAAGAGAGTCCCTTGTGTCCCTTGGTGCCCCACAGTCCACTCCCTTCACCGGGGCCTCTGGCCAGCTTTCCCCTGGGAGGAAAGGCCTTCTCTTTCCCCTGTCACTGGCCAGAGGCTGGCTGATCCTTTACTGTGCCCTTCAGCCCTGTACCCCCCAACCCCCTCTTCAACCTGCCAGCCTCTGCTTACTCCTGGGTGCTGTAGGCTCATGCAGTGTTGGGTGTGTTGGGGCCTCTGATGGGGCTGCCCAGACAAGCTAGTTTTGGGGCCCATCCTGCAGCCTGGAGCAGTGAGTGACACCTCTTCTTGGCTTCGTCCATTTGCTTGCAGCCTTCCAGTTCATGACCTCTTGCTGTTGCTGCCTGTAAAGTTTTCAACAAGGAAGACTATTCAGGTCACCTGCCACTTCTTTTTTTGTAGTTCCTCAGGCTACAGTGGCACCCGGGAGCCCGTGAGACCCTCTGTCATTCTCTCCTCCCTTGCTGATTCTGTTTTATTTTCCTCAGTTTTTCCTCCAAGCTCTAAGAGCCAGTGGGACTGTTATCAGGAGTCTGTGAGATCCCTTTCTGACAGACTCAGACTTCTGCCCTCCCTGCCTTCTGGGTCTACAATCTCCCATGGAGACCCTCTGCCCCTTTTCATGCATCTGTGAGGGTCTGGGAGGGGTCAGTCAGAGTTGGGGCAAAGGGTGTGGACCGGGCTGAGCCAGCTCAAGTTCGTGGTAATCCAATGCCCACGAAATCCCTGCTCCGCTGGCCGTGCTCCAGCCTGTGCCTCGGAAAGCGGAAAGCGGTGCCTGTGTCTCTGAGGCAGGTGTGTGTGTGTGTGTGTGTGTGTGTCTCTGTGTGTGTGTGTGTGACAGAATCTGAGAGATGCACACACACCTCACCCCGCCATTGTCTCTTTTATTGGGGGGGGGCGGAGTAAAATCTGTGATTGGAAAAATATCTGTAGGTGTGATTTTTCTCCACCAGAAAAGCAAGAAACTGCCCTGAGGGCCGAGGGGGCCTGGAGAAGCAGGTCGGCTCCCTGTCGCCAGTCACAGCCTTTTGTTCGCAGAGCCCTCGGTGTGCGGTGCCAAGCAGACACCATGGCCCCTGGGCGGTTGTTGGTTCTGTGGGCTGCATGAGCCACCGGCTGGGAGCCCGGTGTCTTCCCTTCCCCCATGTTGACTCGAGTCCTGACCTGCTGAATCTGGTGACCCTCCCCGCTGGGCCAGGGGGCGGGGACTGGGACTGGGTAGCGCTCCTGTGCTAATGGAAGGCCTGGGCAGCAAGGGAAGGCTGTGGTCACAGAAAGCCTGAGACCCAGGTGCGAGAGAGCCCCCGTTAATCTGGCCGCCTGACACACCCCGCTGTGTCCTCACAGCTCGCACCCCCCTCCCGCGCTCCCCGTCCTGGGTTCAGGGAGTCGCACTATCCAGGCTCGCCCTGGACGCCTCCGCCTCCCTCCCCAGCTCCTCGCCTTCTTTGTCGGAGCGAGACTGGCGTCAGGCACTCCTGGGCCCAGGAGTCGGGGCGGGGGTCTCCGCCTGCCCCTCCGGGATCCCAGCCAGCCCTCTGAACCCTTAATCCTCAAACTATCCCCGTTAGGAGAAACGTCCCGCCGGTTTCTACTGACCAGGGGTGGGATGGGCCCAGCGTCCGAGGCCTGTCTGTGCCCTTGGCCTTAGATCTCACCAGAGGGCTAGTTGGGTTCCAAGAGCCATAGCCCTCAGGTGACTGGGTCAGGTATATGCCCACCTCCCATCCAGCTAAGCGAAAAGGTGGGCAGGGAAAGCCAGAGGGACTGCCACCTGTGGTCCAACCTGTTCCTTGTCTACTGCGTTTTCTACCACTTTCTGTAGGAAAAGTGTGTGTGCGCACACACATGTGCGCTTGTGTGGGGAAAGTTCCACTGTGCATAATTGTTTAATTTTGTTCACTTCAAAAGACTTCCATCTCTTTAACTGATTAAATATTTATTCTGGCGAAGGTAGAAGGGGAAGGGGAAGGGGCAATGCCCTCCTGAGCCGAGGCCTGGAATGCGCGTGGGTGGGGGAATGGGGGCTTGGGGGAAGGTAGAGCTGAAGCTCCTTTGTCAGTGCTGACCTCTGATTTCATCCAAGAGAGCAGTGACCAGGAGTGGGGACAAGAGGGTAAAGTCCTTGAGCTGGAATACTGACCCGTGACAGGCTGAGAGGGATTTCGCAAGTGCTTCTGTGCTGGGTGGGGGCGGAGCTGTGGGAGGAGGGGCCGAGGACCAGCCCAGCCCAGTTCAGCTGCGGGCTATCTGATCAGCCTCATGCCAGGGCCACCCACTGGTCTCCAGCGCACAACAGAGGACAATCTCCCCACTCTTTCCTCCCTGGTGACGGAGGCGGGGCACGACCACCTGCCTTTTGTGTCAGCTCTTAGTTCCACGGCCAGCCTGAAGACCATCAGCTCGCCTCCCTCCTGGGAGGATGCAGGGGACGGGAGCCTGCGAAGCCCTGCCCTGTCATCTGCTGCATTCACTGATGGGTCCCAGGACTGCCAGGTGGTGTGCTGGTTCCAGTGCCACCGACTCTTCAGGCGCATCTTACTGCTCTCAGCTCCAAGCAGCTGCTGTCCCCTCATGAGCCACAGACCATTCCCTCCCTCATTCGGGCATCCAAGTGGTCACTACCCCTCTGTGGATCCTTTCTGTTCAGTGGAGGAAGGGGGGACGGGCGGGGAAAGCAGCTGAGCTGGGGGTATTTGTGACAGGTGTTCCCCTGCAGACTAGGATTTGATTTTCTGGATGAGCCTTAGAGATAGCCCTTACTTTCACCAGGTGTCTCGGTCTGCTGTCTCGGTCTGCTGTCCCCCAACCCCCATCAGCAGCCTTGCCTCATTTTGGTGCCTTAGGGCTCTCTTGCCCTGTGTGTAGTATTAGGTGGCTTGGCATGGATGTTCACCTTGTGTGCAAAAGTTTGCTGTCTGCCGATTGTCCTAGAGCTCAGCTTCATTTGGGGACATAATTTTGCTTTACTCTGGCTTCTTCATTTTCCCTAGGGGGCCTGCTGCCTAGATGGGCTGTCGGGGGAAGTGGAGGGGTTTGCTCAGCCCTGCAGTCTGCTTTTGAGCTTCCTGGGCTGAGAAGTTTGCCTAGTTGCTTGGCTGGGGGACTAGTGGCTGGAAAGTCATCGGGAAGGGAGGGTGCCTCTGACCTTACTCAGGTTGTTGGCTACAGCTTTTTGGGCCAGACCGTGCTGGATAGCGAAATGACAGGAGACTTGAGGTTCTTAATGCTAGGGAATCAGGACTTCGGGGGGCGCGAGCATCCCATTCAGTTGCAGTAAATAGCAAATGTCAGAACTGGAAAACCACCATATTACAGATGAGGAAACCGCTTCGTCCAAGGCCACATGACCAGGACCTGAGCCCGGGGCTGAGTCTCTGCCATCTGCTCCTTTTGTTGCTTGTGAAAACTGTCGTCTGTCTCGCTGCCCCCTTTGATGCCCTCTCCCTTTCCCCCCGCCCCCACTCAGGATGCTCCAGACCTTGTACGACTACTTCTGGTGGGAACGGCTGTGGCTGCCTGTGAACTTAACCTGGGCTGATCTAGAAGACCGAGATGGACGTGTCTACGCCAAAGCCTCAGACCTCTATATCACACTACCCCTGGCCCTGCTCTTCCTCATCATTCGATACTTCTTTGAGCTGTGAGCATACCATCCTACCTCCATGCCTTCCCTGGTGGCCAGCCCCAGTTTCTTGCACTTCAAGTGTCTCTTCCCGTTTAATTGGTCTTGGACCCTGGTGTTCTGGCCACCCAGGTCCCTGCCTACTATGTGTCCCCCCACTGAAGGCAGCATTGTCTTCCTGAGGACCCAGCACCCCCAGGCCCTTTCCGTCAATGGTTATTTGTTCTCACCCTCCTCCCCGCCTGGTCACTCGTGAACACAGGCAGCTTTGTCAGCTGTGGGCAGCCCAAGGAGGCCGGAGAGAGGGTTGCCGGGAAACTGAGGCCCTCTGAGGGACTGAGGTGGTTCAGGAGAGCCAGACGCCTCTCACTCATGTCCCTTCCCCAGTTATGTGGCCACACCACTGGCTGCCCTCCTGAACGTGAAGGAGAAAACTCGACTGCGGGCAGCCCCCAACCCCACCCTGGAGCATTTCTACCTGACCAGCGGCAAGCATCCCAAACAGGTACCGCTGCAGGCCGGCTCCGGAGCGGGGAAGGGGAGGCCTGGGTCGGGATGCCGCTCCGGTGGCTAAGTCGAGGAGGCAGTGGTGCTGACGTGGGCCATTCCCGGGGAGGGCGGGCGGGCGCTGCCGAGTTCTGGGCGAGCCGTGACGGGCCCCGTCGCTGCACACAGGCCGAGGTGGAGCTGCTGTCCAGGCAGAGCGGGCTCTCCGGCCGCCAGGTGGAGCGCTGGTTCCGCCGCCGCCGCAACCAGGACCGGCCCAGTCTCCTCAAGAAGTTCCGAGAAGCCAGGTGGGGAGGCCAAGGCACGAGAAGCTGGGGGCAGAGGGAGGTTTGGGGTGCCATGCCGGGAGTGGGGGGGCAGTGGCTGTGCGCAGGGTGAGATCTCATTCAAGAGGGAGGAATTGGGATCGTCCTGATGTTCCCAAGGGGTCTGGTTCTTGGGGGCGGTTGGAGGGCTGCTCCCGTCCCCCCCATTCTCCTGGCCACTTCCGCTTCCTCTTCCAGCTGGAGATTCACATTTTACCTGATTGCTTTCATCGCCGGCATGGCTGTCATTGTGGATGTGAGTGGGGATTACAGGGAGGTGGGAGGCGGTTCTCTGGCAAGGTGGGGGAGGCCATAGAATTTGGGCTCCTCTTTTAACCTGTCACCATCTCTCTGCAGAAACCCTGGTTCTATGACCTGAGGAAGGCTTGGGAGGGCTATCCCATACAGGTAGGATGGGGTCCTGACTTCCTTCCATGGGGGTGACTAATGGAATCGATGTAGGACAGGACTAGGACACACACCCCTTGTGAAGAGAGGACCCTGGGAATACGTGGCAGAAGGGACGGGTGTCGTGGCGTTGAACCACCTCAGCGGCCAGACGGGCTGGGCTTGGAGAGGCGAGACCCTTGGGTCCAGTCGCTCCAGCCTCTTACGTCCTGCGCCCCCGTTGCAGAGCATGATCCCCTCCCAGTACTGGTACTACATGATCGAACTTTCTTTCTACTGGTCCCTGCTCTTCAGCATCGCCTCTGATGTCAAGCGAAAGGTGGGTCAAGGGCCTGTGCCATTAAGCCCAGAAGCCCAAATAGAGTTCTGTGAACAGCCTCCCTCTGATTTTGTGGCGCTTTGGATGGAACCGTGGGACGTGGGGAACAGAAAGCCTGGGGGAGGAAGGAGTAGCAGGGGCTGGGGACAGGGAGAAGTCCTGGAGCCTACGTCTTTCCTGCAGGACTTCAAGGAACAGATCATCCACCACGTGGCCACCATCATCCTCATCAGCTTCTCCTGGTTCGCCAACTACATCCGGGCAGGGACTCTCATCATGGCGCTGCATGACTCTTCCGACTACCTGCTAGAGGTCAGGCTTTCTGGGCATTTCTTCAGACCCGGAGCCCCTGGTACAGGTTCTCCTGTCTCTCTGTCCTTCTCTGAGGGGTGGGGCGGGGCGGGGTGGGGCGTGTGATGTTCCTGGGACCGGGCACAGGGTGTGTGGTAGCGGGTGTACGTCTGAGCGTGCAGACGGGGGCTGTCTGTGCAGTCAGCCAAGATGTTTAACTACGCGGGATGGAAAAACACCTGCAACAACATCTTCATCGTCTTCGCCGTCGTCTTCATCATCACCCGACTGGTCATCCTGCCCTTCTGGTAAGTGGGCGACCAGACTGTGCTCCTCTCCTCGTGAAATCAGGAGTCCTGCCTCCTCCCCAGCCCCCTCCTTTCCGTACTGACAATCCTGTCCCTCCCTTCCGGGCCCCAGGATCCTGCACTGCACCGTGGTGTACCCACTGGAGCTCTACCCCGCCTTCTTCGGCTATTACTTCTTCAATTCCATGATGGGAGTGCTGCAGGCGCTGCACATCTTCTGGGCCTACCTCATTTTGCGCATGGCCCACAAGTTCATAACTGGAAAGGTGAGGGTGCTGTCCCTGTTACGTGGGCCCGGCTGGCCCTCAACTCTAGACTGCCCACACCGCCCGCCACCGGCAAGCAACCCTCTAAACCTTGGGGCCCTGGGCGTGACTGGAACAAGCCCGTGCAGAGGCCGCCCTTAGGGGTTCTGTGGACATCGAATAACCCTTCATCTCAACCCTTCTCGCTTTCCACAGCAGGTAGAGGACGAACGCAGTGACCGGGAAGAAACAGAGAGCTCCGAGGGGGAGGAGCCTGTGGCTGGGGGAGGAGCAAAGAGCCGGCCCCTAGCCAATGGCCACCCCATCCTCAACAACCACCATCCTAAGAATGACTGAGCATTGTCCCTGCGCTCCGCTCAGATTAATGCGTAAAGCCAAGGAACTACCCCACCCTCCCCACAGGGTCACTAAGCTCTGGAGAGAAAGGAAGAGAGCCGGAGGAGAGTTCTCCTCTGCGCCCCCATCCTCCCCGCCTGTCACCCAGTTGCCTTTCAACCGAACCCTAACCAGCCTGCCCCCTGGTCTCTACCTGGGGAGCCTGGTTACACCCTTTGTTACAAGGGGGATGGTCTCATTTCCCGAGTTGTCCTTTCCATCGCTTTCAAGACCCCTCCTCAGCTCTAGGCACGGGGTTCACAACTCACATTCCTCACACTTCGGAATCTGGCCGTTTGCCTTTGACTCCCTGACCTCCAGAGCCAGGGTTGTGCCTTACTGTTCCACCTGTGGGCCTCTTTCTGCCAAAGCTGGACCAAGGCTCACCTTTCCAAGCTCCCTAACTTGGACCAGAAACCAAAGTTTTCCCTCCTAAGATGCAAGTGAATTGAGTGCAGGAAGGGGCACATGACCCTTGCCCTGCCTCTGCCAAAAATGGGGGCGGGGGGCACCACACTGGGGACTGCGTGGACAGTCTGTGTTACTTCTCTGCCAGCTGTCCCTGTAGTCACAGGTCCAAGATCTTACTGCCTCCTTTCTCTGGCCTCTTCCCCTAGGCTAGCTGGTTTGGAGTAGAATGGCAATTAGTTCTAATTTCTTTTTATTTATTAAACATTTGGGGTTTTGGTTTTAAAGCCAGAATTACAGCTAGCACCTGACATTTTAGCAGAGGGACCACGTCAGACCAAAATGTACTGTTAATGGTTTTTTTAATTAAAATATATTAAAGATTAAGTAAAAGATGGCAACATGTTTCTGCAACTATTAGGAATTGAGACAGGGGTGGTAAACTAAGCAAAGTAAGGTAGTCTTCCGCATGGTCACATAACAGTTTTAAATTTCACATGGCAAATAAGAAAGAGCAAAGGTAGAGAAAGTATAAGATTAATGACAGCTGCCCACTGGGGAGGATGGGCGGGGAGGGGGGACAGATGTCTCACTGAAAGACCCAGAACTGGGAATGTGGGGGCTGAGGGAAAGAAAACCAAACCACAACCTTAGTCTTAGCATCTTGTTGAAAGACTTTCAAGAAACAATACAAACCAGGGGTAGTAAACACACAGGCCTCTTTCCAGAACAGTCGGTTAGATGCATGAACACTTGAACAAAGGAGTCGGAAGGGAGGGATGAGCCACGAGGACTGAGGGATGTCAGGCCCAGGTTAGAGCAGTGGCCCCTCCCCGCCCCCTAGTGCCTGAGGGGGACGAGGGACCCTGCCTGCTAGCACCACGTGGAAGGGATCTCCTGATCCAGAACCCCGACTCCTGTGAGCCAGGAGCTGGGGCAGTAGCCTGGAGACTTGGGGCCCAGAGTTCAACAGTCAGGAAGACCCAGGTCCTGAGGCCAGGGCAGCTCAGGAAGGGAGCAGTGAGGAGCGAGTCTGTGCCCTAGAGCAGACGCCCTCTGCACTCGATGGCCCCACAGCAGCAGAGCAGCTCCTTGCCTTCCACGCTGCCCACCTCGTAGTTGTAGTCCCAAGTAAGTTCTGTCCCAGCCCGGATTCTCCTACAGGGGAAGAAAAGGGTGGACTGTGGTGGGGACAGCAGACACCGCAGCTGCCTGGGCTTAGTGTGCAGGCGGAGCTGGATCGTGCAGGGAGGAGGGGCCCAGGGACTTCAGTTGTCTTCGTCCCTTCCCCATGCTGGGCTGCTTTTCCTACCCAACCATCCCCTTTCCTGGCTCCCTCTTACTTGCTGGCAAAGAAGGCCACCCAGGGGAAGCGAAGGTCATGCGTATCCACGAAGACATTCTGGACAAACAGGTTGGGGCTGCAACTGTGCTGTAGGTTTAAGGACAGGGCCAATAAGAACCAAGAAAACAATCTGGCTTTGTGGCGTCAGTGAGAGTTGGACAACAATAATGCCATCTGATCCCTATCATAGCAGAGAGATTTTGTAAGAAAGCTACCTTTTTAAGATCCCTAGATATCAAGAATTTATAACAAGGTGAGTTTACATAGTCGTGTTAAAAGCACTAAAAATGTGAGGACCATGGAATAACCCGGCGTCTAGAGGCGAGGGAAAGAGGTCTCACGTTGAGGTAGCGGCCCAGGTTGCCTTCGAGCTTGGCGTCGATGATGTAGCAAGACTCCTCCCCGTCGTAGAACTGGCGTGTGTTCTTACGAACGGGGGCGCTTTCCCCCTTCTCCACGGACGCCATGTTGGTTGACTTAATGGCGATCCCATGGGTCGACTTAAGAGCGAAGCCTCGTGTTGATTTCACTGCCACCTGGCGCTTCATTGGACCTGGACAGGAAGGGGAACAGGGTCAGGACCCCTCAACGCATGACTGGATATGCTACCCCCATTTCACGTGCCCGCTGCAACTCAGGAATAACCAGCTGAGACTGTCAGTGGCCGTTTGTCGCAGCAGAGTTAGAGCTGCTGGAGAAGGGAGCTGAGGGAAGAGAAGGGGACAGGAAAGGAGAGGAAGGGGCCGCGTCGCACAGTATCCCAGCCCAGCTGGGAACCAGGGAGCCCTCCCAGAGACCTGTCGACTCTTAGGGTCTCAATCTTCCCCCTGCTTCTTTAGCTTCCTTTAAAAACCCTCGACCCCAACTTTGCTATGGCTCCTGCTATCACCCCGAATCCTTCCCGACTACCGGACATGTTCTTCTTGTCCTCAAAGTCGTCGCCTTCAGAGCCGGAAGAAATGGTCTGGATGTCGTCGCTGTCAACCGCTGTGGCTGCAGTCTGACCGGCAGCGGGCTTCCGGCTGGCGCCGCTGTCTCCCTCACTTTCTGTGCTGCTGGACAGCGTCAGCACATCCTGGGGAGGCGGAGGGGTCAGAGGACGGAAGGGGAGCAAACGGAGAGGGCCCCTCTGCGCCCTTGCTTTTAGTCAGGCAGAAGCGGGCTGAGGCTACGGCAAGGGGGAGGGGCAGGCGCTGGACGAAGGAAAACGAGGCAGGAAGCAGAGGCCAAAACAGCAAGAACAGCTTTGGCAGTAATTATGGTGACGGGCCTGACGAGGGGGGGAAGATGTTCCTTCACTCGGACCCCGAAGAGAACAGATGTCGGGGGGCAGCCACTCACATCGGCATGGGGCTGAGCTGAGGCCAGCAGGCGTCGGCTCTGATGCATACTCGTCTTACTCGGTGGGCGCCGAAGGCCTTCCGTCTTCATGGGAGAAGGATTGTAACCGTAGTTCCGCGCGCTCTCCATAACGCTGGCGGGAGGAATGAGAGGGGTCAGGTTACTGGCTGTTTCTCTGGCTGCTTCTGTAGGCTTGAGGTGAGCAGGCGGGTTTGGAAAACGGGTCAAAAGGAGGAACTTACACTGACATCTTGTTTCGGTCATCAGGGTCCTGGAAGAGAGCGCAAGTGAAGGGTTAAGTGTGTTTGTGGTCCTAGGCAGCGAATCTAACACTTAGACCTCATCTCAAATGACCTCCACAGACATTAGCCAGTGCAAGGCGCACTCTGAGGTGTGCGTGCAACTTGACAGCAACGCCCCTCTGCTCATCGGCAGACCCCCTGGGAGAGGTCTTCGACCTTACCAACAGTAGAGCATAAAAGGTTCACAGAAACACCGTGGGCAGCGGTCCCATGGGGACGAGGGACACGGTTCACTACCTGTGACGTGGTAAGTCTCAACATCATTCAAAATACATTTCAAATTCTTTTTTCTCTACTCTGAAAAGAAATGGAGATAACCTGAAATAGCATTCAATTAAAAAAGCACTTAGAAATCTTTCACTATGGAATGAACCAACCCAGCAGGTTGACTTTAAAATAATTTGGTTCTTTAAACATGATGGGAAGATAATCGTGTTTGCCAGAGAAATAACCATCAAGTAAATAATCGACGCGAGAGGCCTCATGGTGAGACTGCCGCCACGTTTGCCCCCACAG
>NW_011889100.1:229866-234209 GCF_000151845.1 Pteropus vampyrus | reverse complement strand
ATTTCCAGGCCCTCTTTGTCTGCGAAGTCATCTGTCAGAATTTTGCCTGGGAAGGAAGAGAATTAAAGGCCTTCCAGGGTCATGAGGCTCTTTTGGAAAGAACAGGGGTCATTCCATCAGCACCCGGCCCACCCGCACAGAGTCAAACGCCCCCAACGTGGGGTCTCACTTCTCTGGTGACACCTCCTCCTTCGTGTCTTCAGCGGGAGAGTACAGGGAGCTTACTACAGTCTTAAATCTTGCCCTTCCTGCCTTCCCATTCTTCCTCTTTGTTTAGCGAGAGCGAGCTCTCGGCTGCACTGAAGGCCCTCAGGGTGCAGTGGAGTGATGGGGCAGTGACGTGGGAGAAATGCTACCCCGCACTCTGCTGTCACGTCCCTCCGAAACCTCAC
This sequence comes from Pteropus vampyrus, assembly GCF_000151845.1. Classification (NCBI taxonomy): domain Eukaryota; kingdom Metazoa; phylum Chordata; class Mammalia; order Chiroptera; family Pteropodidae; genus Pteropus; species Pteropus vampyrus. The sequence goes on along the minus strand of NW_011889100.1, from coordinate 233,817 downwards.
ATCCACGATTTCGTCTCTTGTCATTCTTATCCTTATGAAGAAGCACTTTTGTCCCTCCCTCGTCCACCCGGACAAGCACATCACTTGTCATGTTCTTAACAGAAGAAAATCCCGGCCTCTTACTCCCAGTTCCCACGTCAAGCATTTTTTCTTACGTTCAAACTTGTCTGATTCGATTCCCCACCACGTCCTAACCCAGGAAAGCAAACCTTTCATCACCAACCTGCATAAATACAGACAAAGGAGCCCTTGGCAATGTCATCCAAGCAGCGGATACCCCAGCCCTTGTTCTGCGTCTTGAACAGCTGTAGCCGAACCTGTAGTCCATGCTGCACCAACCGGTTTGTGCACATGTTTGGGTCACAATTGCAGCGTTTGTTACACTCATAAACTCTGGGAAATTACAATAAAATCAATCAAGACATGACCACTAGAGCATCCATTAAATCCACAGAACTGTTATGACTCTCAAGGTGCCGTCATCACTTAGGCAGTGACTAAGTGAGCAGATTTACAGAACCGCCTGAGCTCTGATGCATTTGGGAATATAGCCCAAGGAAATAATTTGGAAGGGGGAAAAGTGATTTATAGATATTTATAGCACTACAGTTAGTAACAGTGAATACCAGAATGACTAACCCAGAGAAAAGCTAAGCAACTATGACGTGAACACAGATTAAGAGCCACGAAAATAGGTAGATAAGCTAGGCCAACTTGTAGAAACAGACGCTTCAAATAAAGATGTGTAAGAAAAACAGAAGCCAACACAATAGATGCCAAAGGAGTCAAGAGGAGGAACTGGCGCTCAAGTTCACGGGATTCTCTTTTTTTGGTGACACTGAGTTTCATTCCTCTACTCTCAACATTTATGAAAAGGCCAAGAGCTGTGCTAGACACTGGGGACACAGCAGTGGAAAAGTTGATAAACTGTCACCTCAGGGAGCTCATCTTCTATAGCTAGTTTAAGAAATTTAATAACTATTTTTAAAGCAAACTACTGAAGTTAGTCAACATTAAAGGAGGCAGTTACAGTGAGAAAACTCATCTTTTCAGGTTTCGGTGTTTCTGCTCTACCTGCCGCGCTCAGTGTTAGGACGTTACTTATTTTCCTGGCATGTAGATTAAAGGGAGAGGGTCATGTGGGGAAAGGACCACATCCCATGAGCTGGCGGTGGCATTAGCTGTTTCTTTCTGGCAGAGGTGTTAAGAGCGGCTTCCATTTACTGAACGACTGCTCCGTCCGGCGTTACGTCAATGCTTTACTTCCATTCTCTTAGTCTATCCTCAAAGTAGCCCTAAAAGGTTTTTTTTTTTTAACTTTAAGAAGATCATTAAAGCATAAAGCACACAGAGAAAAATAGAGACATGTCTACAGCTCAATGAATTTTCACGAAACCACCACAGAACCAGCACCGTATCATGAAACAACTTTGTTCAGTGCCTTAAAACCCCCTTGGGGATGGGGATGGGGATGGGGGGTTGGCGCTCATATTCTCCGTTTACTGATAAAACAGGATCAGTTTGGGAGGGATGAGACCAGAATTTGGACTCAGGTTTAATCACCACTAGATGAAACTTTCTGAGTAGCTACACTGAGATCATTCACTCAAAATCTGTTTGAGTTGTTACTACGTGACAGGCACAGGGTAACTAGTTGCTGATGATACCACGAGGAGCAAGACAGATGAGGTTCCCCACCTCATGGAGCTTAGATTCTAATGGAAAAGACAGGACAGAAACAAGTCACCAAATAGAAGAGACAAAAGTCGTCACAGATGCTATAAAGGACACAAACAGGGTGCTCAATGAGAGAACTAAGGGAGTGAAGATGACCTAGTTTTAGAGGGACCAGGAGAGTTTTCTCTGAGGAGGTGAGACTCAAGCTGAAGGAGTTGAAGGTTAAAGAAGATAACTGCAGAGAACAGTGGAAGGAGGCCAAGAAGGGGGCACAGGAGGCGCAGAGGGCCTCGAGGTAGGCTGGCAAGCACTGTGTGACCTGGATCCAGAACTGAAGGGTATCTGTGTGGCTGGAACAGTTCTGGAGGGAGAGAGATAAGGAGCAAGATAGTACAGTGTCCTGTGACCCAAGATTAAGAGCCGGAATGAAATGCAAAGTGTAGTAGTGAAGCTCTTAGAAAGTTTTCAGCAGGGAAGCGACATTATCATTTGTGGTTATTTGAAAACGTTTTTATGAAATGTTTCAAACATATAAAAAATGTACAATGAACACTCATCTACCACCCAGCATTATTAAGTCTATAAATGGTGTTAAAAGATTCAAATGTTGCTTATGATGAAAACTAACTACTACAGTGATGCAGCTAAAGCTAGTAACTATCTTTTCCTTTGCTTGTTTTTAATACGTATTCAGCACAAATTCATCTCCTGATTTCCCCAGTGTCTCGAACTGCTCTGAACATACTTGCACACAGAAGGTTTTTTATCAAACTGTTCGTTTTCCCGAAGTATCTCCTGCAGCCGGGTCTGGCCTGCTGCCATCCTGGCTGTTCTCTACCCCAGGCACACAGCTGTCGGCCTGGAAGCCTCCTCCCCTGCACTGTCATCTGTGGAATTCCCCTCGCCCCTCTTCTGAGTTGGATCCTGTTTCTTGAATCCATATGCCCTCCTCTCTCTTGACTTTCTCCCCTCACTTGAGTAAACATTTTCAGTAATTTTCTGCGAAGAGGAATAATGGAAATTTTCGAGGCGTTTCATACGCCTTTGGCCTACTTTAACACTCCACTCATAGTCTGCTCGGGTTTAGAACTCTAAGAAGTAATTTTTCCTTAGCATTCTGAAAGGATTCCTTAATTGCCATCTAGCTTCCAATGTTATTTTGAGAAGGCTGAAGTCATTTTAAATCTTTTTTTTTTTTTTTGGTAATCTATTTCTTCTCTCTAGAAGCTTTTCGGATTTTCCTTTTGTCCTCAGTGTTCTGTGGGACCAGTGATCACATTTTATTACCTGGAGTTTTAGTGGGGACCTATTTTCATCCATTGTGCTGGGACCCGATTGGCTCTTTAAATTTGGAAACACAGACCCTTCTGTTATAGGAAAACATGTGCATTATTTCACTGATGTCCTTGTCCTCTGTTCTGTTCTACTACTTACACATCTGGAGCACTAGGCTCATCAGCACACACGATCTTATGGAACCGCTTTACTAGGTTACGTCCCAGTCCTTCACTGTCCTCTTTCCCCTGACCTGTCCTCACCCTCACATGCTGGCTGCATCTCCACTGCTCGATCTCTGGGTGCAGAGCCTGGGGCTCACTCTCAGGCCCCCTTCTCTTCTGTCACCAATACTCTAAGTGAACCCATCCAAACTTTAAACACCACCCTACGCAGCCTTTACACGTCTCGGAAACCTCATTGCCTGGGCGCTTCCACTTGGACTGTCTAACATGAATCTCAAACGTCACATGGCTAGAACAGAAGCGGAATTTCACTCCGACCTCGACTCCTATCGTCTTCCAGCTCAGTAAAAAGCACCGACATCCATTTAGTTGCTCAAATATACAATGTAGGAACTGTCCTTGGTTGTTTCTTTCCTCCTCTACTCTACAGTCGATCTGCCTAGTTCTGTGGCTCTACCTCCACTGCACCCCGAATCTTTCTTCCATCCCTACGGACACTTTCGTTTTAGTCCAGCCCCAGCAACCGCCCCCTCTCACTTATATCTCCTAACTGACCTTCCAAATTCTTCTTTTGCTGCTCTACAACCTATTGTCCATACAGAAGCCAATCTAATCTTCAAAAGGCAGATCATTTGACTCCTTAAAATTCTCCAAATTTCCTATCGCACCATGAATTTGACTACAGTTCTCATTCGATTTACAAAGTCCTAAATAATCAGGTCTCTGCCATCTTCTCCTCTCTGAATGCATCTCACTTGCCACAGTAAATCACAATCTATTAGACACTCATACAGCTATAAAATTAAGATTACCT
>NW_011889100.1:226958-229816 GCF_000151845.1 Pteropus vampyrus | reverse complement strand
CTGCTCTGAACATACTTGCACACAGAAGGTTTTTTATCAAACTGTTCGTTTTCCCGAAGTATCTCCTGCAGCCGGGTCTGGCCTGCTGCCATCCTGGCTGTTCTCTACCCCAGGCACACAGCTGTCGGCCTGGAAGCCTCCTCCCCTGCACTGTCATCTGTGGAATTCCCCTCGCCCCTCTTCTGAGTTGGATCCTGTTTCTTGAATCCATATGCCCTCCTCTCTCTTGACTTTCTCCCCTCACTTGAGTAAACATTTTCAGTAATTTTCTGCGAAGAGGAATAATGGAAATTTTCGAGGCGTTTCATACGCCTTTGGCCTACTTTAACACTCCACTCATAGTCTGCTCGGGTTTAGAACTCTAAGAAGTAATTTTTCCTTAGCATTCTGAAAGGATTCCTTAATTGCCATCTAGCTTCCAATGTTATTTTGAGAAGGCTGAAGTCATTTTAAATCTTTTTTTTTTTTTTTGGTAATCTATTTCTTCTCTCTAGAAGCTTTTCGGATTTTCCTTTTGTCCTCAGTGTTCTGTGGGACCAGTGATCACATTTTATTACCTGGAGTTTTAGTGGGGACCTATTTTCATCCATTGTGCTGGGACCCGATTGGCTCTTTAAATTTGGAAACACAGACCCTTCTGTTATAGGAAAACATGTGCATTATTTCACTGATGTCCTTGTCCTCTGTTCTGTTCTACTACTTACACATCTGGAGCACTAGGCTCATCAGCACACACGATCTTATGGAACCGCTTTACTAGGTTACGTCCCAGTCCTTCACTGTCCTCTTTCCCCTGACCTGTCCTCACCCTCACATGCTGGCTGCATCTCCACTGCTCGATCTCTGGGTGCAGAGCCTGGGGCTCACTCTCAGGCCCCCTTCTCTTCTGTCACCAATACTCTAAGTGAACCCATCCAAACTTTAAACACCACCCTACGCAGCCTTTACACGTCTCGGAAACCTCATTGCCTGGGCGCTTCCACTTGGACTGTCTAACATGAATCTCAAACGTCACATGGCTAGAACAGAAGCGGAATTTCACTCCGACCTCGACTCCTATCGTCTTCCAGCTCAGTAAAAAGCACCGACATCCATTTAGTTGCTCAAATATACAATGTAGGAACTGTCCTTGGTTGTTTCTTTCCTCCTCTACTCTACAGTCTATCTGCCTAGTTCTGTGGCTCTACCTCCACTGCACCCCGAATCTTTCTTCCATCCCTACGGACACTTTCGTTTTAGTCCAGCCCCAGCAACCGCCCCCTCTCACTTATATCTCCTAACTGACCTTCCAAATTCTTCTTTTGCTGCTCTACAACCTATTGTCCATACAGAAGCCAATCTAATCTTCAAAAGGCAGATCGTTTGACTCCTTAAAATTCTCCAAATTTCCTATCGCACCATGAATTTGACTACAGTTCTCATTCGATTTACAAAGTCCTAAATAATCAGGTCTCTGCCATCTTCTCCTCTCTGAATGCATCTCACTTGCCACAGTAAATCACAATCTATTAGACACTCATACAGCTATAAAATTAAGATTACCTCTGACTGCAACAGAAAATTGCTAGACACTGTATTCAGGCATTGTGTCTTTGTCTCAAAGAAAGCCCAAGGAAGAAACGTGCCTGGATTTCATAAGATTTAATTGATGAAATGCCTGTTTCGGTTATTCTATTTCTGGTTCCAATGTTTAGAATACTGGTGGTTCCTGCGAGCAGAGAAAACCAAGAACACGCCCCCCAGTCTGCGGCGCCTCGCCTCGCCTCGCCTCGCCTCGCCCTGACCACTCACCCGGTGGGCAGACACTCTTCTAGCCTCTTGTACTGGTAGCCAGAGTTTGGGTTGATTTGGCCGCCTGGGGTGCAGGCTGTAGCCTGGATAGTTAGCTGATGACAGGCGCACTTGGACCTGTATGAGACAGAAAAGGACAGCTAGAGCCATGAGACTTTCTCTAGAGGGAAGTACTAAAAGGATGGCGATAAGGTAGTGAAATTTCATTTTCTTCTCTCAAACACATAAATGAAAAAGGAAAAGACAAAGTAAGATGACAGCGTGAGAAAACAGAGAGACAGAGAATGACACCGAAAGCATGGTGGAGCGAGGCAGAGGAGGAGGAGGAGGAGACTCGGAGCAAGCAGCAAACGTGACACGTGCACTCAGGGCCGTGCAGGGCAGGGCAACCCCAGCATCCCTAGCTCATAGCTTTCACGGAAGCATAAAGGCAAGCGCTCCAGCTGAGGGAGGAGGTACAAGGAGGTGAGGGAAGGGGAGAGAAACACAGATACAAGGCAGAGGCGGCGGTGAATGGCAGGGCTGGCAATACCCCTACCAACTCACTTGTCCCGGCACCCATCCTTGCAGTCACAGCCGACCAGAAATTCGGGGCCTGTGTTAATGAAAACACCCTTGCCCGGGATTCGTTCCTTGCTGTAGGCCACCTGGGGTGGGGGTGTTGTGTCAATCTCATTGACACAGGATAGGGGAACATCTTCTTTCCCATAGGTGATGTCCAAAATATAGTAGAAAGGCTTATAGGGCTGAAACTTCCGGTCCACGAGAACATACGGATCCAAACAGAACATCTCCAGGAAGAGGAAGTCACAACCAGTCTCAAAAAGGTAGCGCTCGATCTCCTGCATTGTCCGAAGACAGAGGCCACAGGGTGTCTTATAGATAACGTGAAAGCCCATCTTGCGGTTAACCCGCCGCCGGGCTGTCATCCGCCGGAAGTCATACAGGAGCGGGACTAGCAGAGGGTTCTTGCCCCGGTACTGCTCACTTAGTATGGGTCTGACTCGGGACAGACACGTATAGCTGCAGACGTGAGGTAAGTAGAAAAGCTTCTCCATGGGGGCGCG
>NW_011889100.1:204908-226648 GCF_000151845.1 Pteropus vampyrus | reverse complement strand
CTCCTCTAGTCAGCTTTTCCCTCGCTTTACCAAAAAGCCTGGACAGGGAAGTGTCCTGGTTACTCATCACTGACCGGTAATCTATTTCAAGTGTGTGTACCGTGTCCTAAAATTTCTTTTTGCCTGTAAATTATGGAAGTGGACTTCGAGCTTCTACCGATGCTTTTTTTTCCTGCTATGACCTATAAACGTTCTGACTCCCATGATTCAAGGAAAGAGGCTGTAGTGTCCCTCTTCATTGTGGCAACGATTACGCCACATTCGATAAGTTTTAACAAATGACTTTCTGGTGATTCTGAATTTCTAGGCACCTAGTTTCTATTTTAATTATGTTTACGTTCTATTTCTTGGAAACTTCCAAGGTTAAAGCTTTCAAGTCCAAACTCCTCACCATCATAGCCTTAACAAAACCCCTTGGAACCAAAGAACCTCCCTATAAGTGACCACTCTGTCCACACAGCCCATCTCCACCAGAGAGGCTGAGATTTTTCTCACCTATATGTCTGGTTGATTCCAGGTTTCCCACTGGAAACATTTTCACTGAGTGCAGGGGACGCGGGGGAGGAGTGACCAGAGCCCACAGATCCTGGCCGGAAAGACGTGCTCTTTTTGGCCACCTGCTTCCGTGACTGGGCAAGCTGGCTTTCTAAGCTTCTGGGAGATTAAAGAAGAAATCACATGGTAAAGGATGCAGAGAGCATAAACTATGAAAGAAACTGACAAAAAAAGAAGGAACAGCACTCACTCAATGTCACCTGCCTGGGGGGACAGAGGTGGAGCAGGTGGGGTGGGTGGACCGGGTGGGGCGGGTGGGGCTGCAGGCTGTGGGAGCTCCATTGGCTTAAACTGGGTTCCAGTGCTGGTCAGATCCTGGGTATACTGGACCACAGGGCCTTTGCTCCTCACAGCACCTATAGGAAAAAGGAAACTGACCTTTGAGAAGATGACAGCTGTGTCACCTATACTCAAGCACACACCTGATCCTCAATTTACGTAATGCAAAAAAGCATAAATACAAACATTCTGATGAAGTGCTAAGACCGTAGGTTCCCAATATTTACACACCAATGAGTGGGAATACTGGCACAGGCTGACTTTGACTTAAATAAGGCTTTATCTTCCTGCCTCAGATGATTTATGTTAGTAACAATGTTTCGGTGAAAATTTTCAAAAATACATTCTTTGATCAACTAGTGTAGTCGGGAGAAATCAACCAGAAAGTATGCCAGGAACATTAGAAAACAAAAACAGTTTGGGCTTTGAAAAAGCTGACCACAGATAACGAACAGCGGATAACCTGCGTGGGAGTACCAGAGATCACTACTCCCACCAACGCCCCTAACCCCTAACCCAAGCCAGTCAGTCCAGACGTTTATGTGGTTGCTTAGAACGAATGACAGCCACAGCATGTGGAGGCAGCACCTCAAACCTATCACCACTACTGGAAAACTCAGGGCACACGTCCTGTTTCCACTGAACCAGTGTCATCCTGGTAAACAAAGGACAGCCGTTGTATACGGTCTCCTTTGCTGGCCGGTCCACTTCCCCCGTCCCCAAGATCTTTTGGGCCACATACCCATGTTCGGACGTGTCCTGAGCTGTCCTCCGTGCTTCTTCTCCAGCGCGGAGGCCGAGGACGTCTTCATGCTGAACATGGGCTCCAGCCGCGTGGAGCCTCGGTAGATCCATTCACACCTTTTGTCGTCCTGGCAGGTTGGGAGGAAGGAAGGGCGGGGGAAATGTGTTAATGACTAAGGCACCCCTGCAATTTGTGCAGAATACACACCATGTGCCTCCTCAGAAAAAACTCCTCGAGGAGCCCTCAATAAACTGTGCCGGGCTCCGCGACAGGCATCAGAAATACAAGTCAGAAAAACATGTATTCCTTAAGAAATGTCAGGAGTGCTACATGTTTTTTACTGAGAACCATGACCAGGAAAATAAGGCCTTAGGAACAAAAAACTAGGATACCTCAGGGAAAAAATATAATCCTAAGTAAGGCGTGAAAAGGGAGAAAAGGATGGGTACATAAGATCTACGGGTTAAACTGGGCCTTGAAAGATCAGTAAGCCCAATTCCTTGATCCCTACTTCCTTGTCCCACTACGCTACCAAATCTCCAACCATGGACAAATGGACTGGATGCTTTCTCCGTCCCCACGTGCAATGTGAATACTCGTAGAGAAAACAACCCAAACCGCCACCGTGCAGGTTAGTACTGTAATTAAACTCAGGGAGTTTATTTTCAACCGCCACCCACAGAGGAACAAAAAGGACAAAGTAAAACTTGACCCCAAACAGTGAGAACGGATAGGAGAATAAGAAAGAGGAAAACCGTCAAGTTTTACAAAACCATCCTCATTGTCTCTTACGCTCCCCCACCCCTCCCGGACCCCTGCCCCCAAAACCCTAGGGAAGGGCAGTACCAGGAAGAGGATCCTGACCAAGCTGCCGTCCACCTCCTCAACCCGGGACTTCCACCACGTGCCTTCCCACTCGGTCTTGATGAGCTGGCCGCTCTTGAGCAGCACCATGGGGCGGTTGGGATAAGCAGTGATGTACTCCTCGATGAAATCTCGGCAGGAGATGTCTTCTATGTCCTCCCAAGTCTTTTTCACTGTCCCAAGGAAGAAGCGGGGCTGAGAGGGGGCAGGTAGGGCACCTCTTGATAGGAAAAATGGTTGGTTTGGCATTTTTTAAGTTGAGAGGGACGGAAAAATAAATGAAGAAATCATAACCTCGAGGGGAGCAAAACTAACATCACCTAAAGGTACTGAACCTAATGTGTAAACGCTCACGCAAATCAAGGAAATACTAAAAAAAAGCAATACGCATATACAGGGGAGTCCTCATTTCATAAAAAAGAGAATGTTTCTACTTAGGAAAATTCAAGTGGAAATTCTTGCTACGTTGATGTACGTCTAGCAGTAAATCAAAAAAGATCAGGTGGCATCATGAAATTGATAAAAAAAAATTTCTCCTTCCTTCTCATTCTCTATCAGGCTTTTAAGGGTTCCTGGATGCATTCGCTGCCACGTTATGTGAAAACAACAGTGTTAGTTGACTCTCCAACAATTAAAAACTGTTGCTTCTGTAGGAATCTGTCCCCAAGCCAGTCGCGGCACAGAGAACATCACAAAGCCTTGATCTTACACAGCTTATGTAGAAAGCGCTATGGAGACCGCAGACTTACACACACTCTAGGAAAGCAGTACCACCGTCTCATACTTGTCACTTAGAAATGAAATCGAAACACATCTACAGTATGGGTACCCACCCAAAGTCAGTCATGACCTTCCAATGTTTCACTCGTTGGCCACAAAGACCCAGCATTAGAGATAAACAAATAAAACTGTATCTCCCAACGGTTTTATTCATCGAACTTACACTCTTTGAGACTGAAGCACCAAAAACGCTAGGGGTTTTCAACGGGTTGTCTTTAGAAGAACTACAAGGCAGAGGAAGATGGACAGAACTAAGGAAGAAAGGAAGAACACTCACGTGGCCGGCAAATGGGATACAGTTCGGACTGTGTGACATAGGAAGCGTAGCCATCATCAAAGAAAATGAGAAACCTGTAAGGAAACAGGGATGGTGGAAAGATCAGGGCGTTACGTTAAACATGACCTACAGACGTTATCCGTCACAGGTTCCACTCCTCAGCAAACAGGACACACTGCAGAGAGGAGTTCCAGTCAGTCAACTACCTTCTTCTCGTTACGCTTTCTTCCCTCCCCAAGCGTTAAGAATGTTCCCTGGATCTAACCAACACACCCCCACTTTTCCAAAAGCTATTTATTCTTATTCTGCTTTCAGATTCCTATTCTGAACACCATTACTTCTCCCCTTCACTTCTATGTGAATTCCCTATTCCTCTGACCATTAATCAACCCTGAGTCCTCTCTCCTAGATTTCTTCTGAGTGTTCTCCTTGAGAAAAGGAACAAAAAGGAGAAAGAGAAAATCACCCATATGACGCCTGTGGCAAAGAAAGAGGTGGGTTTCTGGCCACTGGGGACTAAGAGCATGAAGGCTAATTGTAAGCTCTGGACTATGGCTTGAACAGGGCAGGCGCTGTGCTCCCGGCCTCCGCGCTCTGTGCGATCCTCTGTCCAGGTACCTGAGCTTGTTTTTGACGTTCGGCGTCTCAGCTACAATGCCAGCATAGAGCCAGACCTGATTGCCATCTTTGTATTTGGCCACCACTCGACTGCCCACATACAGCTTGTCAGCAGGAGGGTGGTAATCATAGGCAATGTGGTTCCCCGACAGCAGGCTCTTTCCTTTGTTGTCAAATTTCACCTTGTACTTCTTTCCCGGCCCTAAGTAGAAGGGAAAGGCAAACAAAAAACTTTTAAAAGCCATCGGTTTCTGTGTAAATCCTGACTACTAAGGAAGAGACGAGAGGCAAGTCTGCGGGGAAAAGAAACGATCAACAATGGAGACCTGCAGGCTGACGCTCAATGCTTCCTCCTCTAGCTTGAACATACCAACCGTCTGGATGGCAATAAGGGTGCCTTTGTGCCAAGTCTTGGTTCTCTTCTTGCCCAGAATGCGCATGCTGACTATCAGGTCACCATCTTTGCTCAGTTCTCCAGACATCTGACTCAGGGCTCCTACAGAAGAAAACAAAGTTGTTATAAAGAGGCAGGACACGAACAGGGGAGAGAAAGGAAGAGTGAAGAGGGCAGCAGGGTAATCGGGGAGAACGAGGCAATCGCTGATCCTTGGCCACTTGTGCCGCTCTCTTGGCTATGGGCCAGCAACAGAGGACACGGCTGACTCAACTGTTACGCTAACAGAAAAAGCTGAGTAACTGAAAGTCACATGTAATTCCAGAACACCTCCCTTTAAGCCAATGTTTCCAACTCCTTATTAGCAACAATATTAACTACCATTAAACGCAAAGAAGCATTTATAAAACATTTTCTCCTAAGAGCCCCAGTCTACAAAGTTTCCTTCAAACTGCTTTGTAAGTGTTTGAATTAATCGCTTCTCTCTGAACTCCATCTGGAAGTAGACATGAGCTAAAAAGGTATTTGGAGAAAGCCATCACACATAGGCAAAAGACTTAAGCGGACAACAAGGAAAAATAAAATCACAATCTTATACTGACTTATATAGCCTGCAGCGTTAGAAGAACCCAACGGAAGTAGAGAAGGTTCTCAGATGCCAAAACAAAGCCAGTTATCCATGAAATCTCTGTGGCTTCACCCCCACCTGTACTGAGGTACCTCCTGACTCTACCTTTGTGCAGCTCTTGGGAACTGCTCTTCTTGTTGACAGCATCCATGAACTTCTGGACATCCTGAGCCGACTTCCTTAAGGCAGCCATAGCTTCACGGAGCTGTGAGGAAGGGGATGAGGGGAATAAGTTTTAAAATAGCATGGGTTAGGAATAACTTTAGAATAAAAAATAACTTGTCTCCCAAAAAGTAAAACAGAAATAGTTATGTTTGGATACTTATGGTTACTTTATCAGGCAAACTGCACTTTCTTACAAATCGTTCAGAAATCAGCCTTCCTTGATTAATGTCACCTGGTGGGTCACTGCCAAATTCTATATTCATATAGCACTTCAGCGCATGCACCTCTAAGTAACCTCTTTCACATTCTCTTACTGTCTGTCAGAGGACTGCAACCCACAAGGCTGTCTACAGGGTGAATGATTATATGTCAATGGCTGAACTGACTGAATGGTCAAGTCAAAAGTGTCTCCCATTTTTATATTCTCTCTCGCCCTTCCCCTGCCCATTCCAATTCACCTTCTGGTCTTTTGGAGTTCTGCTCCCGGCATCACCTATGGATGAGAAAAACTCTAATGAGCATAAGATATTTATAAATAAGAATTTCCAAGAAGTCAAGAACTAAGCCACTTAAAAACATTATCAGGGAAGTACTCTCAGTAACAACTGCAATGAAGATATAGATATATATCTAAAAGTACCAAAAGGGTCCGGAGAGATACAGCAAATAGGTGACAGTGCTTACCTGGGGTTTCCACTATATATTTGAATTTTTATAACAATAATTTACTTATGGATTATCTGAATAATGTGAAAACTGAGATGTGGTCAATAAATTAAGCAAAAATGTTTATTCTTGAGTAGTACTGTACCATAGGACTTCTTGCTATGATAGAATTGTTCCATATGTGCACCATCTAATCTGTTAACATGTGGCTAAGAAAATGAAACATGGCTAGTGCAACGAAGAAAATAAATTTAAAACTTCATTATTTTTATTTTTTTTAAATTCAGGTATAATTCACGTATCATAAAATTTACCCTTTAAAACTTTAAAACTGTTTGAGTCAGTGGATTTTAGTATATTCACAAGGTTGTACGGCCTACACCACTATCTAATTCCAGAACATCCTCATTACCCTCAAAAGAAAATCTACTAATGAGTATGGGGTTTCCTTTCTGGGGTGATAAAAACGCCCATTAGCAGTAACTCCCCATTCCATCCACTCCGGCCCCCAGCAACCGTTGATCTATTTTCTGTCTCTACGGATTTGCCTATTCTAGACATTTCATATAAACGGAGTCATACATACGTGGTTCATCATACAAACTTCATTTTTGTTGCAGCATTTATAAAACACCCCAGCAGCAGAATACAATTCAAGCGCACACGGATCACTCTCCAGGACAGATAATATGCTAGGCCATTAAAAACGTCTAATTTTAAAGGACTGAAATCATACAAAGTATGTTTTCTGATCACAATGAAATTAATTTACAACAGAAAGAAATCTGAGAAAGCCCCAAATACTTTGGAAATCAAACAATGAACAATGTACCTCTAAATAATCCACTGGTCAAAGAAAAATCACAAAGAAAATTAAAAATTGAGTTAAAAGAAAAAGAAAATACAACACATAAAAATTTATGAGATACAGTGAAGCAAGGCTTAAAAGGAATAGCTTTAAATGTTTACAGTAGAAAGGAAGAAAGGTCTAAAATCAATAATCTAAGCCTCCACTTTAAGAAACAATAAAAGGGCAAATCAAATCCAAATAAGTAGAAGGAAAAAATAAAGATCAGAGTAGAAATCAATGAAATAGAAAACAGAAAAACAGAAAAGAAAAATCAATGAACTCATTAAAAAGGTTCCTTGGAAAAGGGCAATAAAATTGATAAGACTTTAGCTAGACTAACCAAGGAGAAAACAAAAGAGATCCAAATACAACCAATATCAGGAATGAAAGAAATGACATCACTTCAGAACCTATGGAAATTAAAAAGGATCATAAAGGAATAATATAAACAACTCTAAGGCAATAATTTAGACAATTTAGGTGAAATGGACAAATTCCTAGAAAGACACAAATAAAACCAACTTGAGAAGAAAATCTAAATATATATGTGAGGTGAAGAAAATAACTTAGTAATTAAATCCCACAATCAATTCAGTGAGGTACCCTGGACTGGATCCTAGAATAGAAAATGTTCAAAAATCAAAGTATGAAGTTTAGATACAAATAATGTACCAATGTTTGCTTCTTAGTTTTGACCAAAGTATCGAAGTAACATAAGATATTAACATTAGAAGAAACTGGTGAAAGATATGCAGGAACTCTGTACTATCTTTGCAATTTTTTTGTAAATCTAAAATTATTCCAAACTAAAATGCTTATTTAAAAAAAAAAAAAAATCTTCCCACAAAGAAAAGTTCAGGTCAAGACAGTCTCACTGCTGAATTTATGAAACATTTAAGAAATAAATAATACCATTCCACACAAACTCGGAGGAGGTGGAACACTTCCTAACTCGTCTTATAAAGCCCATTACCCTGATACCAAAACAATAAAACTACCAACCAACAGTCCTCATGAACACAGGTGCAAAAATTCTTAACAAAATACTAGCAAATCCAATATGGCAGTATATAAAAAGGATTATAAACTAAACAAAGGGAGAGTAGTTTATTCCAGGAATGCAAGGTTGGTTTAACATTCAAAAAATATACCCTATTAACAGGATAAAGGACAAAAGCCATATAGCCATACGATCATCTGAGGATGACAGAGAAAAAGTAGCTGACAAAATCTAAAATCCTATCCAGCTATGATAAAAATATTCAGCAAAGTAGGAATAGAAGCAACTTCCCTCAGCCTGATAAAGGACATCTACAAAAACTCTACAACGCTATCATAATGCTTAAAGACCAAATGTTTTTCTCCTAAGATCAGAAACAAGGGAAGGATGTCTACTCTCAAAATCCTTATTCGACATTGCACTGGAGGTTCTAGAGAGTACAACAGGAAATAAAAGGAATCCCAACTGGAAATGAAGTAAAATTGACTTTATTTGCAGATGACATGATCTAGTATATAGAAAATCCTAAAGGATCCACGAAAAGCTTCTAGAAGTAATAAGTGAACTTAAATAAGATCACAGGCTACAAGATTAACACAAAAACAACTTTATTTTTATAATTTTTATATCCTATCAACCAACGATCCTAAAATGAAATTTAAAAAATTAAGAAATCCCATTCGCACTAGAATTAAAAAGAATACCATGGAGAGATGTACGATGTTCATGAATCAGAAGACCCAGTATGAGTTAAAAAGGCGATACTCCCCAAATTAATCTTTAGATTCAATACAGTTCCTATTAAAATCCTAGCAGGTTAAGAAAACATCTTTGGTAGAAACTGACAAGCTGTTCATAAAATTTGGAATATATACGAAATACAAAACACTTCGGAGACCTTTTGCTAACAAAGTGATTTTAATACTTACCATAAAGCTACAGTAATTAAAAGTGTGGTGCTGGTATACAGACAGGCATTTAGATAAATGTGATGAAACAGACCCTCACTTACATGGCCAGTACCAAAAGAACAGTCTTTTCAACAAATGGTGGTAGAACAACTGAACAGCCATAAGCACAAGAAACAAAAAACCACCCTCGATCCAACCTTAAAGATTTTTATTCTTCAAAAGACACTGTTAAGGAAATGAAAAGACTGGGAGAAAATACTTGTAAAATATATCTGACAAATAAATTGTACCTAAAGTAGAATACGTCTTCTAAGTCAATAATAAAGAGACGATCCAATTTTTTTAAAAAGGCAAACGATTTGAATAGGTATGTACCCAAAGAACATACATAAATAACATATGAGTATGTGAAAAGATGCTCAATGTCTCTGGGGAAATTTAAACTATGATCACAATGTGACAACACTACACACTCAATAGAACAGCTAAAATAGAAGACTGACAATACCAAGCAATGACAAGGTTGTAGAGAAACCGGAACTCCCACACTTTGCTAGTGGGAATGTAAAATGGTACAGCCACTTTGGAAAACAGCATGACAGTTTCTTAAAAACTCAAACATACACTTACCATAAGATCTAGCAATTCCACTCTGGGTAGAATATCCAAGACACATGAAACATAAGGTCCACAAGGAGACATACAAATTCCATAGCAGCATTACTCATAACAGCCTCAAACCGTAAATAATCTAAATGTTTATCGTTTGAGGAATGTGTAACAATATGTGGAACAGCCATATAACAGAATATTACATGTAATAATACATGTAATAATATAGATGAACCTCACACATGCAATATAGATGAACCTCAAAGACACTGTTAAGTGACAGAAACGAGACACAAAAGAAGACATACTGTGATTTTATACGACATTTCTAGAAAAGGCAAAACTTTACAGAAAGAAAGCAGATCAGTGATTGCTCAGGGTGACAACAAAGATTGAGCAAACAGGCATGAGGCAACATTTTGGGGTGATGCAATTATTCTAAAACTGGATTGTGGTGACTGCACTACTGTATAAATTTACTAAAACTCAAATTGTACACTTACAGTGGGTAAATTTTATAGCATGTAAATTATACCTTAAAAAAACTGTTTAAAAATAGAAAAAAACCCAAACAATCTGCTGTTTTGAGATGTGTACATAGGTGGTAATGCCACCTATAAAGAAAGAGAATTCAGAGGTCACACAGAATGGTGAAATGAGGGTGAGTCAATCAGGAAGTAGCACGCAGGGGACTTCTTGTAAGGTACTAACAACGCTCTATTTTTCCCTGTATCGGACAAGCTCAAAGGGTTGAAATATGATTTAGTGACATTGGCTTATCCTCTCTTCTACCGCCTATCTGCTCATCTCCCAGCATTTCAATTTCAGTCCTGAGACTTTCCTATCCATAGCTTCGTCTCTTACCTGAATCAATACTGAGGACATCATCGTCTTCATCAGGAATCTCAATTATTTCTGTAGGCCGGGAAGCTTCATCCTCGGAGCTACTGTCCCGGTACTGTAGTCCCAGTTTGGAGTAAAAGTCCTTCACCAAAGACTCACAATTAGTCACTGCCCTAATATTGGAACACATGTAGAAAAGGTCAAAGCCAGCAGAAGTAGGAGCCATTAGAGTTTATACATAAGTATACGCTGACCTCAATTTAAACAGCCATATTCCAAAGTCTGTTTAGAATTCAGAATGCTTTTCCCATACGAAAATGTTTAAAAGTGGTTTCCACACTAGTTCCTCAAAAATCCACAATAAGCCCAAAATAGGGTCCTTTCAATCATACCTCATCATTTACCTTGTTATTTGAAAAAGAGTTTTAAGTGACAACTAGGGCACTTCTGGGAGTCTAGGAGTAGATACAGAACTCTAGGAACTTATTAATGCTCCACAGTTACATAAGACAGCAACTCTTTACAGATCTTACTAAGAAAACAAACCACCTGTTCTAAAGTAGTGTGCACAAGGAAGAAGTGGAAGGGACTCAAGACGTGGACTCTAACCTTTGAGGAAGACTAAGGTTCTGCACATCTGTGCCTTACAAAGTGCTTGGCACAGTGTCACGAACAATTATATTTTAAACTGTCTGTCAATGGAGAGATTTCCTATTTCCCATGCAGTCCTCACCTGGACGCATCATCAAAGAGCTGGTCAACATGGGCCACTTCCGATTCCTTCTGTATTACCCATGTCTCCAACTCTGCTAACTGCTTCTTGCGTTGCTGTACACAGTCCATCTTTTCCAGTTCTTCATCGATGAACTGCCGAAGTTCCTCCATCGAGATACCCAGCTCCTCAACCACTGCTTGCTGCAGCTCTGCAATCTCTTCGGACTCCACTGCAGCTGTTGCTGCATCCAAACCAAGGCAGCCAGGGAGGGAGGACATGCTGTTGTCCTCTACATGGAACAAAAACTAAAATTATCTCTGGAGTCATTACAGCCACAATAGAGAATTTCAGTCCCATAATAAAACTCGTTCCTACTCCTTACTTGTTATTCAAATACATTAGGTTTGATTTTATGGTCTGTCTCTCCATGCTCCAGTATGATGCTGAGATTTTGTAGAGTTCTCATCTTATGCTACAGACTATAGGCCTGAATAAGATTTAAAAGTTTGAGAGGGCATATATTATGCAATAGGAAAGCTACCAGGAAATAATGTTTTAGGAAACTGAAGAGAACCAATTTACTGAGCAAGATACAGGCATACCTCGGAGATATTGTGGGCTGGGGTTCCAGACCACCTTAGTGAAGCGACTATTGCAAAAAAGAAGGGGCTTTGCTGGGAGAGGGGCTTTGCCTTCAGTTTGTAAAAAAATGTGACACCTATTAAGTGCAATAAAGTAAACTGCAATAAAAAGAGGAACGCCTGTATTTCTGTGACTTGTATTCCTTAATTGACTAATGAGATAAATCTGTTTGCTTGCTATTGATCAAATACCTCCACCTGGAGGAGAGCGGTTGGTCTATAACTCATTTTTTTAATTACTTGTTCTCCTTACATCACTTTGCTTCCATGTGGAAATTGACTTTTTAAAAGTCTATAATGCTTAAAAACACAAAAGCCTGCAGCAAAGAGATTTCTCCAAGGTAAAGGGAAATAAAGCAACCTGAGAATAAAACGCGGCTACCTAAAACCTAAAGAGCCTGCACATTGCTGCTCTTTGGCTCAAACGGTTAAAGCAAAACTGATGTCAGAATGCCATGCGACCCCAATGTCAGTTCTCACCGCCTCCATTTTCCCTCTGCCCACACACCGCCCCACCCCCGTGCTACCCATTTTAGGGGTGCGTCCCACCCCCGGGCAAACCCAGCTCAACCCCGCCCCCGCTCGCCTCAACGGGAAAACTTCCTTCCCACCCTCGTCCGACCTCTTCCCACGAACAAAACAGTCCAGACAAGCCTTTGGTCTCCAAATACCTCAATTAATTCCCCCACACCTCCCTGCTTCCAGCTACAATAGCTCTCTTTAGCCACCCGGACCCCAGACTCACGACTGAGGGGTGGGCCTCTGTGGGTGAGAACGAAAGGGAAAAGGGAGCGGGGGAGGGGAAGAAACGTGAGGGAGGGAAGGGGAAACGAAAGAGACGCCCGGAAGCAAACCTCAGGTGCCGTTCCGGTCCCCCACGACGGTGGCCTGACGGGGTCAAACCCAAAGCCGCAGGGCGCCCCTCCGAGGCCAGGCAAACTCAGGCGAGTGCGCATGCGTCAGAGCAGAGCCTTCCAGGGCACACGTGAGAAGCGGTTGGCAGGGTGAAGTGGGCGTGGCCTCCTGGAAGATATTACAGAAGTTCCGCCTCTTCCATCACCCCAACTAGTGGCCGCAGTACTGAACTTATTATGTAAAGGCTCAGTCGGACGACACCCTTAGGTTTAGATTTTTTTCCTCACTTCTACTTGATTTTGTTTTATTACGTAAGTCGTACAAATTGTAACGACTCGCGGAATAGCATGACGTAATAGGAAAAACATGATACTTGCTCCTCTCCCATCGCTTACTACCCTTGCTCCTTTGAGGTAAAACAGCTTAATTTTCTAGGCTTGTACGTACAAGGTCATCCCTGTGGGGTTTTTTTGGGGGGGAGGGTTTACATTTAACATGTGGACATCCCTTGAAGTCAATAAAAGATATAAAATGTATCTTTTTGACAGTTATATAATACTTCATAGTGTGGCTAAACCATTTTTAGAAATTTAGTTTATTTTCAGTTTTTTGCTGCTCCAAATAATGCAACTATAAAACATGAACATACTTTTGTAAAAGAAATATTTCTGTAGAAGAAATTCCCGCAAATGGAATCTGAGTAAAAATATATATGTACTCTTTTTTTTTTCATTTTAATAGAATCTGCTGTCGAGTTACTTTTTAAAAAGATTGAAACAATTTTTATTCCTATAGTAAATCTCTGAAAGTATCTGTTTCCCCATACCCTCCTGAGGACTAACCATTAACCATAATTTTGAAGAATTTGATACATGTTAAAATAGTGTCTGTTATCAGGGTAGACTAGCTTATGTTGTGGAAACAACTCCAAAAGCTTAAAACAAAAAAACCTTGTATTTCTTGCTCACATTGCATAATCACCTCTAGAAAGTTGGCAGTGGAGCTCTGCTTATGATAGCTCCTCAGGAACCCAGGCTGATGAGTAGTCATGCCAGAAGGAGAGAAAGCTAGGTCTCACATTGACAAATGAAGTGACTCAGGACACTTTCAGTTAGAACTCATTGGCTTGAATGACCCATAAGGCCCTACCCAACCAGAAGAGGGCCAGGAAGAACAGTCATGTCTCATCGCTCTGGAAGGAGGGAGAACCAGGTGTACCTGATGAAGCAGCACTGTTGACTGCCATGGTATTTCATTGATGTTTTAATTTCTTCAGTTATCTTTTACACTAACTATGCCTAACTTCATTTAAAAAGTATAAACCACAACCTGCTATGTAAGACTGGAAACAGGTGCGGAGCAGCCAGGACCATCCAAGTCTTTGAAATCCTCTCCTGCTGACCACGCTTTCACCTGTGCTCATTTCACCTGCTCGCCAGTTTCCTCTTACCCCTTTCAGTGCCTGTTTCCAATTGTTAAGACACCGGGAATTGAGGTACAGAGGAGTGAAGCGCTCCTCTAGATATTTGAAATTCAGCATGTTCCAAACTCAAGACATCATGCTATTATCTTCTGACCCGAGCTAGAAATTTTAGACATAATATGCCCCATAAAACACATACAGACGATATTTATTGACTGTTTACTGCATAACAGGCACTGTGCTAAGCACTTGACGGTTATTATTTTGTCTAATTCTCGTACTTTTATGAGGTGAGAACTATTATTATTGTCTCTTATTGGATGAGAAAACTGAGGTGCAGAATTAAATTTCCCAAAGCTACGGAGCTAAAAAGTGTCAGAGCCAGATAGTTTAGCCCTCTAGCTTGTGGTCTTAAACCATTATTCAAAACAGCTTGCTTATCTTAGTTTGGAAATGTTTATTATATATTTTCCCTCCTTTTCCTATTCTATTCTCTTTTTCTAGCTCTTTCTCTTGCCAGAAAATTGCCTCCTAATTGGTAGCAGAATTAACCCCTGTCTCCGCTTCATTTCCTTAGTCCTTTCCGCTTGTGTGTTACCTGTGTGTCTCTGTCTTAGCCAGTTTGTGACTGACCGAAAGCTGAGGTCCTGTCTTAATCTTTGTTTCCCCGAGCCCCCGACATATTCCCTGTACGTGTGGTGCTCTGTACTGTGTGATGAATGAAGGGAAATCTTCGTTCTGCCCTGATTATGTTTCTATTAGATTCTTTCAGCTTTCTGATGTGCGTGTGGGTGGTTTGGGGGCAGAAATGAGGAATGGGGAATGTTGAAGAGAAACAGGAGCTATTTGGGGCATCATATTCCAGTCTGATTTTTAATTCACCCTCATAAAGCTGAAGCGATCAGATGTAGAGATCAACGTGTACGGTACATGGTATATGACATGCTATTATTTGTGTAAATAATGGCAACGACACACATTATTTCTTACATATACCTAAAATATCACCGGAAAGAGACATATGACCCCTGGTTGTCTCTGAAGAGGACGAATGGAAAGGTGGGGGACAAGAGCAGGACGACAGTGGGAGTCAGGGTTCTCACAGGACACCATTTTATACCTTTTAAATACTGAAACATGAAAACAGGTGGGTCATTCACACATATTACACTAAAAAGGAAAAGAAAAGGAAAATGTCTGGAAAGATACATTTATATTAAAAAACAAACTACCTTAACAGCAGTTACCTCTGGAAGAAAGCATTGGGAAGCAAGGCAGTGTCTAGAAATTTTTTGCATTTGTACGCTTAGGTAATGTTTGAAAGAAATTTTTTTACAATGTGCATTTATTACTTTTATGAAATGTTGACTCAAAAAACAAATATAGAATCCAATGCACGACCACACACGCTTTGTAGATTAACACTGGAAAGGGTCTGGCCCAGTAAAACTTCTCTGCAGACTGCTGGGATCTGGCTGACAGTGTAAGGTGGGTGAAAGGAATGTTTAAGGCATCAGATTGGGCCATAAAACCAGACAGACCCAAGGTCTGTGGGCTGCGACTCCCTGAATCTTCAAGGACTATCTTGCCCCTGGGGCTGGAGATGCTCTGTTGTCCAATGGCTAAGTTGCCTTGTCTCCTGAGTAGCATTCTCATTGGCCCTGTGCGAGTTTGCCTTGGGCCGTTCCTCTTTCTCTGCATCCAAAGAGGATCTACTTCTATTGACCTTCACATTGTTTGCCTTAGGTAGGTTACTGGAGGAAGTGGGATAACAGTCAAACCTGTGACCCTCTGGTGACTGCATACGGATGCGCTCATTAATCACCTGTTCATGTTGCATTTTATTTTAAGAGGTGGGGAAAACATTAACTTCTGAGTTCCTGGAGGGAACGTACTGTGGCCCTCCATGTGTCGACATCAGTATTGATCTGCTTTCATTTTACCCTGACCTGTACTTGCCATGAATTTCTTTTCATCAAATCAGGGTACAGATCTTCCTCTCTCTCTCTCTCTCTCTCTCTCTCTCGCTCTCGCTCTCGCTCTCGCTCTCGCTCTCGCTCTCGCTCTCGCTCTCGCTCTCTCTCGCCCTCCCATCCCCCCTTCCCAAGTTTAACCAATACAGCACACTCTGTTCTGGTGGAGGCAAAGTATAGTGTTTTCATTGGAAGCCTATGGTTCCCCTACCTCCATTTTCAAATAATTCCCCTACCTTCATTTTTCACTTACTCAGGCCAATCCTGCTTCCAGGAGTCAGGATCAGAGACAATTATCAAGTCTCTGTTAACAGTGTGTGGCTAGAGTTATGTCCCTATACCATTTGGTATTGCTGCTAAAGCCCGGTCCAGCATGGTCCCTTGTAGATATAGTGTGCTGGCCGGAAAATTACTGCTTGGCTATCGCCCATGGGAATGTAACATTCTAACAATAAGCTTTCTGCTTCTGTACCCCTGCTTGCACAACCGACCTATGGGTTGACAGGTAGTAAATAAGAGAAAAATAGACCTTTGTGTTTAAGACAGAATGAGGAATGGGATTTAGGGCTTAAAAACCTTGTACCTCTACATTTCGGGGCTGCTTAATTTGGGGTCTGTGTACCCCTGGCAGACCCAGCTGGCTGAATAAAGAGCATGTTTCCTATAACTCACTGATTTCTGGTGGTCCGTGTGTCTTTCGGGGGCTGGCGGCTACAACAATAGGTCTCTGAAGTGACTTACATGCTGGTCCATGTCTCTGCATAAGTCCACGTGATGCCTCACACTTAGATTCCAAGGTTATGGCTCTCTTAGTTCACATGCCAGGTCACCGTTGTCTAGAATACTTGGCTAGCATGACTGAACTTGAGAGCTTTAATTTCTCTCACTTACTGTGCCAGAACCAGTCCTCTTAAGTCAAACCCGTGGTGAGCCTTGGTTGGTGGTCTAGATGCTCCTTTTCCTTCTAATGAATTCTCTTAGGAACTTTCCTGCCCTTTGGCCATAGTCTACCGTATCATATTTCCCTAGCTACAGACTTTGGAGAATAGGGATTATGATTTTCTTCTCTTTTCTCTTAAAAGGTCCCTTGGATGATGATGATAACTGTGGTCGTCGTCATCATCATCATCATCATCATGTATTGTACATTAGTTTCCTGTGACTCCCATAACAAATTACCACAAACTAGGGGGCTATAAAAAAAAAACAGAAATATATATTCTCACACTGTTGGAGGGGCGAGGACCACACACAGTTGTTGGCAAGGCTGCACGCCCTCCACAGGTGCTGGGGAGAATCTTTCCTTGACTCTTCCAGTTGCCGATGCTTTCGGGTAAGAGTTCTTTAGCGTCTGGTTGTATGACTCCAGTCTCTGCCTCCATCTTCACATGGCCTCTTCCTCTGTTCTCCCTGTGTCTTCGCCTCTTCTGTCTTTTCTAAAGATACTGGTCATTGGATTTAAGGTTCACCTGGATAATCCAGGATGAGTTTATCTTGAGATCCTTAACTTACTTATATCTGCAAAGACCTTTTTTCCAAATAAGCTCACGTTTGTAGGTTTCAGGGGGGGTGAGGACATGGACATACCTTTTTGAGGGCCTATTTTCAACCTACTAGATGTTATTTTATCCATGAGGAAGCTAGGGCTGAGAGGGATTAAGGAATTCTCCCAAGGCAAATGAGTTCCCCTTTAGCACAGAGCTCTGTCCACTTGAGAAGGGCAGCAGACTTTATAAAACTTCACACACTAAAAAGGTCCCCTTAGACTGTTATCATAGGACAATTGATTCCTGCTGGCCTGACATTTGCATAAGTACAGGGATCACCTAGGACCACCTCTAGGAGGGCTTCTAGCTTTGGGTGTGCCTTACCGAGCATCATGATATTATATATTATGTGATAAAATTATGGCTGTTTTATCTTGAGGACATTAAATGCTGTAGAATTGAAACCCATGGCCTTATTTTAATCAATGAGTTCAAACCTGTCTCTGTACTACTTTTATACCCATTTCCCTGAGCAGGAACAATGCAAACTGGCTTGTGATTCATCTTTTTTATTATTCTCAACTCACCCTCAAGTGCCTATTGTGGAATGCAAGAGAAGGATGGCTGAGAAATAGGGAGGTGAAATAATATGAAGTCTGGATCATAATCATCTGTAGAAAAGAGTTTGAATCTCTTGTGAGGGGGAGTCGACCAGATCTTTTCATAGTTCAGCTCTGTGGTTGAGATGGTTCTGTGGTTGTGAAATCGGCTTTGTAGGGATTCGTCACCAACTTGGCACACCGAAAAATCATCCCCATCAGGAAAAGAAATAGGAAAACAACAAAGGCAATGGCAAAACCTTTGTCTACGTCAACGCTGCTGAACTCATCCATGGGCGCACACACCTCCTGAGCCTGTCCAGCTGTAGTTACTTGCTCAGGTATACCTTCAGATTTGTCATATTCCTAGACAAGAGAGGATAAAACAAGTTTATTGGTTTGCATGTGTATGCATGTATTTTTCTTAGTAATACACTATGTGGAAACCAAAGAGGCTTTGTGAAAAGAAAGTAGCAAGATTTATTGAAGAAGTTCTTATGAAACTGCTAAAGTTAGTATAGGTGACGTTCGAGATACACACATGAAAGCATAAAATACCTGGAGAATTACTCCAAGGCAAAACATGAGCAAATATATATAACTGAGAAATCAACTGGGCCTTCCTTGTCCTGTAAGATCCAGGTAAAGTTCACTCGAATATCCTAATTCTGTGTTGAGTCCAATTCTTCTCTAAGATTTTAAAATTCTCAGAGTACTTCTATTGTAACTAATTTGTCGTGGAGTCTTAACTTACTGGATGGGAACATAAAGTTGTTTTGTTTTTTTTCCTAATCACTATATGCTGTCATTCCCATCTCTTAATGAAAAATCAGGTACATTCCAGAAGCGATCGATTTCAGATATTAAAACTTAGTCCACTAGAACAATAATGAAAAGAACAAAGTCAGAAGACACTGACTTCCCAATCTCAAAACTCACTACAAAGCTACAGTTAAGTTACTAAACAGAGCGGTGCTGGCATAAGGATAAACATAAAGATTAATGGAATAGAATTGCCAGTCCAGAAATAAACGCATACCTATTGTCGACTGGTTTTTGACAACGGCGCCAACACCATTCAATGAGGAGAGAAAACAAATGGTGCTGAGACAATGAGCATCACAAGCAAAAGAATGAAGCTGGTCCCTTCACAACACATCTAAAAATCAACTCAAAATAGATCGAAGATCTAAAATGTAATAGGTAAAACTATACAACTTTTAGAGGAAAACAAAGGAATAAATCTTCATAACCTTGGTTTTGGCAAAGGATTTTTTAGATATGACATCAGAAACACAAGCAACAAAAGAAAAAAAGAGAAATTGAACTTCATCAGTTTAAAACCTTTGTGCTTCAAAGAGCAGTCAAGAAAGTGAAAAGACAACCCACAGAATGGGAGAAAATTTTTTGCAAATCATATAACTGATAAGGGACTTGTATCTAGAATACATAAAGAATTCTTATATCTGAATAAGAAGGCAAATAACTCCAGATATACAAATGGCCAATAAGCATAGGAGAAGATGTCCAATATTATTGGTCTTGAGAGGTTATTAATCAACCGGCATAAAGTTTCAGTTAAGCGGGATGAATAAGCTCTAGAGATCTGCTGTTCGACATTATACCTACTCAACGGTAATGTAAGGTACACTTAAACATTTAAGAGAGTAGATCCCATTGTTGCGTGTTCTTACATTAACAAGTTAAAATTAAAAAAAAAGAAAGGAAGAAAAGAGGTGTCTGGAGCAGCCCGTGGCAACAGAGTTGAGGTTAAATTGATCAAATATATATATATATTTTTTCTTGAGAGCCAGCTATGGACCCCACAGATAGGGACCAGCCTGGAAGGGTCATAGAAAAGAAGGTCAAGAGGGCTTCCCACTAGGTGAAGCTACCCTAACAGAACATGGCTGGATGTGAGCTTGGATTTGGCATTGTAAAGCCCAGCCAAAGGAGGGACGTTGACTCTGAGGGGTCTGAAGTTAGATAACCCTAGCGAGGGAATTTCTGAGGAAACCATGAAAAGCACATCATGAGAGTAAGAGGGCCGAACAACATTCAAGCCCAGAGAGAAAAAGTGCTAATAGATTTATTTTGAAAAATGGTTTAATGGGTCATTTGTGCCTCATCCTTTGTAGAGTGCTCTTTGAGAGCGGGTCACATGCGTTATCGTGATCTGCTTTTCATTGGCTTCTCCCTCCCTACATCTGCTAATATCCTTTTGGGCCTACTTCCAAAATCTCTTTCAAAAACATTTCCTTTCCTTTATCCCTGCGGCCACCACTGTCCTCTAGGCCATTGAATGTCAGACTCCTGCAACTACTCTCCAATTTCCTGAAAACATTTATTACCTTCCAAACCACAAAGCCATCTTTAATAAACATAAATCGATCAATCCTGTTAACCAAAAAAATGAAAGGCAAAAGTGAGAGGCAACAAATGTTTGGAATTCAAAACAATAGCTCTTCTGACTCAGGCAGAAGCCCAAATAGTGTTTTGATTAGGAGGTGAAGGCAAGAGGTTTTTATGAGAAAGGGAAGGGGAATACTTACATGAATAGAAGGAAGGAATTTCTATCGGTGTTAATAAGTCAAGGAAGGAATTTCTACAGGTGCAAATAAACTAAGTTATTCTTTAGCCATAAATGGTGGTGCTAATTCCAAAGAGTGTCTTTAGTTTGCAGCCAGCAGTCAGAACTTCTGCTTTCCTGTTAGCTTTGCAAACAGTTTTTTGGAATACAGTGTTGCTTTGGCCCAGTCCAAAGGTCATTTTGCCCTGTTTAAACATTTCAAAGGTTTGGGGCGTAAGACACACAGGGCAGTTCCTCTGGGAGGGCAGCTCCCCTGGGAGGGCAGCTCCCCTGGGAGGGCAGCTCCCATTCTATTTTGAAATGACTCCGTTTATTTGATTTTTCACAGTCCTCTGATTAAAATCCTTCAGCAGCTTCCCATTGTCTTCAAACTTCTTAATGAGGTTTCAAGCCTCTCCACAATTTGGTCTACCACGTTTATTGCCACTCTCTCTCTTGTACTTTTTAACCCAGCAATGCTGGACTTCTCACAATTCCATGAGTTTTGTACGATCCTCCTGTGAGTCAAAATTTCATTCCCCTCCTTCTACGTTCGAGTTTTAGTCCTTAGTTTAAATATTAATTTCCCAGGGAGATATCGCAGGAACATTCATCACTATAGTTTATTATATTTACTTTAGTGTCTGTCTTCTCTCATAAAATAGTAATCCTACATGAGAGTAGGGACCATATCTATTTTTTTTTTTTATCCTGAAATTCTAGGAAATGTTAAATGTTCAATATATATCCTTTCAACGAATAAATGCAGCCCTCCACTTTGCTAAAGCGGGCATGTAAAAATGTTGAATGGACAAATGACTTTGAGGACGTGGCATCGAATTAAGATAGAAGACTGTTGGGGATCTAAAAGAAAATAGTGTCAGCAAAGTGGTTAAGAATGAATCCAGATGTTAATGGATTAAGCAGGAGAGGGCAGTGAGGAAATGAAGACACTAAAATTTTAAATCATTTATGAGGAGTTCAATTAGGAAAGAAAGAAATGTAGGATAGCAGCTAAGAGCTTATTGCGGAGTCAAGTGAGGGATTCTTTTTCAAAGGCAGAATAGAAAAGTATCAGGTAGAATGAGTTTGGTTGCAAGTGACAGAAAAGTCCACTTAAGTGAGATTAAACAATACATGGAATGCATTGACTTATGAAGTTGAAGTCCACAGTAAGGTTACTTTAGGTATGGTTGGATCTAGAGATTCAAGGTTCTGCCCTCATATGTCTATGATTTTTCTCAACCTTACCTTTCTTCTATGTTGATTTTATACCCAGGCTGGCTTCCCC
>NW_011889100.1:186596-204143 GCF_000151845.1 Pteropus vampyrus | reverse complement strand
GAGTGAGTTTTTAGGGGTTTTTTTGGTCATGTAAAACTAAAATCTTACGATTTCATATATCAATCCCTTTTTTGCTTAAAATAGGGAGAATGGTTTCTGTTCTCTGCAAATAAACCGTGATGATGCAAATGCCAAGTCGAGTTTACTCCTGGAGTGCAGTGTAGTTTACATTAGGAAATCGATAAAGACGTTTATTTTATATACACATTTATTTTATATATGTATTTTTATATACACGCGGATTAAAAGAAAAATCATACGAACATTTCCATAATTGCAGAAAAAGCATTCGATCAAATTGAGTACTAATATAAAACACCCATATTAATATTCTTAGCAAAATAGGGATAGAAGGAAATACCTTTAACCCGATAAAGGTTATCAACCAAAAATGTATAGCAAACATTCTACTAAAAGTTCGAAAGTTGAAAGATTTTCCTTTTAAAAAGACGAAGATGCTCATTATCTTCACTTTAATTCAACATCATCCTGGAGGTTCTAACCAGTGTAGTAAAATATGATAAAGAAAAAAAAGTGGTATAAAGATTTAAAAGAAAGGAACAAAAATGTTTATTATTCACAGATGTTATTGCCTATAGAATAGTCTACAGAAAATATGAGAAATAAGCAAAGTTTAGCAAAGTATCTCGATAAGATACACAAGTCAATTGCATTTCTAAATGCCAGCAATAAACAATAAGAAAACATAACTTTGAAAAAGATAGTATTTACTATAGCACAAAAATACATAGGTATTTAAAAACAAATCTAACTAAAGTTAAGTAGGACTTGTTTGAAAGAAGTTATTCGATTTTATTGAAAGTCATCAAAGAACACCTAAGTAAATGGAGGGATATACCACATCTATAAATTCAACACGATAAAGTTGTTAATTCTCCCCAAATTGACCTTTAGATGCAGTGCAGTTCTGCCAAAATGCCATCAGGGTTTTTTGGGAAAACTGACAAACCAATTTTCTTAAGTGTCAATGGAAGCTCACAGGCCCAAGAATAAAGAAGACATTCTGAAGAAAAAGAATAGGGTGGAGAGATTTCCCAGGTTAATTATCAAGGTTTATTATAGAGCTATAGTATTTTTGACAGTGGGGTATATGTGCAGGTATAGATAATAGACCATTTGAGCAGGCTAGAGAGCCCAGAAACAAATCACACATTTAGGGAAATTTGAATTATAACATAATGGGTATTGTTGATCACACGAAAAGAGTGGACCGTTTAATAAGTGATACTGGAAAATAGGACATTCGTTTTAAAAAACTGCATCTATAGTTATATGTTAAAGGCAAACTTGCAAACCTATAGAAGAAAATATAGAATATCTTTATGACCTCATGATAGGGAAATAACTCTTAAACAAGATACAGGTGATACAATATATGTAAAAAGAGATTGATAAATTTGACCTTATAGTTAAGAGCTTCTGATCACCATCAACACCGTAAAGTGAGTCAAATTACAGTTCAAACTTGAAGAAGATATTTGCCATGCATATTTTTAACAAAAGGACTAGTATCCAAGTTAAAGAAAAAAACTCTTCCAACTTCATAAGAAAAAGACATGAACTGGCATTTCACACACACATACACACACACACATACACACACACCATGAATGGCACACAAATATAGGAAAAGGTGTTCAATTTCACTAGTACTCGTGAAAACATCGATATGAAACATATCAATATTTTTATCCACTAGATTGGTAAACATTAAGAAGTCTGATAACAAAAAGTATTGGCAAGGATGATTCATCTGAAGAGCCTATATACACTGCCTATCAACAATATCAGAGTAAATAAACATTGATAAAACTTCCTATGGAAAACCATTTGGCATTATTGGGTGAAGATGAATGTACATATTCTTCACAACCCAACAATTCCACTCTTGTATATAGACCAGGAGAAATATAAAAGAACATTATTGAGGTATTGTATGTACAAGCAAAAACCGAACAAACAACTCAAATGACCACTGCCTGGAGAATTCTTATATAAATTGTGGCATACTCCACAATCAAATATTATAAGCAGTGAAAAAAATGAACAAATGAATTAGATTCGCATCTAACAACATGGGTGAATCTTGGAAACATGTTGTTAAATGAAAAAAGCAAATTACAGAACATTGCACACATTATTATTTTACTAAATCCCCAAACAAGCAAAGCTGAACAACATTATTTAGAGGTGCGTATAAATGTGATAAATCTATTTTTTAAAAAAGTCAAGGAGTGATAAAGAAAATTCATGGCAATGGTTACTTCTGGGAGATAGGCAGGAAGATGATCTAAAGGAAAAAGCATACAGATAGATGTAGCAATAATATAATGGGAATGGCATAATTCTTAAATTAGGTTGTGGGTTCACAGCAGTTCATTTATTATTGTGTTTCATGACTTAAATATATTACATATCTATTTTGAATGATCAAATATTATAACATAAAAAAAGAATTAGGTTTGTGGGAGGCAGAGTAAAAGACAATTTTCCTTCACTGCAAATATATTATCAGGAATCAAAAAGTTCTTTGGAGTACAGCACTCACTGGCTCCAGAGACCAGTTTGTGGCAGGGGCCGGGGGAGCTCATTGGAAATTCCTGCTTGTCCATGCAATTCTTGGTTTTGGAAGGGCAAAAGGCACTCCTTTTAGATAAGTTGACTCCCAATGAGCATTTTTCCACTTTTAACTTAGGACCACATAGGGCAATATGTTTCTTTTCCATACGCAAGATTTTCAGGATTCGAAGATAGCTATCAAGAACTTGTTAACTCATTTCTTTAATCATTTCGTCATTTAATCATTCCTCGGAGAATATGGTCTTTCTATCACTCAAGTTTGTTTTCCATTGAAGAGATTCTGATGTGTCTATATCTCTTTTAAAATGTTGTGCCCAATAAAGCATATAAGACCCATGCAGACTCAAGATTGTTCATCTAGACATACTTTTATTACTTGACTTAAGACCATAATAAGCCTCAAAGTCAGGATAAGGGATTTGAATTAAATTCTTCCAGTCATAAGGAAACCACTGAAGGATTTTGAGCAGACAAACCCTTGAGAGCAGGGCCGTCCGTATCTCGCTGTGTATATCTCACTGACTAATTGGAACATAAGCTCTAAGCGTCAGGCCTGCGTCTGTCTCATTCATGGCATAGCTTCAGGACCTAGGGCAGGGCTGGTATTCCTACATGAATGAATGAATATCTGGATCAGAGCCCAGCACACTATGCACACACGGTTTATGCTTATTGAATGAAGGAAGGTAAATAATCAAAGCCACACTTTAGGAAGATAACTGATAACAGTATATAAAAGGTATTTGGGGCAGGAAATAACAGACACCATAGAGTGGAAACAGTGTCAACAAGAGGTAGCAAAAGCATAAACTTGCATAACAGAGTGAGTAACAAAAAAGAGGGCGTGGATGTGAGATTGTAACATAGCATTCCACGGGATTTGTAAGTTAAATGGATGTACAATGGGAGGAAGAAGGAAGTGATAAAGAAAACTCTGGGGCTTGAATTTGGATGGCTGAGAGAAAAATGTTACCATTCGTGGAATTATGTATTTTAGAAATGGCAGATATTTTAAGGGACGTTGATGAGTTCAGTTTGGGGTAGATTGAATTTAAGGCAGAAATGTGGGGCTGAAGTTTAGGAGTAAAGAGTAAGGTCTTGGGAGCTGAGAGTCACCCAAGGGTAGGAAATCACAGGAGCAGGTGAGATGGCCAAAGGGAAATCAGAAACAAATGTCTGCATTTATGGTGGAGAAAAGGTCAAGGAACCACAGAGGGAATAGGTACAAGGAGGAAAACCCAAGGAGTGTAGAGTAAGGAAACTGAAGAGATGAGGGTATTTCAAGGAGGGGGTTTGCCAACAGTCTCAAATGCTACAGAGAAGTAGAAAAATCTCAGTATCTGGAAACTGGAAAACATCCAGTCATCTTTGATTCTCTTTTTCCTTATCTAATTGAATCTGAATTCCTGAACTTTGAATCAAAGGTCTCTAGTTTACACACTCAAACATCTCACTCATAGCTGACAAATTTCAATAAGCTATTTTTCTCCTGTTAGGCTGATACCTTTCCTCCCTTCCCCTCAAAGAGTAAAATACATTTTTATTAGGGGGGGGGAGGCGGGCGGGGGGGAGGAAGAAAGGAATGGCTGATGTTGTTTTGGTTCCAATTATGCCATATATGTTTTTGGCTCATTTTCGAATGCAGGAATCAGATCCAGGTTTTCTAGGGCTTGAAGTTTATGCAATTTTATGCAGTACAAGATTCTGAATAAAAGACTACATAAAAAGTTTTACCTTAGAATGGGGAAAAAAATCACAATAAATTGTTCAAGCCTTGGATACTGTTTCCTTTCTTTGAGACCTCTTAGGCAAAATGGCTTTTCTTGGCAGACACAAATGACAGATAAAATGATAAATCCAAAATCTGTTTTTCCAAAGAATTTTTTTTGCCCTAGAATTTTTGCCCTAGAATTTTTTTAGTAGCTCTGAAGGTTTCTCTTTTTGAGATGAAGAAGCAGCACTGCTCAGGACTAGAGTGGGGAGAAGAAAGTTGGGCATCAATCTATTCGTTTATGTAAAATTTGATCTCGCTAAAGTAGAAAACAGAATAACAGCAAATCTGGAGCAAAGTCAGTTCATCTCTTAGTTAACATTACTCAGAAAGATCAATCGGCTTTTCCTTTCATTGTGTTTTCTTCCCAAATCACTTCATGTCCCCCATCTGAAGTATCTTATGTTTCTTAAACAAAAACAACTTAAAAAGATCCAGCTTTTCTCTCCTGGATATAAGTTTAGTCTGAAGGGAGAGGAGATGGTGAAGAAATACAATAATGCAGCTTTCTTACCATAATCCCCCAAATCAAAGACATCCTCTATCTAATAGGACCAATAGCAGTCTCCCCCGCTCCCAACTTGCCTCAAAACAAGACTGTGCCTAAGACATCCCCTCTCAGATGAAAGTTTCACTTTTCAAAAAAAATACTCCAAGAAAAAATAGCTCTTTATCTCTCTGTCATTTCCCTAGTATTTCCCAAGCTTGTAGAAAGGTACTATTAAACTCAGAACTGTTGGTTATGATTCCGTAAAAACTTCACCAGGAAGGCAATACGGTAGTTATTTACCTCTTGAAAGTGTGACATCCAAGGCTGGCTGTCGGCAGGGCAGTCCCCTCCTTCTCAAACACATCTCTTGGCAGCCTCTTCTCTTTTCATCAACCTCCTCTCACAAAAGGAGGGTGCTTGGGAGCTCTCACTCTTCCTCACGCCCACACTGAACTCTGAGGCTTCATGAATAGTTCAACTAAAATAGGATCAACTTTCAGACACTCCCATAGTGAGTGAGAAAATGATCCCACTAGATTAAATTGGAGCCTAGATCAGTAGAAGAATATTTCCACAACGTTGCCAGGGCTGGGCCAGCCAAGTTTAATATCTCCAGTGATATCGTCTAAGTAGGATCACATGGGTGGTAGAAGATGGGTCGGTAGCCAGCTTTTTAGCCCATGCAATGGTTCTCTGCATTAGTAGCATCACCCGGGAAATTGTGAGACATGTGCATTTTTGGAACTCCCCCGCCCCGCCCCTGCCCTGGGTCTCAACCTTAGTGAATCAGAAACTTTGGACGTGTCGGCATCTGTGTTTTAATCAGTCTCTCCAGGTGACTGTGATGTGTGATCAAGTTTGAGAACTACTTGTCAACAAGACCAGTGAAGCTCTAAAATCTCCCCTTTTCCGCAAAAAGGATTTACTTAGGACATTTGGGTCAGGAAAGTCAAAGCTATTCCACTTAGCTTAGTTATTATACACATGTTTATATACACCTCAAATGCAAAATTGACTGCTATATCCTCTGAAGTTTTAGTTCATTAAAAAAACTTCTATAGGGTGTGTGTGTGTGTGTGTGTGTGTGTGTGTGTGTATGCTTATAATATACAGAATATTTCTGTAGGAACACACTCCAGGGCTTCAAGGTGAGAAATTAGGTGGCTTATATTGTGCCATGTGCATATTACCTACTCAAAATTTCTTTCTTCAAGTAGAAAAAAATTTTCAAAATATCACACCTTTAAAAAAGTAACTCTCTTGAAAAATGTGTTTTATTTCATAAACATTTACTGAATGCCTGTGTGTATATCGCTGAGGACCAGAATGGAGAATGAGGAAGAGTCCCAGCCCTCAAACTTCTATTTTCCCAAATAACACTCAAAATAACAATTAAAACATACTTTCAGTTTCCAAGTTCTCTTGCTCTCGACCATATGAAATCGTGTGGAATTGTTGATGGAAGGTAAAAGCAGAATCTCTTTCTTTCTAGAGCAGGAAAAACCAAGGCCTGGGACAAAAGCACGCTTGGGGCTCATTATAACAGCTATCATTTATTCAGTGATGGACCTTAAAACAAAATTCTCTCTTTTGTTTTTCATAATTATAAAGGTCGTATAAAGTCATATCACATTCATGCTTTGCAGAAATCCATGCCAAAAGATAGAAATCTGCTACTGGTCACACTCTCTCTCCAGAGATATACTGTTAACAGTTTGGTGGATTCCTCCAGTTTTAATTTCTATATTTATTATACTTATTGTTTTTTACAAAATAATACTTATTTTATGCTTTTTTTCCCCCATTTAACAGAATATCTTGGACATCTTTCCATTTTAATACATGTCGGTCCATTTTATTTTTTTAAATGGCTGCTGAGTCCTCAGGTACCCCATTGCATTGAAAATGGTCCATTTTCCCCATCAGTGGGCATTTGGGTTGTTTCAAATTTTTTATTATTATATCAACATTGCAATGGGTATTCTTGAATATACTTCTCTGGATACTTGTAGAAATGTTTTTGTGGGGTAAATTCCTCAAAATATTAAAAATATAAATGCTGGGTTGTAGGATATGGACATTTAGAATTTTAGTAGGTATTGTCAAATTACATGCTAAAAATGTAACAGAAATTTACGGTACCTTCAAATAGGTATGAAAGTGCCTGTTTTTGTTTTTTTTTTTTTTTTTTACAGTATCACCAACATAGGTTACTTTCAATTTCTGAAATATTCATCCAGCTAATAGGCAAAAAATAATACCTTAGGTTTTAAAAACTTGTATTTCCCTAATTATGATGGTATATTCGAATTCTATTGTTTGTACATCTTTTGAAGATTTTTCTGTACCTATCTTTTCCATTCTTTGATTGGGCTACTCATCTTTTACTTATTGATTTGAAGATATATATACATATATATATATATTTTTTTAATTTAAAAATTTTTGTGATGCATGTTGTTCCCAGTTCCTGTCCTTTGCCACTCACCCCCTTACTTGAATTGACTCTTTATCAACATCAGCTTTCAGAATTCAACCTCTCTTCTCAGCCCAATAACCTTCTTCGTGCTTCTTGTTTCTCTGACCAATCTCATACCCTCCTACACACTTTTAAACTGTGCTGCTTCTGCAGCTCTAGAATCTTCCATCGCCAAGGTACCGATCTAATTTGTCAATCAGTTCTCCAATTCTGGGTAAACTGCTCTGTTGATTCTCTTTCCTCAGGCCTCTAAGTGAGTATTGGCAGACAAAGGAATAACAATGCTCTATAGTTTCATGAAAATTTATGCCCTCTCGCTCTGGGTTCTCTGAGCATCTGACAGCCATTTAATTCATACCTTTTTATTCATACACCTCCCAACCAATTGCCTGCACTCAACACCATTTCTACCTCCTATCTTCGGTGGAAGTTTCACCTATTATTTCTCGTTGGGAATCAAAGCTATTGCACGAGAGTCGTCAGCTTCCCTTCTTCCACGTCGAAATGCCTGCACTTTTCCAGTAAAGAGGTGCCTTAATTTTTCTGAGAGTGACACTTCCACATTCAGCCCTAACCTGTCTCCCTCTCTTCCATAGGACCAGCCTTACTTCTTTTCCTGGGCACATGTATTTTCTTGCATTTTTAATTTGCCTCATTCTACAAGCTCGGTCTATAGACACGTATTTTTTTTTATTCCCACCCTACCCCAGCTTCCATTTGATTACTTTCTCTTCATTGCCATGTATGCTAACGACCTGTTTCTATTTACTCACTTTTTATTCACATCTCACCTAGTGGAGCTGTGGTGTCCATTCCCTCTAGTCTCCTTAGATTTGCTCACCCTCTTCTTGAAGCATATGGTGCTGTTGCCCAAACGCTTTTATCTTGAAATTCCTTTGGCTTCCACAGCCCTTCTCTTTCCAGGTTGCCTCTTCCTCCTTCCGTAATCTAGAACAGGTATTTTTTTGAGACATTCTTCGTGCACCTTTTTCTTATTTCTATTAACTTTGGTGCTGTCATTCTCTGCAACCGCGAGCCTCTTGCAGTTGATGTACAAGTTTAGGTCTAAGTCCTAACCTCTCCTGTGGGCAGAGGCCCTGTCGTTTCATATGCTTAATAAGTATTTTTACCTGGCCGTCCCACCAAACAATCCATCGATTGAACCTCAACTGAACAAATCTGAACTTCCAGTTAGCATCTGTCTGTTACCGATATCACCCGAAAGCCTCCTTTGACATCCCAGCTTCCTTTCATTCCACATGGCATTACACAGCAGGCCTTGTTCATTACTCTGTCACAACATTATTCATGGCAATCATTGCCTTTTCAGTTTCATTGACCTATGTCAAGTCCTTGAAATTTCTCCTCTGGATTTCTGCATAGCTGTTTACCTAAGTGGATTTCCGGCTTCCAATCTCTCCCCTCCCCAAAATAACACGGATCAGTGTTCCTTTAAATTTTAACTATCAGGAGTAAGACTTCCAGATTAAAAAAAAATAATAAGTTATTTTTTTAGTATTAATATGTTCTATGTAATATTTGGAACATACTTACACAAAAAATGTATTTGTTGTTTATCTGAAGTTCAAACCAACTGGCCAACCTGTCTTTTTATTTGCTAAATCTGGCAACTCTATGTGGAGACATTTAAAACTGGAGCATCTGCAAACTACCATTTAAGTAATAGTTTAAAAATCATAGTAGTAATAGTAACTGTTTAATATTGGTGAACTGGAAACATGGGCACTAGATCCGTCTTCACAATTGACTTCCTAATTTGTGTTTCTACTAAAATTAGAAAATCTGAATTTACAATGGGTTTGTCAGATATCACAGTGAGTGTTTTGATGGCTACTAGATAATTCTGAATACAGTAGTCCTCCCTTATCTACGGAGGTACATTCCGAGACCACCAGTGGATGCTTAAAACTGCAGATAGTGTCAAATTCTATATGTATTGTTTTTTTCCCCATATATACATACCCATGATCAAATTTTATTTCTTCTCAAAGATTATGTTTACTGGCTGCTTTCTTACTATATTTATAGTTTGTACTAACTTGTTTTATGTTGAATCGGAATCATTAGAAATATTGACTACCTACTGTTCTCTGAATAAAACAGGAAGTGGACTGACATTTATTTATTGGAGGAATAATGTCCTCTCTGCACCCCAAAGTTACAACTCCATCGGTTTTGATCCCGAGATA
Organism: Pteropus vampyrus; assembly: GCF_000151845.1. NCBI lineage: Eukaryota > Metazoa > Chordata > Mammalia > Chiroptera > Pteropodidae > Pteropus > Pteropus vampyrus. The sequence goes on along the minus strand of NW_011889100.1, from coordinate 194,592 downwards.
CTTTTTTCACATTTTCTCAAAACTCACAAAGTAATTCTTTTTAAAATGAAATTTTTCTAAGTGAAATGTCTTCTTCTGTAACTTGAATTTTAAGTGATAAACCAAATAGGAAGTTTCTGGGCATTTTTCTTTATGTACCTTATATTTGCCGTGAAATGATTCATAGTGCGTACACCAACAGTATCCACTTGTAAGGTAAACATCTGTTAGCAAGTACATGGCTGATAATGCCCTTTCGTGTTGTATACTATGATTATTTCTGTGTGATATTTAATTAGAGATTTTTGCCAATATCTTGTTATGCTTCCTCCAAGCAAAACATTTGCTGTTAACTTTGTAGTTGGTTGTACAATCATCTCTGAAACAAAATGACTTTCGACAACTTTTTTAAATGAGGGATATAACTTGGATCTTTTTTTAACCACAAATTCATCCATGTCATATTGGAAAACAGTATTGTGCATTTACTCTGGAAATAAAATCCATTTTATTTGGCAGCAAGGTTATCATTTGTGGTTCAGAAATGACTTGAAAACTTTGATGTCTTTCCGAGTAACTGTTTGACAAAATTTCCTAACAGTCAAGGTGTAGCCAGCAAAGGACAAATAGATTGCTGGCCCAATAAAAACCAATTTTTAGATACTCATAGTTGTACTTACTAGTTGCATTTTTATTTTGTTGCGTGGATGAATTTACCAGATTTAAAGGCACATAATAACTCACATTCTAGATCAGCACTGCTAGCTACCTTTATTACATAACTTTGTTACTTTTTCCCCTACTTATGCTTCAATGTACTTCTTTTGAGTGGATGACTTCTTTTAGTGAATCTGAAATGCAACACAACAAAATAGCAACAAAGATTTAATTTTAACAAATGTAAACAATAATATACAAATTATGTAAAAATACCTTTGAGATAACTGTACTAAATGAATCAGTGTAATCGTTGATACATTGATTAACCTATAAGAATGCAAACATGTGCAATAGCATAATGAAGTTTCTGTTAAAATTATAATTAAACTATATTAAACCGTTTGCGAAAGATATGTAAGAAGGTAGCACCGTGTACTGCTAAAGCAAGGGATGGGGGGAACGCGTTCTCAGAGTGAGTGTCTTTGGTTTGTCTCCCACACTACTGCTCACTAGCTGGGTGTCCCTTTCTTTACTTCTTTGCTTCTGTTTCTTCATCTACAATATGTAAATACAGTAATAGAAACGACCTCAAAATGTTGTTGTGAGGATTAAATGAGTAAATACATATCTTAAGACAGTGTCTGGCCCGAAGTGCTCCAGGCTTCCTATTGGAAAATAAAACTCCAGCACTACATCCCTATCTTTGACCACAGGAATTGATCCCACTCTTAATCAAAATACCGTCTTCATACGTTGCCTCCTGTTTTTGGCTGTCGGTATCTCCCTTACTGGAGCCTAAGTGCCCAGATCCTCTTGGACTACTAGTTTCATACCAGACAGTCAAAAATTAGTTGTTGAACTTTTTCCACCAGGGACAAAGGTCCTTAAAAGAGGAAAAACTATAGAAAGGATCACGAATCACCATGTGAAGTTTAAGCCTTAAAGCATCTAAAGAGGATTCACAAAACCAGTCGTCTGCAGAGTGGCCAACCAGGCAAACCGACCACCAAACGAAGTTTTTCCGTAAAATTGTTTTTCACCGACGTCACTCATCGCTGACCTCTGACGTCCAGGAGGTGGGATTAGGGAGACAGCTGACTTCTTTCTCGCCTTCCCTCCTCCACTGGACCGGCTGGCTCAGTGGCTGGCCGACTTGGCGTTTCCATTGGTCAGTTTCCCCGAGGAGGCTGGCCGCGGGCCTGACTCCGCCCCCCTGTGGGCGGGGCCTCGCCCCGTAGGGTCTGGGGACGGTGGGGGTTGCTGCGGCCGCCATCTTGGATTCCGCGGTAGCGGTGGCGGTAGTAGGGCGCCGAGTCTGGGGAGTGGCTCTCCCCTTCCCCCTCCCCCCCGCTCCCCCCGGGTTCGGTGGCGGCGGCTCCTCCCCCTGGGGGGGTGGTGCGACGGCGGTGGCACCTACGGCCATGGCGGCAACCACTGCTAACCCCGGTGAGGAGACGGAGGACTGGGACGCCACTGAAGGAGGAGGGGCTGAAGGGGTTGGCAACTGAGGAGACCCAGGGCTGAGGGGCCGTAGTTGGGGCTGAGGGCGCTGGGACGCGCGGACGACGAGGAGGCGGTGGGGGAGGGGAGTGACCGGGGGAGGGGCCCAACCCTGGGGACTTGGGGAGCCCCGAGGTGGAGGGAAGGAGCGGGCGGGTGGGAGCCGGGCGCTTAAACAGGGTTCCTTGGGAGTTTCTTCGGAGCTGCTGCCCGCTCGGGGCCGGCCGGCCTCCGGTGCGCGGTGCGGTCCTCTTTCAACTCTCTGCCCACTGGAGCTGCTTGATGGCGAGTGAGCTGTGGGCAGAGCAACTCGGTTTACTTTAAAAGTAGTTTGGATTCATCAACACTAGACCACGTTGCTGTCTAGTTGAGGTGGTACTTCCAAGTGTTGAAAGTTTTAGATTTTAATTTAAATAAAAAAAAAATCTTTAAATGTATTCTCACAGTTTCTTTAGGCTGTACCTCTCTATCCCCCGGGCTAGTCTTTGAAACTTGCGTTTATGTATTACGAGGTGCCTCTGTTGTCTTTAGCTGCCGAGGGCAGAGGTTTGTTAAATGCTTGAGGTTCAGGACAGATCTTGCCAATAGCAAGCAAGCATCCAAAACACCAAGTTTAAATACTCTTGAATGTTGAGTCGAGGCATTTCCCATTCCGTAAGAAATATTCAGTTCCATGCCATTTTTAATTGAACATCTTTTCAAAAGGGTATTAAAAAAAATCTAACCAGTCGTGTCTAAGAGATGGAGTAATTCCACTATATTAGTTATTTCTCCCTAGGAAGTATTTCATTTTAGGGGTCCTAGTTAGCTTTGCTGACCTTGGCCATTCTTCTGCAAAATAAAATCCCTTCCTAGAAACCGTCTTTGATAACTTAAAAAAAAAAAAAAAAAAGCAAGAGGTGGGAGTGAATTTCTTGAAAATACAGTAGTGCTGTTTCCACGTTAAAATTTAAATTGGATTTTTTTCGTGTCTCTGAAAGTCAGTATTATTTTGCAATATCCACGTTTTCCTGTTACAGTTGAATCACCGTGAAATTACTGTCTTTTCCTACCATGTTTCTGGGAACAGCTATTTAAAGAAGTTAATTTGTCACATGTCGATATCATTTTAAAATCTTTTAAATTTTTTTAGAGGAAAAGGAGATAAAGTTAATGGCTCAAATTCCATTGTAGGAAGTGCTGTGTGATGTGTCAAATTGGAAAGATGCTATTATTGTAGCCTTGTAGTAAAATAGCCTATCTGTAAAGCAGGGAGTAAGTAAACAAGATTTTAAACTGATAACACATTGCAGAACACCCCTAGTCAAGTTGCAGAGCATTTCTTTTATTAAGGGGTGGCCCGGGTAAACAAGTTAATAGTGCATAAGTCAGAAGCTTTTTCCAGCAGCGTGGGCGGGGTTGTTTTATTGTGTTTTGTTTTTTAAACAATAACCACAATGACAATCTCTTGACCACATTTTCATTAGCTGATAAGTATCAGCTTAAATCTGTAAGCAGAAAATAGCATATATTTGTGCGGAATCCTTGCTCATAAAATAGTTGATTTTGTTGATTGCCCTTTGGCAGCCTGCTTCTGCACTTTTTAGATTTCTTTTTTGATGTTGAAAAATTCTTCTATCTTTTCCAAGTTGTTGATCACATGTTCAACAGAATATAATTAAATCAGAAGATGTATTTTCTTCATTTTTCCCTTTGCTCCTTTATATTAAAAGATTGAAGATGTGGACTTCTAGTAGCCTGTTGCGTTTTGGGAAATGAGGATGTGAATGAAGGGACACAAGGTGGAAATGAACTATGCTCAGTAAAAAGAAAGTTAAATGGTTTTTGGGTCAGAATTCTTTGCTGTATGGTCAGACCTTTCCTTAGAGCCATTTCAGGGACTAGAGACCTCATACCTATTTTTACTTTGTTTTTTTTTTTTTTTTTTTTTTTTTTTTTGTGGGTGGTTAAGTTTCCCTACATTTCATGTTCTATCTTTACATATGTCTGCAAATGGTTTTGGTAATAATTATTTAACTCTCTAAGCTTCATTTATATTAATTCGTAGTGTTAACAAAATGCTTGATTATTTTAATTGTACATAGAGTATGATTTAGAGACTGTTGATGGCCCTTTAGTGTCTTGCAGGGGACCTGGTTCCTTTGTATTTTCATTATGTCTAAACGTGATGCTCGATCAAAAAAAGATTAAGATATGGTTTATACTCTTAAGAGTTATATTGAAGTAAGAGTTCTAATGAGATGATGGCTTTTTTTCCTGCATGAATTGATAATTCTTCATATTCTATTACTTTTCACTGATTCTGCAAACGAGTCGATGGATAGGTGGTCCATGAAGTCTTGGGCCATATCTTTCTTGCCAGTGGAATACTAACAGTTTTGAGGATCACTTTTTAAATTGCATGTGTAATTTGTAATGCGTTGGCTAAGGAGCTGGGAGGGAAGAGATTAGGTATTTGATTTACAATTTAGTATTCAAACTAGAGAACCGGGAATGAGTGTGTGGGAGTGTAAGTTTTTCCTCCCTTCATTCTGTTATTCTCATTAGTAGAGACCTCTTTTTGTGCTATTAGGTGCCATTTATTGTGGTTGGAGGATATGGTGAAGGCAAATGAAGCAACATTGTTTGGGTTTGTAAGGCAGACATTTAGGAAAAATTTTTTTTCATATAATTTTTACCTATGTAAATTATAGTTTTAAAAGCATTAATTAACAAAATTCTTACCTGTTACCTTTATTTCCCTTTTTCAGATACAGGGAAATAGGAATTTATGTAGCATAAAATTAAGATGCAAAGATACTTTTAAAATTATTTCCCATTGTAAAAACCTTTTAAAAAAGTGTTTCTATTTTACTAATTCAGCATTTGAAATAAAATTAACGTTTTTGAAAAAGAACCTTAATCTACATGATTTTTATGCTGTTATTAGATTTGAGATACCAACCTGAACCTTCCCTGTTTTCTTAGAAATTAAGAAGAAGATACTTCTGCTTTCTTGGAAAGCTAGTTTTCTTGGTTTTTTGATATAGTGGCTTCTCGGCTTAGTTATTTGGCATTTCAGCCCTACCCTTTTACTCAAACAATTCACTAACATGAGATTAATAGGTCGTTTTATGGTCGTTTTGTCAAAGTTTTTTGTAGTTCTCTCCTATGGATGATGACTTTCTTCTAAGGCAATAGCAACAGGGATTTCCACAGTGCCAAGTGGTGGTTGAATTTCAAAAATTGCAACACTGAATTGCAACACTCAAAGACACTAGACCCTTTTTTCTTGATTTTACTGAGACCATGACATCTTGGGGGTATTTAATTTCAAAACTAGTAAAATTAGAATTAAGTTTCTTTCCTATATTTTTATCTGTTTAAAAGACATCTCTAGTTGAATAATCTTTAACATGTTGTTTATATATATACTCACCAGTATTTCCTTCAAATCTGTTGTCCTTTTTAACTTTTCTGTATCTTTCATGACTTTCACAGTTTTTCCAGTTCCTCAGGCTAAGCAACTAGAAGTGTACAGATTTTTTTTATGTATCTATATGATTATTACATCTTTTTTTGACTAAAAAGTATATGTTTTGAAATATATAAAGATATTAAAACATAGAACATTTAAACCATGTAAAATATATATTTAAAATAGATATGTTTAAACATTTAAACATGTTTAAAGTTATTTTAGAAAATAATTTTACTTTTTAATTCCAATTGACATATAATATTATATTAGTGTCAGGTGTACAACGTGGTGATTAGACATTTATATAACTTATGAAGTGGTCACCTGCCCTAAATCTAATACCCATCTGACACCATACGTAGTTATTACAATGTTATTGACTATATTCCTTAACATTATACTTTACATCTCCATTACTGTTTTATAACTACAGATTTGTACTTCTTAATCTTTCCTCTTTTTCACCCATGTCCCTAATCCCCCTCCCATCTGGCAACCATCAAAACGTTCTCTGTATCTATGCATTTGTTTCTGCTTAGTTAGTTTACACATGTAAGTGAAGTCATATGGCATTTGTCTTTCTCTGACTTATTCCACTCAGCACAATACCCTTTAGGTCCATCCTAGAGGGTATTGTTGCAGATGATAAGCTTTCATTCCTTTTTTTATGGCTGAGTAATATTCCATTGTATATATGTACCACCTCTTTATCCATTCATCCATTGGTGGACATCCAGGTTACCTTCATACCTTGGCTACTGTAAATAGTGCAGCAATGAACATAATGGATTCACGTATCCCTTCGAAGTAGTGTTTTGGGTTTCTTCAGATAAATACCCAGAAGTGGCATTACTGGGTCCTTCTTTCTCTCTTGTTATAGGCTTTATTTTAAAGTCTGTTTTGTCTGGCATAAGTATTGCTATCTAATCTTCTTTGTTTCCATTTTCATGAAATATCTTTTTCCATCCCTTTACTTTCAGTCTGTGTCTTTAGATCTGAAGTGAGCCTCTTGTAGGCAGCATGTGAAAGGGTCTTGTTTTCTTAGGTATTCATCCACTCTTTGGATTGGAGCATTTAATCCATTTACGTTTAAAGTAATTATTGATAGATATGTAGCCGTTGCCATTTTATTATTCATATTTTTGATCTTTTTTTTTTTTCTTAAGTCTCTCTAACATTTCTTGTACTACTGATTTGGTGGTGAAGAACTCCTCTAGCTTTTTCTTGTCCGTACTTTGATTCTCGATGATAGCTTTACTGGGTAGAGTAATCTTGGTTTAGATTCTTGCTTTTCATCACTTTGAATATTCTTGCCAATCCCTTTCTGGCCTGCAAAGTCTGCTGGGAAATCAACCGACAATCTTATGGGAGCTCCCTTGTAGGTAACTAGGTGCTTTTCTCTTGCCGCTTTTAAGATTCTCTGTCTTTAACCTTCGGCATGTTAATAATGGTGATGAACCTCTTTGGGTTCATCTTGTTTGGGACTCTTTGCACTTCCTGGATTTGTATATCGATTTCCTTAGCTAGGTTAGGGAAACTTTCTGTCATTATTTCTTCAAATAGATTTTCAATTCCTTGTTCTCTCTTCTTTGGTATTCCTATGATGCGAATATTGGTATGCTTGATGATGTTTAAAGTTATTTCAATCAAAATTATCTATGTACATATTTAATGACTTAAATTTACATGATTTGTTACAAAAATAGCAGTCCTCTACTCCCTTCTCTCAGTCCTTTCTTTCCAGTGACAACCATTTTTATATCTTTTAACCAAATTTTTTGTTTAAATAAAATGTTCCAAAGTTAAAGACATGAGTTTTCAAATTGAAAGGACCAGACCAGTGAGTGAAAACACAGCCACATCAAGGCACATTATAATGAGATTTCAGCATTGGATTCAAAGAGTATCCTACCAACTCCAGAGAGAACTGACCAAAAAAAATCAGTCAGTTCAAAAGAATCAGGAATCAGATTTGTCTTGCTTCTCAGTAGTCACACTGGAAGGTAGAAGACAATGAAGCAATACCTTAATATTCTGAGGCAAAATAATTTCCAACTTGGAATTCCATACCTAGGCAAACTATCAGGCAAAGTAGAGGAAAGATATTTTTATACCTCCAAGGTCTCCCTTACACTCTTTCTTGGGAACTTACCAAAGGATGTGCTTTACCAGTAAGAGAGAGTAAACCAAGAAAGAAGAAAAATGGAATACAGGAAAGAGGCAGTCCAATAGGAGAAAAGTGAAGCACCCATTTTGCATACATTCCTGTTAGTTTCCCAGTTTTCAATATGGTACCCTCACTTTCAGCTTTGCCTGGTGTTTTCCAGACTGGAGGATCTCTGGTTTACACGCTCTGGAGAATAAACCAGTCTTTCGATAGGGTGGAGGAGGGGCAAT
>NW_011889100.1:182575-186236 GCF_000151845.1 Pteropus vampyrus | reverse complement strand
GGGAAGGGTAAAAGAAGATGTATACGTTTAATCCACTATCCTTATTCAGAAGTTGCTCTGTATAGGCCTGTTTCCCTACAGTTCTTTACAGCTATTTTTATACCTCCCTTTAGGATTTGCTCATGTCCTTTTGTCTATGTGGAATGCCTCCTTTACGCTTTTCGAATCCCAGTTTGACCTACCTTTTTGAAACTGCCTGACTGGCTATCTGCCTACCTGTCTTGTTTCCTTTGGTTTTTCCTTCTTATTGGGTACCTTCTTCTGTGCTTGGGACTATACCAGACCTTAATTTAAATCATCTCAGGGCCATCTGTTTTTCTCTAAATTCTTCTAACTCTTAGGTCCTAAATAAACCTATTACTAAAAATATGAGCTTTATTTTTTATGGAAAAATTTTGCTTTTTCTTAGGAAAGTTACATATATTCAGTATTTAAAATTTACAGAATGGAATAGAAAAAGTTAATAGCAATAACAAAATTATACTCAATCTTAGTAATAACAGAAGTACACATTAAATCAACAGTGGTAATCATTTTATACCTAGAAAATTAGTAAAAATTTGAAGGATTGCCAAAATCCAGTGCTGGTGGAGGTGTGGATAATTTGATAATGTTGGTGAAGCTCTTAATTGTATAACCTTCTTGGACGATAATGCTCTCTTAGACCCAGCCAGTCATTTTTAGAAATTTGTTAGTGTAGGAATGCTGCTGGCACCTGTGCATAAATATACACAAGGATATTCATTGAAACATTTATGTTAGTGGTAATTTGAATTTCATAAATATTTATATTAGTATTACGAAGTACTGTATAATTATTAAGAATATGCTAACTATTGATACATCTAAGAAATATTATCACATGGCAAAAACAAAATGCTCAGAAGAGATAAGAAATATGATCCCCCCATTTTAATGTAAAAATTACCAAAAACTCTATAATGTATACAGAAGATCTGAAAGGATTCATATTAGATGTTAAGAGTAGTTATCTATAGGGGGAAAATGGGATTGGGGTGTGTGTGTGGAGGATTTTACTTTTGTTTATATTGTTTTGAATATTCTGTATTATTTGAATATTTTTAGAGACTTCTACATTTGATTTTTTGTATATCTATATTGTGTTTTAATATATTTTGTAATGAAAAAATTAATGGCAAAATCATTTAACATTTTGGTATTTGATATATTTTTTTAAAATTACTATTTAAGGAGTGCTTATGATGTGTCAGGCACGATGCCAAATGCTCTTCACACGCAGTGTCTAATTTAATCTTCCCAAAAGGTACTGTTATTACATTGTATAGATAAACTCAGGGAGATCAAGTAATTTGCCCAAGGTCATGCAAGTGTTGAGTGGTATTACCTAGGATTGGAATCCAGATTTATCTAATTTTGGAATTTGAGCTGTGTTCTCTCAGATTTTCAATATCTGCCACACACTTAGGCATACACACATACATTTTCTTTTTAATAATTGGGATCATACATTTTCTGGTTATAAATGTAATATATGCTTAATGTAGTATGAATATCTATGAAAATGTAGAAGTCTCAAAATGCCATCTCAGAGATAACTACTGTTAATAGTGTATTGTATAACATTTGCTCACTCCATTCTAGCCATGATGTCATCCATACTATTTCTAGACTTAACAAGCATGCTCTCATGTCTGGGCCTTTTCAATCTTTGTAGAATGCATTTCCCCCAAATACTTGCATGGTTAATTCCCTTACCTCCTTCTGATCTTTCCTTGAACATTACTTTTTCAGTGAGATCTTCCCTCCCTATCTAAAATTGCTACTCTTCTACTTGTGAACTTTTATATGCTTCGGCTTTAACTTCTAGTTTATTTTTCTTCACATTTATCACTATATAACATGTTATTAGGTTGAACCATATGAAATTACCAATATTTAATTTTTACCTATAGAATGTCAGTTTCATGTTGTCAACCCAATTTAGATTTTAATTATTTCTTATTTATCTCTCCCACTAACATATAAAATTCATAAGGGTTAAGATTTGCTTTATCTCTAGGGCCTTCAACAGTACTTGGCATATAGTAGGCATGCAATAAATATTAAATGAGTTCTTCCAGGCTTTTGTTAAGCATTTGAACTTTAAAAGGATTATATTATATATACTTATTTTTCCATAATCTTATATGGTAGATAAATTTCCAATTCAATGATATAGATCTACCTCAGATTTTTTTTTTGTCTTAAATTTTTTATGGCAAAATACATATAACACAAAAATTGCCATTTCAGCAATTTTTAAGTGTACAGTTCATTGACAGAGTATATTCACATTGTTGTGTACCATCCACCTCCAGAATTTTTTTCATTTACAAAACAAACTCCCCATTAAACAATAGCTTCCCCCTTCCTCCATCCCATTCTACGCTTACCTTACATAAATGAAATCATAGAGTATCTGTTCATTTGTGACTGGGTTATTTAACATAGCATAAAATCTTATAAGATCATCCACGTTGTAGCATATTGCAGAATCTCCTGCCTTTTATTTATTTACTTTTTATTTTTTATTTTTTACGCCTACAGAACCTGGTCTTCCTAGGTGGTCTCCCATCCAAGTACTAACCAGGCCCGACCCTGCTTAGCTTCCAAGATCAGATGGGATCGGGCTTGTTCAGGGTAGCATGGCCGTAGACTCTGCTCCTTTTTAAAGGTGGTATATGCCATACTTTTTTATCCATTCATCTCAATAGACACTTGGGTCGTTTCCTCCTTGGCTATTGTGAATAATGTTGCTATGAACATGGGTGTTGTACAAGCATCTCTTTGAGATCCTGCTTTCAGTTCTTTTGTGTATATACCCAGAAGTGGAATCCTGGATCATAGAGTAATTCTGTTTCAAGTTTTTTGAAGAATCTCCACACTGTTTTCCATAGTGGCTGCACCATTTTACGTTCCTACCAACAGTGCACAAGCATTACAGCTCCCTCACATCTTCACTAATATTTATTGTTCTTTCTTTCTTTCTTTTTTAATGGTGAGCATCCTAATGGGTGTGAGGTGATATCTCGTAGTTTTGTTTTGCATTTCTCTAATGATTAGCGATGTTGAGCATCTTTTCATGTTCGTTGGCCATTTGTGTATCTTTGGAGAAAGATCTGTTCAAGTCCTTTGCCCATTTTTTAATCAGGTTGTGTTTTTTTTGTTGTTGTTGAGTTGTAGTTCTTTATATATTTTGGATATTAATCTCATATTAGATATGATTCTCAAATATTTTCTTTTGTTTCATGGGTTTGCTGTTTTCCTTTGTTGATAGTATTGATGCACAGAAGTTTCAAATTTTAATGAAGTCCAATTTATCCATTTTTCACTTTTATTGCTTATGCTTTTGATAGATCCAGGAAGGTTACAACTTTATTTTTTTTGCATGTGGGTATTTATTTTTCACAAAAGACTGTCCTTTCCCATTTGAAAGCCTTGGCACCCTTGTTGAGAATCATTTGGCCTTATGTGTGAGGGTTCATTTCTGGATTCTCTATTCTGTTCCATTGTTCTATATGTCTGTCTTTATGCCAGTACCATACTATTTTGATTACTGTAACTTTGTGAGGCATCATCATTTTAATGGTGGTTTGAGGACTCTGTTTATCCAGTATTAAAGGCAGTTATAGATGTTTGG
>NW_011889100.1:179120-181575 GCF_000151845.1 Pteropus vampyrus | reverse complement strand
GATTTTTCTGTAATTTCTGTTAACTTGTGATTTTAATAGAGGGTACATGAGTTTAGTGCACTAAGAATACTCCTTAACTATGCTACCTTAACATCACACTAAGTTCCTCTTCCATTTAAAAGGAGCTAATTTTAGCAAATCAAACCCAGAGTGTATTGAGTGTCATATATCATTACTGCATTAGTTTCCCAGGCCTACTGTGACAAATTACCACCAACTGGAGGGCTTAAAACAAAAGAAATTTATTTTCCCACAGTTTTGGAGGCTCAAATCCGAAATAAAGATGTTGGCAGGTTTGGTTCTTTCTCGAGGCTCCGAGGGAGAAACCTCACCATCTTTTCTAGCAGGTAGATGCATCACTCCAGTCTCTGTCTCTGTATCCAAATGTCTCTCTCTTTGCTGTTGTAAAGACAGCAGTCATTGTATTTAGAGCCCACCCTAATCCAATGTGACCTCAATTATATCTTCAGAGACCCTCATTTCCAAATAAGGTCACATTCTGAAGTTCTGTCTGGACATGCATTTTTACATTATTCAACCCATTACAATTGTTGAATTTTTGTGTAAACATTTTTCTGAGATTAAATAGCCATACGTGTAGTGCCGGGTCATGTGTCAGTTACATTTTTAAAGACACTTCTAACTATTTTCTGGAGTGGCTGTATGTACTATAACATTCTTACCAGCAATATATGTCATCTACTTTCTCAGTGTCATTTCCTACATTTGGTATTTTTATTATTTTTAATTTTAGTTATTCCGATAGGTATGTAGTGCATCTCATTGTGGTTTTAATTTTCATTTCCCTCATGGCTAATGATGTTGAACATCTTTTCATGTGCTTATTTATCATTCATTTACCTTCTTTGGTGAATGTCTCTTCATGTCTTTTGCCCATGTTCTAATCATACTGTTTGCTTTTTTTTACTGTTGAGTTTTGAGAGTTCTTTTTATATTCTAGATACAAGTCTTTTTGCTATTGTTGCAATGTTTTCTCCCACTCTGTAACTTGTCTTTTCATCCTCTGACAGTCTTTCATAGAACAAAAGTTTTTCATTTTAATGGTCCAGTTTTTCAGTTTTTCCTTTCATGGATCATGCTTTTGGTGCCAAGTCTAAGAACTCTGCCTAACCCTAGATTCTGAAAAATTCCTATTTTTCTCTCAAAAGTTACATGGTTTTATATTTTACATTTAAGTTCATGATTCATTTTGATTACTTTCTGTATAAGGAGTGAAGTTTAGGTTGAGTTTATTTTTCACCTACAGATATCCAGTTGCTTTAGTACCTTTTGTTGAAAAGGCTATCTTTCCTCCATTGAATTGCTTTTGGACTTTTGTCAGAAATCATTTGGGCATATTTGTGTGGCTTTATTTCTGGGTTCCAATGATCTATGTGTCTGTCTCTGCCAAGACTACACAGTCTTGATTACTGTAGCTGTACAATCTTGAAATTGGGTAGACTGATTCCTCCCACTTTTTTTGGTGAAAATTGTTTTAGCTATTATAGTTCTTTTACCTTTCCGTATAAATTTTGGAATACTTTATTTATATCTACAAAAACATATTGGTAGAATTTTGATAAGAATTGCATTAAACCTATATATCAGTTTGAAGAGAATTGACATCTTTACTATGCTGAGTAAACATATAGTTCCAATTCATGAACATGGTATGTCTCTCCATTTATTTAGATCTTCTTTTCTTTCATCAGTGTTGTGTAGTTTTCAGCATAATTCTGTGTGTTTGTTAGATCAACACTTAAATATTGTTTTTGTTTTAAAGATTATAAATGGCTTTGTATTTTAATTTTGATGTCTGCGTATTAATTGCTAGTATGTAGAAACAATTGATTTTTGTGCATGTTGTATCCTGCAACTTTGCCGAATTCTAAGTTTTTTTTGGATAGATTCCTTAGGATTTTCTCTGAAGACACTCGTCATCTGCAAATGGAGACAGTTTTATTTCTTCCCTTTTGAGTTGTATGCCTTTTCTTGCATTTTTGCACTGGCTATAACTTCTCATACTATGTTTATGTAAATAATGAGAGTGAACATTCTTGCCTAGTTTCCAATTTTAGGGAGAAAGCATTGTCTTTCACCATTAAGTATATTAGATGTAGGTTTTGGTAGATTCTTTTATCAAGTTGAGGACATTTCCCTCTATTCATGTTTTTCTGAGTTTTTATCAGGAATGAGTGTTGAATTTTTTCAAAAACTTTTTGTGCGTAGGTTGATAGGATTGTTATTTTATTTCTTTAACCTGTTAATATGGTGAATTGTGTTGATTTTTAAATATTGATCCAGTTTGCTTCCATAGAATAAATCATACTTGGTTATATTGTAGAATTCTTTTGCATATTGCCAAGTTCTATTTGTTAATGTTTTCTTAAAAATTTTTGTATCTGTTGTCATGAGGAATGTTGATCTGCAGTTTTTTATGTTGTTTTTTTTTTTT
>NW_011889100.1:176672-179070 GCF_000151845.1 Pteropus vampyrus | reverse complement strand
GAAGTTTATTATAAATATAATTTGGAGATTGATTTTAGGAATAATAAAACATTAGAAAACATATCCAAAGTGGTTCATATTTTAGACAAGTTACCAATATGATGAATTATTATTACCAACATTTTTTAAACATTTTATTATTTATTCAACTAAAAAAAAACAACAACCAAGTTTATTTGTTCATTTCTTGCATTTGAAATACTGCTGGATGACATCCTTGGCCAGACCCTTCGCCATAGTCCTTAACCACCACACAACTGCAACCAGGTGCATGCCGGTGGTTTCCCTTTCTGTCAGTTTTACAGGGGCCTACCCAGTCCCCTCGTTTCTTGTCATCAACCTTAATTAGGTCGATTCGTGTTCAGCACCATAAGCCTCCACCAACTGGACATCCACAGGCTCATCTCAGAGGGATGCAAGCACATAGAGATGGGCTTGGCGCTTGTCCGAGGCTTTGGCAGCTTCGCGAACTTAGCCCTCGTGGATGAGGGCCGTCTTCAACACCCCATGTAGAGCAGTGTTCACATCCATGACGCCTCCAGCGGCAATGCCTCCCTCGGCCATGGCAGTGGGTTCCGGGTGGAGCCCAGGGCGCCCAAGCCTCCCCTCTGCGCTTCTCCGCAGCTGCCAGGCGAGAGCGCTCTGTTCAGCTTTCAGTGCTTCCTGGATCGCTCCTGTTTTCCTCAGTCATGTTTTCACTGACTTAGTTTTATATTATTTCTCCAATTTCAGAAAAGGTAGTTAAACTTAGGAGTACCTTTTCTGTAAATCTGGGAGACTATATTGACCGACTAAAATATGCTGTTTACGATTTTTCTGTAATTTCTGTTAACTTGTGATTTTAATAGAGGGTACATGAGTTTAGTGCACTAAGAATACTCCTTAACTATGCTACCTTAACATCACACTAAGTTCCTCTTCCATTTAAAAGGAGCTAATTTTAGCAAATCAAACCCAGAGTGTATTGAGTGTCATATATCATTACTGCATTAGTTTCCCAGGCCTACTGTGACAAATTACCACCAACTGGAGGGCTTAAAACAAAAGAAATTTATTCTCCCACAGTTTTGGAGGCTCAAATCCGAAATAAAGATGTTGGCAGGTTTCGTTCTTTCTCGAGGCTCCGAGGGAGAAACCTCACCATCTTTTCTAGCAGGTAGATGCATCACTCCAGTCTCTGTCTCTGTATCCAAATGTCTCTCTCTTTGCTGTTGTAAAGACAGCAGTCATTGTATTTAGAGCCCACCCTAATCCAATGTGACCTCAATTATATCTTCAGAGACCCTCATTTCCAAATAAGGTCACATTCTGAAGTTCTGTCTGGACATGCATTTTTACATTATTCAACCCATTACAATTGTTGAATTTTTGTGTAAACATTTTTCTGAGATTAAATAGCCATACGTGTAGTGCCGGGTCATGTGTCAGTTACATTTTTAAAGACACTTCTAACTATTTTCTGGAGTGGCTGTATGTACTATAACATTCTTACCAGCAATATATGTCATCTACTTTCTCAGTGTCATTTCCTACATTTGGTATTTTTATTATTTTTAATTTTAGTTATTCCGATAGGTATGTAGTGCATCTCATTGTGGTTTTAATTTTCATTTCCCTCATGGCTAATGATGTTGAACATCTTTTCATGTGCTTATTTATCATTCATTTACCTTCTTTGGTGAATGTCTCTTCATGTCTTTTGCCCATGTTCTAATCATACTGTTTGCTTTTTTTTACTGTTGAGTTTTGAGAGTTCTTTTTATATTCTAGATACAAGTCTTTTTGCTATTGTTGCAATGTTTTCTCCCACTCTGTAACTTGTCTTTTCATCCTCTGACAGTCTTTCATAGAACAAAAGTTTTTCATTTTAATGGTCCAGTTTTTCAGTTTTTCCTTTCATGGATCATGCTTTTGGTGCCAAGTCTAAGAACTCTGCCTAACCCTAGATTCTGAAAAATTCCTATTTTTCTCTCAAAAGTTACATGGTTTTATATTTTACATTTAAGTTCATGATTCATTTTGATTACTTTCTGTATAAGGAGTGAAGTTTAGGTTGAGTTTATTTTTCACCTACAGATATCCAGTTGCTTTAGTACCTTTTGTTGAAAAGGCTATCTTTCCTCCATTGAATTGCTTTTGGACTTTTGTCAGAAATCATTTGGGCATATTTGTGTGGCTTTATTTCTGGGTTCCAATGATCTATGTGTCTGTCTCTGCCAAGACTACACAGTCTTGATTACTGTAGCTGTACAATCTTGAAATTGGGTAGACTGATTCCTCCCACTTTTTTTGGTGAAAATTGTTTTAGCTATTATAGTTCTTTTACCTTTCCGTATAAATTTTGGAATACTTTATTTATATCTACAAAAACATATTGGTAGAATTTTGATAAGAATTG
>NW_011889100.1:169149-175632 GCF_000151845.1 Pteropus vampyrus | reverse complement strand
GTGAATTCATCTGGACCTGGAGCTTTCTTTTTTGAGAGTTTTAAATTACGAATTCAGTTTCTGAATAGTTATGGGACTCTTCAAGTTATTTTGTATTGGGTCAATTGTTTTAGTTTGTATTTTTTTCAAGGAATTGGTTCATTTTGTCTAAGTCGTGAAATTTATGTGTGTAAGTTATTCTTAGTATTCTCAGTTTTCTCTTTGATTACTTCAGAGTTTGCGATATCCCTGTTTTCGTTCCTGATATTGGTAGTTTACGGCTTTTCTTTTTTGCTTTCTTGCTAGAAGTTTGTCAGTTTTATTGATCTATTTGGAGAGCCAAGTCTTTTTAAAATTTATTTTCTTTATTGTTTTTCTGTTTTCAAATTCATTGATTTATGTTCTTTATTATTTCCTTTCTTTTGCTTGCTTTGGGTTTATTTTGTTCTTTTTCTAGGTCCTTGAAGTGGAAGCTTAGATGATCAATTTGACTTTTCCTCCCTTCCAGTGTAAGAATTTTAGTGCTATGAAATTTCCTCTGAGTGTAGGTTTTACTGAGTCCCACAAATTTTGCTAACTTGTATTTTCCTTTGCATTTTAGTTCAGTGTGTTTTTATTTCCTCTCAGACTCCCTCTTTGATTCATTGATTATTTAGAAGTGTGTTGTTTATAGTGTCCAAGTATATGGAGATTTTCTTTTTATCTTTCTGTTACCGATGTCTAGTGTGATTCCATTGTGGTTGGAGAATGCAATTTATGATTTCAGTTCTTCCAAATGTGTTGAGGTTTGTTTAATGGCTTAGGATATGGTCTATCTTGGTATATATTTTGGGGACACTTGAATGTGTATCTGTTGTTGCTGGGTGGAGTGTTTTTATAAATGTTAATTAGACCCTCTTGGTTGATAGTGTTGTTGAGATCTACATTTTCGCTGATTTTTTCTCTAATTGTTCTGTCAATTTTTGAGAGGGGGTGTTGAAATCTCCAACTATAATTATTTTCTCTTTTCTGTTGTTGGGTTTTGTTTAATGTATTTTGCAGCTCTTTTGTTTGGTGTATATACACCAGGCATTGTTTTGGTGAATCAAGTCTTTATTACAGAATGTCCTGCTCTGTCTCTGAAGTTTATCTGATTAGTATTAATGTAGCCACTCTTGCTTTCCTTTGACTAATGTTTACATGATATCTTTTTCCATTCTTTTACTTTCAGCCTGCCTCTACTTTTATATTTGAAGCAAGTTTCTTGTAGACAGCATTTGTTGGGTCGTTTTTTAATTTGCCTGTCTGTGGTGCACTGGCATTTAGACCATAAATATTTAATAAATTGTCAGTATGTTAGGGCTTAAGTCTGCCATTTTATTTTTTGTTTTCTGTTGTTTGGTTTTTGTTTCTTGCCTTCCTGTGGATTATTTCAACATTCTTATAGTTCCATTTCGATTGATCTATAATGTTTGTTAGTGTATCTCCTTATATAGCTTTTCTTGTAATTGCTGTAGTGGGCATTACGTTATATACACATAACTTGGCCCAGCCTATGGGTGTTTTCATTTTACCAGTTTTAGTACATTTTACCAGTTTTAGTAATTTAATTGTCTTAAGTATTTTCTCTATATACATTTAGAGAATGTATATAGCATTATAAGTTTGCTTCAACCATCAAACAAAATTTAGAAAACTCAAAAGGAGAAGGAAAGCCTATTGGTTTTATTCATATTTTTTATATACCGTGTTCTTTTTTTCCTTGATGTTCCACAATTCCTTCTTTTGTAATTTCTTTTCTGTTTAGAGAACTTTGTTCAGCCATTCTTTTTAGGGTAGTTCTGATGACAGATTCTTCATGGTTTTCCATCTGATGATGTGTTGATTTCTCCATCATTCCTAAATGATGTTTTCACTGGATGTAGGATTCTGGGCTGGCAGTTCTTTTCTTTTAGGACTTAAAAAATTTTATGCCACTTTCTTTTGGCCTCCATGGTTTCTGATGAAAAATCTGTTGTTATTTGAATTGTTCTTCATTAAGTAAGGCCTCAGTTTTCTCTAACTGCTTAAAAAAATTTTCTTTGTCTTTAGTTTTTAGAAGTTTAATTGTAACGTGTGTTGGGATGGATTTCTTTAGGTTTATCCTTTTGAGGTTAACTCAGCTTCTTGAATCTGTAGGTTACATCTCTTGCCAAATTTAGGAAGTTTCACATGTTATTTTTCAACCTTGTCTTCTTTCTCCTCTCTTTCCAAGACTCTAATAATACAAAAATCAGATCCTCTGTTGTAGTTACACAGGTCCCTGAGACCCTGTTAATTCTTTTTTCTGTTCATTTTCTTCCCCAGTCTCTTTGCTCTCTGTTCTGATTGGGTGATTTCTAGGCTCCTGTCTTCCATTTTAGTGACTGTTTCCTTCGTTCCTTCAATTCCCCTGTTGAGTCCATCCACTTAACTGTTTACTTCTGTTACTTTGCAGTTTTAAAATTTCTCTTTGATTCGTCTTTATATCTCCTATTTCTTTGTTGGGATTATTTCTTTGCTGAGGCTATTTTTTCATTTGTTTCAACTGCGTTAGTAAGTGCTTGTTGAAGCATTGTTATCATGGCTGCTCTTTGAATCTTCGTCGGATGATTCTAATATCTGTGTCACATTGTTGTTGGCATATGCTGGCTGTTATTTTTTTAATTCAATTTGAGATCTTCCTGGTTCTTGGTATGATAAGTGATATTTTAAAAATTGAAGCCTGGACATTTTTGTGTTAATGTTATGTGTTATTGGATCTTATTTAAACCTGTTTTAGCTGGCTTTCACTGATACCACTTTGGGTGGGGAGTAGTGCTGCCTTGTTATTGCTAGGTGGAGGTAGAATTCCAGGTTCCCCACTCAGCGTCTGTTGACACATGAGGTGGAGGCTACTTGCTACTGCTGGATGAGATTGGGAGTTACATCTCCTTATGTGGTCTCTACTATTTTGTGGGACAGGTCTGCATTTCTGACCCAGGGAAATGAAAGTTCCAAGACCCTACTTGGCCTCTGACACCATCCCTGGAGGGGTTTCAGGGTACCTTATTACAACCTCACAAGTATGTATGGTTTGCCTCCCAACTCAGCCTTTGCTGGCAGGGTGTAAGTGGAGTGTTTGGCTGGGGTAGTAGTTGTTGTTTAAGAATGTTCTGTCTTGGTAAGCGACCCCTTTTCCTGGTCCTTTGGCTATAGAGAGCAGGCTTTTGGTGGAGCTATTTTTGTCTGTACTCCTTCAGGTTGCCTAGTTGCAGACTTTTCCAGCCCCATACTTGGGATATAGGAAGTAAAAAAGAAAACCAAGGGGAACTCATCACCATATCATTCCTCAGGTCCTGTGGTCCCTAGCTGGTCTGCCTTCTCTTCACTTTTCAGTGTCCAGGACTTTCAGTTGTACTCAGCAGAAGGAAAAGGAAAAGTACATTTATTCTGTTGTCAAGGAAGCAGAAATAAGTATATGACATTTAATAAGAATTAATGGGGAACAGAGGACTTTCCTATTTGATAATTAAAAGGTTAGGTAAAGCTGTTGTATTTAAAGTATTTAATATTGACATAGGAGCAGGAAAAAATATTAATACAAAATACAAGTGTAGAAAGAGATAATTATCTATAGACACTTAAAGTATAATAAAGGAGTCAGTTCAGATTAGTGAGTAAAGGATGGACTGTTTAGCAAATGATGTTAGAATAATTAGCTATCAATTTGGAAGAAAATAATTGGCGTCCTACTTTATGCTAGGTATGCATAAATAAATTCTGGATGGATTAAAAATCTGAAAAACAAGTATAAGAAAATACAGAAATAATCTGGAGGTTGGAGAGCTTTCTAAACAAGACAAATCCAGGAATTATTTAGGAAAATGTTGATAAATTTAACAACATAAAAATGCAAAATGTATTATTAAAGACAAATATAGGTAATGAGAAAATATTTGTAATAACATAATAGACAAAGGACTTAATATCTTTTATTTACTGATCTTGTAAATTCATTAGAAAAAGTCCATATTCAACATAAAAAATATAAAGAGTCAACTCATTGATTCTAGATGAGAGTATAAGGTAAATATAAAAACGAAACAATGCAAATTAAAACAAATAATGTACCATTTTTACCTGCCAGATTTGGTAAAATTAAAAAGTTTAATATTCAGTGCTGGTGAGGAAAATAGGTATTCTCATATCCTGTTAATGGGAGCATAAATCATAACAGCCTCTTTAGAATGTAATTTAGCAGTGTTCATCAAAATTTTAAATGCTTATATACTTGGACACAGTGAATTCCATCTCTAGGAATCTATCCTAAATAGCAAAAGAAAATTCAAAGGTGTACACATAAATGTTCTTGGAGCATTATTTATAATAGTTTAAATAAAGTAAAAACCTCATAATAGTAAAGTAGTAAATAGAAACAACCTAAATGTTGGTCGGTTGGGAAATGGTTGAATAACATATATTTATACAATTGAAGTCATGAAAAAGAATGAGGTATGTATATGTCTGTGATCGTGTGTATGTATAGATATCCATGATATATATTTAAACGACAAAAGCAAATTGCAGATCAAGATTCCATTTTTATTTTAAAAAGTGCCTTTTTTTTTTTTTTTTTTTTTTAGGAGAGGTATATATAAACCAAGGGAAAAAAATAAGACAAGATGAGCTCAGCTGTTAACAGTTGGTTACTTCTGGAGGATGAGATAGACTATGAAGGAGAGGGGAGGGGTAAAGGAGGCTGAAGAGGAGGCATAATAAGGGACTTATAGTTTTACTCTGTATACTTTTTTTTTGAGTATTGGAATTTTGGTGATTTCTATTTTTATTTTTTGTATTTTCTTAACAAAATAAGGGAGCTAAGTTACTATATATTTGTTGCTTGAGTGAGATGTATAAACCGATTTGTGGGTGTGTGTGTTTTGGATTACTATTATGTCACTATTTTAAGCTTATAAAAGTGAAGTTTACAAAATATTGTATTCCTTTTTCCGAACTCTTATGAAATGGAAAGAACCGAAGTCTAGGGAAACCTTTTACCAGTGTAAGAATGCAAGAAGAACAGTCTGGATATGAGCACTTGCGTTTTCTAGCAAAGTACTTAGATTTTTTTATCCATAGCTTGAGCCTTTCTTCTAGACAACATGATGATAAGCAAGGACCATCTTTTTAAAATATGTATTTCCATTTTTCTCTGACAGAAATGACGTCAGATGTACCGTCACTGGGTCCAGCTATTGCATCTGGAAATCCTGGGCCTGGGATTCAAGGTGGAGGAGCCATTGTCCAGAGACCTATTAAACGGCGGCCGGGGTGAGCTTGGGTGTGTTGCGCTGGGAACGTCTCTCCTGAGAGCCCGCGGGTTGATGTGGATGCTGAACCCTCGTAGCTGTTCCTCTCTCACTTCAGCTGGTTATATACTGCGCTGCCCTCAGATTAACTGTCTTTAGTCCCTGGATTTTTTTCTTTATTTAGCATTGATGTTTTTATCTAAGTTTCTTATAAATAGTTTTTTTTTTTAAACCAAAACTCTCTGCCAAGTAAAGGACTGTGGCTAAGCCCAGAGAGTTCATTGTTGCTGAGAAAACTTTGCTGCTTTCATTGAGCTTTGCTTCTGCATTTTCAAAATCTTTTTGGCAGGCTTTTTACTTTTCTGAATTTAGAGAATGCTGAACTCTAGAATGCTTCTCCTCTAAGTTATTGACATGTTGCTTGATTTGGAATGCAGAGTCCATTCAGTTCCAGAAATATTTATGAAATGCCTGATTAGTGTAAGGTGTTGAGCTGACTGCTAATAGGATACAAAGAAAAATAAGACATAATCCATGTCTTTAAGTTGCTTATGTTCTGACAGGGGTCATCAGTACATAAATAGAATACAAGATAGAATGTGCCGAGTTTGATAAGAAAGGAACAATACAGTGCTGTGTGTTTCATTGTATGGAAATACCACAGTTGGTTGGTAAAGTTTGGGAAAGGCTTCGGAAAGGAGGTTGGTTTAGCAAGACCTAGAAGAATAGGTAGTATTTTACCAGTTGTTTTTTTTTTTTTTTAAATTAAATTTGCCTTTTTCTTTTCTTTTTAAGAATTACATAGCTGACATGATAGCTAGTCTTTAAGTTTTATGCCACCAGTAGTAATGCAAGAGTGATCCCGGGTTCAGGGGGGAGCATCAGTAACATATTAAGACTTGTTATGTCTCCAAGGGCTTTACACATTTTCACTCATTTCCTGAGGCGTAGGGTGAATAACTTAATTCAAGGTTCTGAACCTGGTAAGTGGAAGATCTGTGATGTGAACCTTGAGAAGTTAGGTTTAGAGTCCACTCTCTTAAACCCAGTGTTATGGTTATATATAATAGCAAACAGAAGCAACATAAATATCAAAATTAGGAGCTTACAGTATAGTTACAGCATATTTAAAAATGGAATACTGTAAGCCATTAGAAGTGACAAATATGTATCAGTACAGAAAAATGTTTACATGTATTGAAAGAAGGGTTACAGC
>NW_011889100.1:164103-168909 GCF_000151845.1 Pteropus vampyrus | reverse complement strand
AAATAGCCTTGTCTTAATCTTTTAGAAAATATTGTTACATATTCTAGATATACATAATTTTTAATAGTTACATAAAGGGATGTACTTAATTTCTATTTTGGGACATTTAAGTTGTTTTGGAGATTTTGCTATTACATGTAATGTTCAATAAACATCTTTGTACATAAATTTTTTGAATTATTTCATTAGCGTAGATTCTCAGAAATGGAGTCATTGGGTAAGTAGAATTTGACAGGTGATCAGGGGCTACAGGGAGGAAGAAGAATGAACACTTTCAGGATTGATGCTGCATACATATATAACCCATCTAGAGGCCCATGATAGCAGGTTGTCATGCTAGTATAGACACCAAGAGATCACTGGGTTAAGGTGGCACCATGAGTAATGTTTTATTTAGTTTAACAGAGTGCAGAGATTAATAGGAGAATGGCCTTCCTTGTTACCTATAATCTTCCCTAATTCCCTGAAATGAAAGTCACCTCTGCTTTCACTGAACATCTATAGCATGTTGATTGTGCTCCTCACATGGCACTTTCCCATTCTCACTTGTCGTATATTCGTATTTGTTGAGGCAAGGAGCCCTTTGAAGGCAAGTCTCTTGTTTTTACCTCATCTTGTGAAGTGTCTTGAACATAGTATGTATTACATGTTTATTAAATGAATGAAGCAAAAAAGGATTAACAACCTTCTGAAGTCTTAAATCACTCCCTGTATAACATCACAGTTTTGAAAGATGTTTCAGAAAGCTGGTAACATAGCTTAGACTGTAGAAATAAAAAATGGGCCCAAATTATTCACATTCATTTTTTCTTGTCTTTTTCGAGTGGATTCCTACTCCTTTTATAGAAGTTGTATTCTAATGTAAAACTTTGGCAAAGGTGTGAGTGCTGTCTTAGGAAAATGTAAAAGTCGATACTCTGCTTTGATTGCCCGATTTCTTTGTCCAGTTTGGTACAGTTAGGAAGAGGTAACATAGCTTTGCTTGACTTCTGTCTGCTTCCTCTTTTCTTTCTTTCCTTTGGGTGGGTGTTCAAGTAGCTCGTGGGTTGAGAATTTTTAGTTTCTTAATGTTCTGTATTATCAGGAAGCTTACAATATTTATTGTCGGTTTTCCTCAGGTTGGATTTTGATGATGATGGAGAAGGGAATAGTAAATTTTTGAGGTAAGATTTTGAAAAACTTTCTCTAGATTTCTGATATTAAAATTAGTTCACAATCTTTATTTTTCTGATTTGTAATTTCATCCTTGGGCCTGGAAAGAGTGCTTCATCCTAAAACTAAGTTTTTGTATTATACCCCATAAAAATTTTAAGCATTCTTTTATTAGCTCCAGAGGAAGAAGCTCAAAAGAAAATTCTAGGGGTCAGATTAGTTCAGGATTTATAGCCTGTGAAGGAGCAGTATAAATTTTGGCTCTACTTTAATATCTGGTTTAACTGCAGATTTTGTAAGACTAACCTATCTCTCAGAAGCACTTCCTGTCAAAAGTTGATAAAACTTTGCTTTATTCTGTGGCTTCGAGAAGAGGAGAATTTAAGTCATCCAGAGAATAATATTTTTAGAGTTAGGTTTTCTTCCCTCAGCACATCTTTCTTTGTGGTTTCTGACGTAGCAAACAAGATTTGTCAGCTTATTAGGTACAAATTGTTGGAATAAATGGATTGTGTTTCATTGATCAAAGATTTAAAATACATTGTTTAAATTATAATTTAAAACTATATCTTAAAAACTTCACATCAAAGGAAACAGTGAAAGGTTACTTGTAGAATGGGAGAAAATATTTGCAAATCATATAAGTGGTAAGGGATAAATATCTAAAACATATGAAGAACTGCAACTCAATAGCAACAACAACAAAACAATTAAGAATGGGCCAAGGATTTGAATAGACATTACTCCAAAGACGACATACAAATGGCGAACAAACATATGCAAGGATGTTCAGCATCACTAATCATTAGAGAAATGCAGATTGAAACTACAATGAGATATCACCTCATGCCCATTAGGATGGCCACCATTAAAAAAAAAAGTAGTGCAACCTCCATACGGAAAATAGTGTGGAGGTTCTTCAAAAAGGAAAAAAAAAAGAAAAAAAGAATTACCATATGATTGAGCAGTCCCACTTCCGGTTATTTATCCAAAAGAATTAATCTTGAAGAGATACGTGCACATTCATGTTCATTGCCCTGTTTTCCATAGTAGCCAGGAGGTAGAAGCCACCCATATCATATATCCATTGACAGATGACTAGATAATGTGTATCCATCCACTGAAAGAAAGGAAATCCTGTCACTTGCTACAACATGAATGAACCTTGAGAACATTATACTAAGTGAAATAAGCCAATCACAAAAGGGCAAGTATAGTTGACCCTTGAACATCTCAGAGATTAGGGTCAAATTAGTTGAATATTTTATAACCTGTGCAGTCAAAAATCTGAGTATAATTTAAACCGTGGATGGAAACACAGCTGACCCTCGACCCTGAAACAATGCAGAGACCCGCGCAGTTCAAACTCGCTTTGTTTAAGGGTCAGCTATACTG
The DNA here is from genome assembly GCF_000151845.1 of Pteropus vampyrus. NCBI lineage: Eukaryota > Metazoa > Chordata > Mammalia > Chiroptera > Pteropodidae > Pteropus > Pteropus vampyrus. Next base: position 166,362 of record NW_011889100.1, on the reverse strand, counting down.
TATGATTCCATTTATATGAGGCATCTAAAATAGTCAAAATCAGAAAAACAAAGTATAATCATGGTTGCCAGGAGCTGGGGCTAGAGCAGGGGTTGGAATGGGAAGATGGTGGTTCAGTGGGTAGAGTTTCAGTTTTGCAAAATGAAAAAGTTGTAGAGATCTTTTATACAACGGTGTGATATGTTAGTACTACTGAATTGTACACTTAAAAATGGTTAAGATGGTAAATTTTAAGTGTTTTTTGCCATAATTTAAAAAAAAGCTAAAACTATCCCTAACCTTAGAATGATGCCAACAGGGCAGTCAGCTGTGCCCTCAGGAGGTCCGCCTTTTTTTCTTTTTTTTTGGAGCATCTGAAAAGTAAGGGTAGAAGAAACATCAGAAACTTGAGAAATTATAGTAATAGGTTTTTAAAGTTCTGTGGGATACTGTTATTATCTCTATGACTTTGTGGTGCTTTTCCATTGACTTTTTTTCTGTTGTCTGTTTTACCCCTTTCTAGTTTTTATTTCAGAGTGAAATAGATATAACAAATATAATGCTTTGAACTAATAACTCTTTTTTCCTCCTTCAGGTGTGATGACGATCAGATGTCTAACGATAAGGAGCGGTTTGCCAGGTAATGTCTTAGAGTATCTTGGTCCATGTTACAGGTCCAGGCAGTTCAAATGTACTGAGTTTTAATTTTATTTCTTATTTATTTATTTACTTACTTATTTACTTACTTACTTACTTACTTACTTATTTATTTATAATTTTAAGTTACAGTTGACATTCAACATTACGTTAGTTTCCGGTGAACAGCATAGTGGTAAGACATTTATATAACTTAAGAAGTGATCGATCTCCTGATAAGTTAATTTTATTTTATTGAAAGTTAATTTCTCTGTCTAGTCTCTTTCCTGTTCTGAAAGCTGGTGAACTTAGTATTATAATTACCGTGTATGTTCAGGTGATATGGCTTCAAACTAATGGTATATTTTATTTACACTGTTTTTTATGTATCATAGCCATACAGTGTGCTTGCTGGGTGTCCACAGGAACACAAGCAATATGGATTTCTTGGTTACATTTATTATTAAATGGGTCTACGAAGTCTGTACAAATAATGGTTTTATTCTTTAAAAAATGACAACAGAGAAACAATTTTTGTGGAGACTGGAGTTTTGGTTGAAATAAATTTGTTTGAATTATTCAACAAGATGAAAAATACTTTGCTTTTTATTAAACAGTGAATCCTTTTCTACTCAGATATTGGTTTTTAGAAAGTTTGTTCTGGATATTATCAAATAGTAAATTGTTTTCTTAAAGGTTGAGCTTGTAGCTACCTCAGAAAAATGAATAATCCAAATTCTAGTGCTTAACTTGGCACTTAGTGTTTATCCATTGCTGATGCTGCCGGTCTGGGGACCATGCTGGAGAAGCACTGATGTGGAGGGCTAAGAAATATCAGTCAGAGTAGTTTAAAACTACTCTAAAGCAGTAAGATGCTATCATAGACTTTGAATGAGAGGATACTATGTAAAATACGTATGAGATATTTCTATAGTAGCAATTTATAGGATTGATAAAATAGAAGTAGTAAAGTCAGGGGGTGGATAGGAGGCTGTTGAAATAATAAGACAACTATAAAATCATGAGGGCCTGGGCCGGAGTGGTGGCACTAGCAATAGCAAAGGAGTGAAGTTAAGAGGTTTTTGAAGAATTTGTTTACTGAAGAATTTGTTTACTGAAGTATGTGAGACATCAAGATGTGAGCCGTCTCTAAGATGAGAAGTTAATCATAGATATTTGAGGAGTAGTTTTAGAAAGTCAAGCCATCAAATAGTAGCAGTGGTGTGGGTTCACAGTCTCTTGACTGAAATTCCAAAAAGCTATGAAAATATGACCCAAACTATTTTAATCTTCATTTGTCTTTCTTAATGTGAATATTTATACATTCATATGTTTCATTCAGAAATAGTAGAGTGGATAAAGGATTATGGATTTGTAGTAGGAGGCAATAATAATAGGAATTTCGGATATTTAACTTTCAAACAACAGAACTCCTTCCTTTAAGATACGATTCGTTAAGCTAGTTCACTTCACATATTCTTGGGAATTCAGCTAAAAATGTGTAAATTTTTTCAACTAAAGAAAAATGATTTGTACTTTGTTAAGGAACTGTAATAACCCAAATGAACATGAAACTTTTAACTACTTATGATCACTCAGTTCTCTTCTTGTTAATATACATGAATTTTCACATTGTTCTCATCA
>NW_011889100.1:149170-163128 GCF_000151845.1 Pteropus vampyrus | reverse complement strand
TCTTTCCTTCCTTCCTTCCTTCCTTCCTTCACTCCTTCCTTCCTTTTTATTTAAATTTTAGCTTAGTTCATTAATTCTGTTTTTAGGTCGGATGATGAGCAGAGCTCTGCGGATAAAGAGAGACTTGCCAGGTAGGAGAACAGTATCTTTTAGCATGATGAAGCAGATGACGCTGCTTTTTCTACCCTTTTTCTTCCTCTGTTCTTTTCTTCCCTTTTTTCTTGTGTTCTTCTTTATCTGTGGCAAGAGGGGACAAGATTCTTTAGAAGTTTGTGTATAATAGGAATTTCAGCTTCCCCTGTCAGCAAGTGGGTGGTGAGTTGAGAGAACTTTACTTAGGAATTTAAGAAATTGCTATTAGTTTTATAGTTTTCTCTTTTCCTCTTTATCTCAGCACTAAGTTTCACAGAATAAAAAAGCTTTTTGAAACAATGCAGCTGTGCCAGTTCGTGTTGTAGCAGGAAACTACTCTTTTATCAGAAAACTAATCAATATACGTGTGTTTGCATTGAGTTCAAAGGGCCTCAGCATTTACTCCACACCGTTTGGGAAAGCTCACCCATATTTTCTGTGTAGACTCACAGCCTAAATTACTATGTCACAGCAGTTCTGGTGTCGCTTTGGTGATTGAATCTTTTGTGGTTTCCCAGAAAAGTTTCAGCATCCTTGATGTGGCTGTTTGAAAGATCAGCCTTCTGGACTTCGGTGTCAGAAATCTGTCAGATACTAGGAAAATAGGTGCTTTAAGTTTGAGAGTAGAATTTTATGTTTCTCAGACAAAGTAACTGAATACGGGCCTGTATGGTGAGATCTTTTCTCCATTCAGAAAGGAGACTCTTGTCGAGAAGGAAGAAATATTGCAGAAGAAATGTTGTGCCCCCATTTTTATTTTATGGTCTCTGATTTGGGACGACTCAGTACGAGACAGCTCATTGATCCCAACATTTATTTTTACTACTTTCTGCCCTCTTATCTGCCATTACCTCTTTCAACTGGGTCACAAGCTCATTTTGCCACCATTTCAACTCATGCCTCCTACTAAGTGCCTCACTCTCCAGAAAACTGAGCAGCACGTATGGTGGGAGGAGCATTGCATTCGTTGGGTGCGAAGGCAGCTCTCGGGAAAGTCACTTGATAAAACTGCTTGACTTTAGTTTGCTCTTCTCGGGAAGAGGTTTATGTTACATTAGTTGTTTTCTTTTTTCTTTTTGTTTCGACAAAGAATTTTTGTTCAAATAGAATCCTTAAGTGTAATAGAAGTAAAGAAAAGATACAGCAAAGCTGCCCAAGTGAAAGCAGGAACGCAGCCTGTCGCTGGTTCTCTCCCCGTGGCAGACGCTGCGAGACTGTTGGCTTTTCAGAAGTCCAACTTGAAAACTAGTGGATTATTTTTAACAATGATATCATTCTATCTTGATTTTGAGGACATCAGTATTAGAGGTGTGGTGTACTTCCCCTGATGAAGTACAGATGTCTGTTTTTAGGCCTTTACGTCCTTCCCCGCTCCACCCATACTCTTCAGTTCACTTTGTCCCAAACTGGGGAGCATGTAAGGGACCTCTAGTAGATGGTATCTTAGAGTCGCTTGAGCTCAGTGCACCAGCATTAACTCCACTGAGATAGAGAAGGTACAACTTCGTGCATTACCTGGGACAAAGAAAACTTCAAAATTTTCTAATTCTGTCTTCTAGTGTTGAGAATAAGACGCTTACAACCAACAACATTCTATAGACCAAGGGTGTCTTTACCATCAATTCTTCTATCAACTGTTGAGCAACATACTTGTGTTGGAAAAAATTGGTCATTTTATGTTTTTAGGCTTTAAAAAATTGAATTAGTAAACATGGAGGCAACCAAGCCATGATTATGTTTCAGGAACTTTGTGAATAAAATCAACATCTTTTTAAGACTGTCATTTCTTAAAACATTTTTCGTTCTGAGGGAGTGGTAATTTACATAGAAGGTAAAATTTCCAGGCGATAGAACTGTTCATATCTGCTTGTTCTCTGTCTGCCTCGTTAGTTTCTGTTCCACGCTTGCTCTGCATGAGGAGGTTGGCAAACCTTACTCTAACTTCTGAGACTAAAGCACTCCTAAATCTAAATACCACATTCCTTCAGCAGTTCACTTGGTATCTGTAGCACTCTCCCTGCTCCCAAATGGCCAGATGTGACCTCCTGGATGGGACTTCTCCTTTCTCTGTGCAGGGAAAATCATAGTGAAATTGAACGGCGGCGGCGGAACAAGATGACAGCCTACATCACAGAACTGTCAGACATGGTGCCCACCTGTAGTGCCCTGGCTCGAAAACCAGACAAGCTAACCATCTTACGCATGGCGGTTTCTCACATGAAGTCTTTGCGAGGCACTGGCAACACATCCACTGATGGCACCTACAAGCCATCTTTCCTCACTGATCAGGTCTCTGGGATGTACAGCTCTGAGAATCTAGAATCTGTTGACAGTTTCCATCTTTTTGGAGTAGATGACCGTAATCCTGAAAAGTGGGGGTCGGAGTAGAGCCGAGGCTGTAGATTGTTCAAAGGACAAGAAATCGGCTCTGAAGGGAAAAATTCAGACCATAGGAAAGTGAGTTTTGATCCCTGATTATAACGTTTATTAGCATTGGGACAGTGAGAAATAGAGAAGACTTGCGAAAAGCTTATCAGTATTTTAGGACGTCGCTCATGAACGCAGCCTGGAAGATGAAAGAAGAACAGTCAGTGGAGGCACAGGGAGAAGAGATGACTGTGCCCATGTGCCCAGCCATCTTCCTGGGCTTGAGGGGTGCAGGAGGTGGAAGAAATTTTATTTCTTGTTCCCGAAGCAGCTTCCAGTCTTAGTGATAAAAGGAGTCTTAGAGTCGTCAGTGCCTAGAGACGTGCTGTTATCTTTGACGCACTATGAAAAGACTAGAGAGGGCAAAATATCTAGCCTTTCAGAAACTCAGTCTGAATACGAATGTGTGAGTGGCAAGATACACGCATAAGTGAAAAATGATAGGAAAATGAATACAGAGAAGAAATGCCTTTAAAAAAGTATGAGTGCTCACTTTGGCACACATATACTAAAAAACACCTAAATGATTTGCATGGGACTAGATATAGTAGGTGTATACCGGAGAGATGGCTAAAGTGAATAGACTGCCCTGGCCTGAGCAAGGATGGTCAGCAGAGATGCCCAAGAGTAAGAAAGCCATGTTCCATGTCCTGTCTTGATTATTAAAAATAGGACATGGTTATTGCAGAAAAATATGGAAAATCCAGGAAGTATAAGGAAGAAAAAAACTGACCTGTGATGCCACTCTTTTAGTCCAAGCATTAGAAAGAAGGAAAGAATACAGTTTGGAAGAAAGCAAAAAGAAGAACTTTTCGAATAGGATGGTCTCAGTGAAAGCACATAGAGCACAGATTTTATATATATGTACATCAAAATTGTTTATCAATTGTTCCAACAACACATATGCAGATATTGATTCAACGATCTCCCGTTATGCACCTGTTGTGGGCTGACCAGGTGCTTTGTGGTGTGAGAAATGTAAAGAATGTTGAGAGATTGTCACTGGTGGAAATCGTAATATAAACACAGAATCAGTTCTATGAGATGGGTGCGGTAATAAGTCCTGTAGCAGTGCAAATATGAGAAATAGAGTAGGGGGATAGTGTTGTAAATATTGGGAATAACCTGAGCAAAAGCCTAGTGAAAATGATTGGGTTACACAAAGAAATCAAGTAGTTTTGCGTGCCTACTTGGTAGTAGGAAGGGATGATAATAGGAAGGTAGGCTGGGACCTGATGATGGAATATTTAGGTGTCATAGGATTTAGTTTTTAATTTTAGGCAGTGGAGAGCCATCTAAAAAGTATAGTAGACCTGGAAACATTTTAAGGATGCATTAGAGAGAGAGAAAGGGAGACCACTTCATTAGTCTTGGCATAAGGTGGCTAAGACAGTGACATAGTATTGGGAAATAGAATTGATAAAACTGAGTTATTGCTGAAGTGTAGTTAGATTTTAGGGGCTCAGAGCCTGAGAGGAAGGTGATAACTGTTAAAGGGAATGAACGCTGGACGAGCACGGACGGATTTTTGGAAGGGGAAGTAATGGCAGGTCTGGAGATGCTGAAGTGGAGTTGCTGTCTGGAGCGCCTGTTTGGAGATGTTTAACAGATACTGCTTAAAGCTCAAGGGAAAGGGTCAGGCAGGCATAGAGCAGTGGACTGGGCTCTCCTTTCATAGGAGCGAGGAGTGGACATACTCTCTCAGGGAGAGGGCGTGGTGGGAATAGGGAAGAGAACTTAAGATAGAATCTTTGAAATGCCTACAATTAAGACTTGAACAAGGAAAGGGAGCCAGAAGCAGAGAAGGGGCATTTAGAAAGCAAGCAAAAGTTGGAGTGTGGAGTCACAGGGGCTAGGGGAAAATGAAATTCAAAGGATAGAATGGACGACATTGTCAGATTCTGCAGAGATAAAAATAATAACGACTCAGGAAAGGGGACTTAAGTTGACAATTAGCAACCTCCTGGGGAAAAAACCTGAATGCTGTGGTTTAGAGTGAAGACGGCAGTGGGTTGAGAAATGAAAGGTAAAAGGATAGAGCCAGTGATTCTAACATTAGTATGTGATGTTGGCATGAGAGCTGAATTGGGCCAAGTTGAGGGAAGATTTGTATAGAATTGAGAAAGCTTGATCATGTTTATAGGTCTGAGAGGAAAGAGAGAGAAAAATGGGAATATTTGTAGAGGAAGATCCTAAAAGGAGACCAGAGGGGGTGAAATCAAGAGCTCAATCACTGGTAGTACTAAGTCTTTTTATTCCCCTTCTTGAGTCCTGAGATGAAGCAGATGAGGTGGATAGTGACATAGACACATTGAGGAAATACCTGTTGGAAAAATCTATCCTGTCAGCCAAGGTGATTACGTTTAGGGCTCAGAGCTTGGCTGTGGATCAGGCAGGAGCCAGCAGTCGCTTATGGAGAAAATGCTTAGGGCCAGAAGTGTCTTACTTCTTTCCATGAATAATACTTGTTTCTTCAGAGTTCAGTATTAACTTTTTTTTCTCTTCTTTGGTCAGGAACTGAAACACTTGATCTTGGAGGCAGCAGATGGCTTTCTGTTTATTGTCTCGTGTGAGACAGGCCGGGTGGTATATGTCTCTGACTCAGTGACCCCTGTTTTGAACCAGCCACAGTCTGACTGGTTCGGCAGCACACTCTATGACCAGGTGCACCCCGACGACGTAGACAAACTTCGTGAGCAGCTTTCCACCTCGGAAAATGCCCTGACAGGTATGCGACAGGTGGATGTTAAATGACAGGAAGTCCTTCTCTTTTTTCTGAGACATAAGAAGTGTTTTAGCTCTTAAATTTGTTTATTGACTCTGGCACAGCTTCTAGAATTTTCTCCTTTAATGAATATAATCAGTTCTTTTTATTCACATGCCGATAAGATACTTTATAGCTTCTCCTCAGAAAATGTTTCGTTAATGACAATGCTCATTAAAAGTTTACTTTAATCTTAATATTAGTGTGAATAAAACAGTAAAGGCCAACCCTACAATAAACTTCTTTTTTTCCATTCTAAAAGAATTAAATATCTCTGTTTTTCTCTCTGCTTTTCTCTCTGCTTGGGTTTGGCTTTGTACTAGGTTCTGTGATAATAGATTTTTTTTTTAGAGGGGAGTAGTTACCAGTCTGTGTATAAGGGTTTTTTTCTGTATCTGTTTTTCTGTCTTGTTTTTGGTTTTGGTCCCCCACCACCCTCCATTTTAATGATATTTAGTCTTTTTGTCAGAGTTTTGCTAAAGGAAAAAAGTCACATCTGCTTCTAAGCAACTCTGGAAAAAATTTTAAAGTGGAAGCAGATCAAAACTGGTAATTAAAATAAAATGCAGGAAAGTCCATCATGATCATATTAATGTTGGTTTTTAGTTTTTCTTCTCACTTTTTAATGAATTTCCTTTTTCTAGTGCTTTTTCTCCAAAGTTCCCATTGGTTTTTATGTAATAAAAATTTTGGTTTCAGATAGATGTTTCTAAAGCACATAAAATTATGTTTTCAAACCAGTGACATTCACTCAGAGTGTGTGTGCTCGTCTGTGTATGCATGTACACATATGTGCGTGCTTGTGTATAAAAAGAAGACCCAGGTTGTAGCCTCGCCTCTTGCTTGTCCACACTGTTTTCCACTCCTGCCCTCCCCTGCACAGGATTATCTCCACTGCTACCTTTGAACATAAGGAGTAAGGTTTATTGGTGGGAATTGAGGTATTTTGGACTTCAAAAAAAAAAATCCATCCCCTTTAGCCTGCCCTGTTATAAACAAGGAGCTTGAAGGGCATGAATAGATGACTTACTTATCTTTGCCTTCAGTATCTTTCCCCGTCTCTCCCATAACCAAGAGTGCACTCCAGACTGCTCTTCACATTCTCCTTCAGGGCGTATCCTTGATCTGAAGACTGGAACAGTGAAAAAGGAAGGCCAGCAGTCCTCCATGAGGATGTGCATGGGCTCAAGGAGATCATTTATTTGCCGTATGAGGTGAGTGTCAAGCTGGAGATGGTGATTTGACATAGGAGGAATTAAGAGCTTAGGGTTTGATTTCTAGTCAGGAGTTAAACTCTTAAATCCAAGTCTCCATTGGATTGAATTTGACTTTCAAGACCCACATGGGTTGTAACACAGAATAAAGTGTTTGATAAGGGAACTAACGTTTACCCAACTCCTCCAGTGCCAGGTGTGACAGGTTCATTGTGTCTGTCATCTTGTTTCCCACAGCTGCCCTGTAGGGTAGAATTCGTGGTTACTATTTTACCGATTAAAAAACAGACTCAAAGAAACTTCTCAGGATTACATAGGTATTGTCTGATACAGGATTTTATTTTAATCCATAGTAGTCAGGCTCCAAAACCAATATTTTTTCCCAGTGCATCACGAGACAGCATCCATGTACTCAGACCATTTCTGCATATTTTTGTGGTAGAAATTTGGATTTTCTTATGTCTTTCTTAGTATTTAGTGTTTATAAATTATATACCATACATTTTAGGATTCTGAAAAAAAGATGGTGGTATTTTTCACGTAGATAGAAAAGGTAGCTCTTGAAATCACATAATAAGTTCAGGCTGTATAATGGAAACTGACTACATTGTACTGAAATGATGCTTATTAGAAGGGGTGAGTAGGATGTTAGAAAAGTTTCCTAGGAGAGGTGCAAAATGGAATTGTGGCTCTGGGTTAGAGTAGCTTCTGGGTTTGCTTCTTACTATCTTCTGAGATCGTGAGCATATTAAATGACTATTTTGTGTTTTGATTTCATCATCTAATAATGTTGAGTTATATTAATATCAACTTAATGTTGTTACGAGGATTAGTCGGATAAATATACGTTAAGATGCTTAGACTAGTGCATGGCACATATTAAGTTCTATGTAAGTTTTATCTGTTCTTATTAATTTAAAGAAACGAGAGGAAAGTAGAGAAGATGGGAGAAAGCGTCCCAATATGTGGTGGCTGATGGAAACACACAGGCAGGAGCAAGATAAATAATAAGATGTATCAAATAGATTGGGTTGTGAAATAGAATTGGCAAACCACAGCTCTTTTTTTGTAAATAAAACTTTATTGGAACATAGCCGTGCCGTTTGTTTACATATTGTCTATGGCTGCTTTCATGCTATAATGGCAGAGTTGACTAGTTGCAGCCGATCATATGACCCACAAAGCTGAAAATATTTACTGTCTGGTCCTTTAGAGATAAATCATACTGACCCCTGCTGTAGAGAATCTGCACATGAAGAGCATTGGCACATTTCAACTTCAAATTCTAGAAGTTACAAGTTTTAGAAATTCCAAATCTTTTTTCTTTATCCTTCCTCGTTAGGTATATTGTTACCAATTTTCTGTGTCTAGTTATATCTAGAGCCTGTTATTTGGCTGTTTAAAGAATGGAAAATTCTTTGCTAGTGCAGCTTAATTGCTTTTAATCTTTCTGTTCATTGTAACAGGTGTGGCAGTAGCTCTGTGGACCCAGTCTCCATGAATAGGCTGAGCTTCGTGAGGAACAGATGCAGGTGAGATCCTAAGCAGGGGAAAAGCAAGGGATGGCCAAGCACAGAAAGAGAGCATCACTTCTTCAGCTGCTTGCTACAGTACTTCCTTCAGCAGCCCTCACCCTCATCCCTCGCTCCCCAGTTACTTTTTCCTGGCCGTATGTTCCTGAACTTCCAAAGCTGCTTTTGCTTACCCTGTTTAAAGAAGTTGCCATACTGCTTTCCCTGCTTTCCTCCCGCTGTAGTACCTTTAAGATGCTTTACTTTTTGGCAAGGGTCAAAATATGATGTTGGCTTTTGGGTGGGAAAGATCCAAGTACAGTCATCCTGTGTTCTAAACAACCAAGAACCTAAAGTTAAAGGTTCTGAGCCAGCAGTGCCTCGTATGTGTTACTGGGGAGGGTGCTCTCCTCACATCTGTAATTCTTCTAGGAATGGACTTGGCTCTGTGAAGGATGGGGAGCCTCACTTCGTGGTGGTCCACTGCACAGGCTACATCAAAGCCTGGCCCCCAGCAGGTAGGAAAGTCGGATTGTGGTTTCTCTGTTGGTGCAGCAGGATCCTCAGCATCCAAGAAAGTGAACTAACACTTATCATGTGTACCTGGTATATGAAATGTACTTTGATATAAACTGTAAGAGAATAGGAAAGAAAAGTAGACCCCTTCCTTCCCTCACGGAGCTTATATTTCAGTTGAAGAGATGGATTACTCAGACTTGAAAATGACTCAGTGTTGGCTGTGTCACAGATTGTAGTTTCTAAACATGCAAATTCATAATAAGGTATACTGAATACCAGTGTTCTAAGTATTTGAGTGTAAGAGACAGTTGGAATTGAATACAGTTAACATGGAAAGCTTTCTAAAGTGGGAGCCGGACTTTGGGGGACAGGGGGAGATGGCTTGATTGTAGCGACTTGTTAAGGGGCTTTTCTCTGCAAAGGCCTCAGGTCAGGATCTGAGCAGATTAGCTTTACTAGAACTCGAGGTTGAACAGGGCATGTGAGAAAGGTGGTCGGGGTGGAGAGATCAGCTTTTTAAACTGGCTCGTTAGAATTTCCAAACCTTAGCAATGTCATTACTCCCAGCTAGGTGAATACGATTTGGAAGTGGGTGCTGTAGGGAGACAGAAACTGAGAGAACAGAGAGGCAGCGTGGTGTATTTTGGTAAGAGATTAAACTTTGGATTTGGAACAATGTGGATTTGATTCTGGCATTATTATTTCCTAATGGTATAACCTTGGGTAAGTTGCTTGACCTTTATAAAAAAACTTTCAGTTTCTTTCTTCTAATTTGGAGATAAAATATCCCATGTAGCATTATGACGATGTATAGATTTAATGTAAGAAAAGCTCCCAGCCCAGGGCCTGGCATATGGTAGCTAAAAGCACCCAGTAAATGATAGCTAAATGTAAATTTTAAGAAGTAATGGCATTGGAACTTTTTAGCTTATATACTGTATAAATCATACAGTTGAGGTATACATGGTCTTTCATACTTCTGTATAGTTCTCAAAGAAATACTATTTTTCTTGGTAAAAAGAATGTAACTGCAGAGTAGAGAGAAAATGCAACCTTCTTCCATTTCCACATAAAACATTAAAACTGGCTTCTCTCTTTTCCAAAGGACATAAATAACTATTGGTGTTTGGTTTAATTTCATTTTCAGTTGTTTGCTTACTTTAAAAATCACAAGTTGGGCAAGACATCTGTTCTTTGCCTATGATACAGTCACAGAATGAATGTGTTTGGTTTGGCATAGTTTTTTAGAATACTTTGGGTGGGACCTGTACTCTGTAGTTTATTACAATTAATATGGGTAAAATATATGAATTTATATATAGAAATATATAAATACTTAAAACATCTGGCGTAGATGGTATATTCTATGTAGTTTTTACCTTTATTCTTTTTTTAAAAAAATTATAGTTGACATACAATATTATATTAGTTTCGGGTATACAAAACAGTGATAAAACATATACCTTACAAAGTGATCGCCATGATAAGTCTAGTAACCGTGTCGCTGTCAGAGTTATTATAATATTATTGACTGTGTTTCCTATGCTGCACAATACATCCCCGTGACTGTTTTATAACTGGGAGTTTGTACTTCTTAATCCCCTTCACCTTTTTGCCCATCCTCCTAACCCCCTCCCTTCTGGTGGTCATCAGTTTGTTCTCTATTATCTACGAGTACCTGTATTCTTATCTTTCATCACTCTTTATTGTTTTATACCTAGTCTCTTCATATGTACATGTATTTTAAATCTTTACCTGTCTGACTTTTGAAGGCAGTTGAGTTTGAGATCTCTCTTAAATCTTTTAACTTCACCTTCCTGAAGGTGTCTCCCTCCCAGACGATGACCCAGAGGCCGGCCAGGGGAGCAAGTTTTGCCTAGTGGCCATCGGCAGACTGCAGGCAAGCATGAATATTTTACATCTATGTGATCCCTTTTCTTTGAGAAGAAATCTCCAACAGGACTTGTCCATGTTATTTTTCTCTCTGAATACGAACGAAGAATTCTATAAAATTCCAAGTATTTAGAGGAATATGGCATTCATAGTTAACGTTATTTCTCTTTGATTTAGCAGAGACTGAAGAGGATGAGAGAGGAAGGGGATCTTCTCCCCTTATCTTTTACATACTTAGCTTTGCAATGCCGAATTTTCTATTTCCAACTAATTTCTTTTGCTCTAAGAGAAGAGATTTGTTTCATTTTATCATCACATGACTATAGAGAAGTGGAATTATTTCGATTCGTCTCATAAAATAGATAAGCTTGATTACTTGAGACTATAATTTTCCAATCTGAATAATGAACACAGCCTAGCTAAATGAAAGTAGGTGGGTTTGGGGTTGAATGAATTTTTATCTTTCTTTACAAAGTTGGTGAGGAGTACATGTGTGGGAGTGGAGTTGGTATTAACGCCCTCTCTGTTTGTGATTGTCATTTTTCCCTTCCTGGATGAGATGTGAAAGTTTTGAGATTCCTAAAACTGGGAGCTTCATATCTATGTAAAGGGACCATGAGGGGGTGGGAGCTACATCTGTAAAGGATGGAGTCATTTTATCTCATTTTCGTCTCCTTACTTTTAGGTAACTAGTTCTCCCAACTGCTCAGACATGAGTAATGTTTGCCAACCAACAGAGTTCATCTCTCGACACAACACTGAGGGACTCTTCACTTTCGTGGATCACCGCTGTGTGGCTACTGTTGGCTACCAACCACAGGTGAGGGGCTAGAGGCGTTACCCCATTGACACTTATGCCTCATGTTTCCCCTTGGCTGTGTTAAGATTATTCGATCATGTAGTTGAGAGATAGCCAAACATGTCAGCCCCAGCTCAGAAAGAGATGATCTCTTTTATCATCAGATCTAGAAAAATATGGTTTGTGCAACCAGGTGGGAGCAGCAGGTATGAATATGTATTTGTTTTTTGTTACTGATATTAATACTAGATAATAATGATGCAGAAGTGCTCATTTTAATTAGTTACAATGCTATGGCCACCTTCTGATAATTCATATAATCACCTCAAGTTCTAGTAAAGCCATTCTGCTCAAATCCTGAATTAAAGCTTTTGCACAGTAACCCACAAGTTATCATTTTATTTAGATTTCTTATTCAGCAGACCAGGTCACTATACCTGAGTCAAGAAATAAGTCATTATGTAAACATTCAAAACTATAGTGGCCAGAAGGGTGTTCTGGCTGTGGTTGTGGGAGGAGGTTGGTGAAAAAAAAAGACCTTGAAAAAGAACAACAAATTTGGAGGATTTACACTACCTGTTATAAAGGTGTCGTTAAGACAGTGTGGTGTTGGTATAAGGATAAGTTTGTAGATCAGTAGACCGGAGTAGAGTCTATTCTCACACTTATGGTCAACTGATTTTCAACAAAGATGCCAAGACTGTTCAATAGGGAAAGAAATCTTTCAAACAAATTGTGATGAAAGAATTGGATATCCAAATTTAAAAAAAAAACCAAAAAACTTAGACTTTTACCTCCTACTATACACAAAAATCAACATAAAGGTGTAAATGTGTAAGAGCTAAAGTTATAAAATTTCTAGAAGAAAATAGGAGAAAGTCTTTGTGATCTTGAGTTATGCAGATTAGTGATTGGCTAGGGGATTGGGAGCTCAAGGGAACTTTTGGGGCAATGGACATGTTCTAAAACGACTGTGGTAATGGTTACACAAGGGTAAAACTTTACTATAGATATCAAATTGTATGCTTAAGATGAGAGATATATGTAAGTTATATCTTAAACCTGTAAAAAATGCAGTTAAAATAAACGTACAATATTCTGAAAAAGATGCTCTAGCGTCAAGTTGCTTAGCAGATTCCATTTCTCTTTTTCTTCCCACTTACTAAAATCCTAAAATAAAGACAGGAGAAATGAGTCTAAGGCCATGCCACCCTGAACAAGTCCGATCTCGTCTGATCTTGGAAGCTAAGCAGGGTCAGGCTTGGTTCGTACTTGGATGGGAGACCACCTAGGAAGACCAGATGCTGTAGGCGTAAAAAGTAAAAAAAATATGGGATTGTAAGACAGGAGAAATGGAATCCAGGCCCCCTGTAATGGGCCAGAGAGTTAGATGCGCATAAAAGTGTCGATCTGACTCTTTTTCCCTTTTAGGAACTCTTAGGAAAGAATATTGTAGAATTCTGTCATCCTGAAGACCAGCAACTTCTAAGGGACAGCTTCCAACAGGTAACTTTTTTTCCTGGTTTGGGTCCGAATAATATTTTTATCTAATATCTGTTATCACCTTTATTCCACAAATACATCTTGACTACTGATGAATTGAGCACTACCCCCTAGTAGGCACTACAGTTTTACATTCTTTGGTACTTAGCCTGTGTAAGGAACAGAAAAGATTCAGTACTTTGGAACTACAGATAATGTCCAAGGTATTTTTGTTTGGTTAGTAAGCTGCATCCGAAGGACTGTCTTTAAGATATTTAAAATATTCTAGGCTTCACTGAACTGTGAAGGGTAGTAGAAAAATTCATTTTACAGTTCTTTTATAGACGAATGGGATTGACTCTGACTTATAAGCTGACTCCTAACTGTAATTTTCAGAACCTATACCCTGAAAATATCTGGTGAATTGGGTAGCAGTTCTTTATATTAGACTAGTTAATTTTCCTTTTTATGCCTCAGTAGTGTCCTCACTGATACAATGTGTATTTAATAATAGTACTTAAATTCAGAGGGTTGTTGGAAGATTAAATAAGATAATGAGTTAAAGCGCATAGCCCAGCTTTTAGAGGACATCAGACAGTGGCAGTAGAAAGTCTGTCTCCTGTGTCCTCAGTATCACCAGTTCTGTCCACTCAGCTGTAATCTCAAGAAAAACTATTTTGATTTCTGTTGAAACCATTCAAAGCTAAGGACATGGACCTTCAGCAATCTGAGAAGATGCTGTAGGGTATATTTTAAATCCATGAAATTTCTAATTCTGATGTTTTTGGCCACAGAGAATCATTTTATCACTTCCGGAAAATGTTTATTCCAAAACAGCTTTAATGGCCCGTCTATACAACTCTGTAATCTCAGCGTTATTATTCTGACATCAGTTGCTGCTATGATTTTAGAGTGCATAAATAAAGGTGCTTTTTCATAGGCGCTCTCCAGCCACTCTCTTAGTTGCTGCTTTCCAGATTTCAATCTTTCTTAAGCCTAGATGGATCTATATTTCTTTTTGCTTTTCAGTACATCAATTTAGTTATTCCAATGAAGCTTATTTCCTGCCCACCCTGCCCCCCCCCCCCATTTTGGTTACTTCAGTGCTTTGTTTTATGCTTGATTTGTAAAAGTTTTATTTATTTTTTTAAAACGTGCCATTTTATTCTTGCTAAGTACGTTCCATTTGTTGCTATTCTTATTTTTTAGATTGTCAC
>NW_011889100.1:132832-146660 GCF_000151845.1 Pteropus vampyrus | reverse complement strand
CACATTATCGCTGTCCTTTTTATTGGGCCTATCCTAGTGACTGTCATGGTAGTTATTTTCTGTTTAATCTTTTGTTCTAGAATCAACTTTAAACCTATCGCTTGAAGATCCGTTTATAAATAATTAGCAAGTAACTGGTAATAACATTGAGTGTGTATCCTCCAATTCAATTTTTAGGGCTTGTAAAGTTTAATTCTCTGCTAATTAACTAGGTATAACAGTGGATTGAATTTTAGAAATTTTTGTTAACTTAGGACTCAGGTATATGGTCACAATCTTTGTAGAGTTGTGTGTGGGGTTTTTTTTTTTGTATCTTTATATTACAGAACAGCTATTGTTTTGTGTTTCCATTTTGTTTGAATTTTTTAAAGTCTTTTTAAGAACTTGTTTCTGGAAATAATGGCTTTCCTCATTGTTGCATAGAGTTTTCCTCAACACAATTAATTACTAATGTTTTAAAATAAATATTCTTTGTAGAAAATTTGGAAAGTATTGAAAGCTATAAGAGAAGAGAAAAAAATTCACACTATCCGGAAATAGTCTTTTTTAATATTTCAGTGTATGTACTTTCAGTTTTTTTACTTACCCTTTTTAAAAACACAGTATATGGCTATACACACATAGTTACATACACGTCCACAACAACCAGGTGTTGAATACCTGGGAGGAGTTAGAACCCCAACAGGATGAACCCCTGTGCCATAGGAATCGTTTCTCTTTGTACCATGTTGTCCACAGTGTGGATTATTTGTTCAATCAGAAGTCATAGGTTACCCTTAGGATTGGACTTGAAGGGGTAATTTATTGTGATTGCCCCAGCTACAGGTGAATATACAGACCTTTATGTGCAAAGAGAATTTGATACATTTTTCCCCTCTCTGTGTCATCTACTCTCCATTTTTCCAGGAACTCCAGCCAGGAACCACGGCCTACACTATCCAGCACAATCCAGAGGCCACAGCTGGGTCCCACAGCTAATTTACCCCTGGAGATGGGCACAGGGCAGCTGGCACCCAGGTGAGAAATAGTGGAATAATCGTTTATTGAGCAGTGACTAACCCAGGGTGTGGCTGTCTGCAGTCCCAGTTTTTTTTTTGTTTGTTTATTTTTTAAGCCCTTTCCCTAGATTCTTTTTAAAAATCTTTTTTCCTGTTTATCTCCTCACTGATCTTTAACATATAGGCAGCAGCCACAGCAAACGGAATTGGATGTGGTACCAGGAAGAGATGGACTGGCCAGCTACAATCATTCCCAGGTTAGTGTGCTTTTGAAGAGGACGGTGAGCATTTCCTTAAGAAATGTCCCCCGGTACCAGTTAGCGTATATCTGTATTGTAAATGAATTTTAGAGTTATTGAATTGTCATGTTAAACCTTCCATGGTTATTTTTATCACTGTATTCCACAGGTTTCTGTTCAGCCTGTGACAGCCGCAGGGCCAGAACACAGCAAGCCCCTTGAGAAGTCAGATGGTCTCTTTGCCCAAGATGGAGATCCAAGATTTTCAGAAATCTACTCCAACATCAATGCAGGTATATTTCTTCCTCATTCGCCTTTAAATTCTCATTCTGATCACTTGCTGATAGGTCTGCTGCAGACCAGTCAGTAGTCTTCCAACATATTTCCACTTAATCATAACACCTCCTGAGTAAATAGGAACTTGCTGAACTGATACACTACAGCCCCTTGACTGGCCCTCCCCCCACTCCTTTTGGTCCACAGATCAGAGTAAAGGCATCTCCTCCAGCACTGTCCCCGCCACCCAACAGCTATTCTCCCAGGGCAGCACATTCCCTCCTACCCCCCGGCCGGCCGAGAATTTCAGGTGAGCCCCATATGTGTGTGCTGCTTTACAGGGCTACTCAGGGATTCGCTTGCTGAATCCAGGTTTTATTCTTCGCGAGCTTTCTCTAGCTATTTCAGACAAAGCACTGGAACTTGCAGGGCCTAGGACAAGGCAAGCTGCTTTCCTTCCTCCTATTTCTTTGCACCTGTCCTATTGCCATGTTCTAGGTTCCATCTCCGTGTGTCCTGATCAGTGTGTGACTGTCAGTCTTTCTCGTGTTTTCTAAATTCTGTTACCAAGTTTTCCTTAACCCCAGGGAAGTCAAGGGAATCCAAGGATAGCACTAGATTGTCTTGTGACTCCTAGATTCTATGGTAAACTCACCCTTTTAATCCGTTACCTTACTATTTTTTCACTCCTAGAAATAGTGGTCTGGCCCCTCCTGTAACCATCGTGCAGCCATCAGCTTCTGCAGGGCAGATGTTGGCCCAGATTTCCCGCCACTCCAACCCCACCCAGGGAGCAGCCCCAGCGTGGACCCCTAGCACTCGCCCAGGCTTCTCTGCCCAGGTAAAGCTGCCCCTCTCTTTATCGTCTGTGTATTGTTTCTTGTTTGGTTGGTTGGGCTATTTTCCATCTATAAAGTTATTGTTAATCTTAGACACTTTCTCCGCAACCCCTACTACCTACCTTCCAATTTTTATCTTTGTTGGGAGCAACTAGATCATTAAAAACCATATACAATCCAAAAATCTCAGAGTCGTCTATGGTTTTCACATATCCACTTTAAATCAGAATCGCTCACACAGAACATCTGGAATAGGTTCGATTTTCGGATTGGTTTTGAAGTAAATTCTAAGAAATTTCCACTTTGGTTAGGACTACAAAGTAGAGGAACAAAGCAGAGAATTAGTTACAAATTTATACACAGTGATGTCTGTTTACAAAAGAAATATATGTGTTGAAAAGTCTTTATATAACATTTATGTGTCTATATATGTTAAGCCTAAAGCTAATATTCTTTTGTATATTTACATACATTGATAATATATAATAGACATATAACACACATAACAGTATATATAATATGTGTTATATATCATAATATATAATAGTAGTATAAATGTAAGTAGTTAAATACTAATATTTTAAATAAAAAAGCCAAAACTAAAAGTAGGCTTCAAAATTGTTATATGCAGTATGATTTTAATTGTATAAAAAATGCACCGGAAAATAAACTGGAGAACTTATCCCAAAATGTTAACCGTGGGTCTTTGGTGGTAGAATTATGAACAATTATTTTTTTATTTTCCTTCACTGTTAAAATTCTCTACAATGCATATGCATTACTATTATGGTGAGAAAAATGTTCAGTTACCCAGAAAAAGATATCATTAGGAACAGATAAATGCGATACAGACTGAATAATAAAATGATGCAAAATGTTTTTTCTTTATGTATAGTATTATACTGTTATTAATGCCTCCAGTTTTTATATAACTTTACAATTTATTAAATGCTTTCATTTAAACCATTTTTATTTATCACAATTCTAAATGTATACTTTTATTAATCCCATAGTTCTTTGCTTTTCGCACTTTTTCACAACTGCCTAAAAATAGTGTCAAGAGAGACTGGGAGTTCATTGGAAGGAGTACACAGTAGGAAATAAACAATGAGATGAGCGTGGCTCAGAAGAACCAGGGATTGACAGAGAGGGTCGATCCCACAGAAGTGGCGTGCGCAGTAGTGTCAGTGTTCTGTCCCTTTCTCCCTTCCAGCAAGTGGCCACCCAAGCCACAGCCAAGACTCGTTCTTCCCAGTTCGGTGTGGGCAACTTTCAGACGCCATCGTCCTTCAGCCCCATGTCCCTTCCCGGTGCTTCCACTGCGTCCCCTGGTGCCGCTGCATACCCTAGTCTCACCAGTCGGGGATCCAGCTTTGGTGAGTTCGGTCTAGAAGGAGGGCACCCGGAAAATCGAACCACTAAAGAGAAAGGATTTGGTAGTTTATTAAACTAGTTTGCTTGTGTCCTGGGTGCACGAGCTAATGTTGGGGAAGTGCAAGGTGATAGTCCATTTGGAATTTAAAACCTGTCCGATACATG
This sequence comes from Pteropus vampyrus, assembly GCF_000151845.1. NCBI lineage: Eukaryota > Metazoa > Chordata > Mammalia > Chiroptera > Pteropodidae > Pteropus > Pteropus vampyrus. Next base: position 142,769 of record NW_011889100.1, on the reverse strand, counting down.
GAAAAGACTTTTGCACATAAAACACAAAGCATGTAAGGTATACATTTAATAATATGCAAATTTAAAACGAGCAGAGGACTCTTTGGAAAGGCTACCTAGAGAAGAAACATTGATTTGGGTTGGGTTTTGAAGTAGAAGAGGCATTGATTGGAAGAGAGAAGAAAGTTTCTAGGTGGAATTAGTGACTTGTTTCCTCTGCACTGGAGTTGGTGGCTTGACATTGTATCTTCCACGCCAGCTCCTGAGCAGGCCGGGCAGACCACAGGACAGTTCCAGACGCGGACAGCAGAGGGGGTGGGAGTCTGGCCACAGTGGCAGGGCCCGCAGCCTCATCATCGTTCAAGTTCCAATGAGCAACATGTTCAACAGCCATCAGCACAGCAACCTGGCCAGCCTGAGGTCTTCCAGGTGAGAGGGTGAAAAGACTTCAGGAAATCAGAAAGGGTCGGGGAGGGACGGAGAGAGGAGCAGGTGTGGATAGGGTGCGATTGGGGGCGTAGGGGGAGACCGTGTGCAGACGTGTGGGGCTAAATGTCATTACTTGGAAAGATCGTGAACTTAGTGTGATGCATAGCCTCTGATGAGACCAGTTAAATTACCTGAAGCACTGTGCAACAATGTCAAAGACAGTAGTTTTAGCCCATTCAAAGAGAATCACATTCCTCCTTCCTAGCCTGGGTGTACACATGCTGATGATAGTGATAAAGGGCCATTCACATACGTCCTGGAGTCGTCTCAGGCAGCACACAGGAAAGGCTAGTTTAAGACACAGGTTGAAAGAAAGCTGCTGATTTCCTTTTGGGTGGAAAACCAACGAGGATAAGAGATACTCCATCTCTTTCTATAGGGGGTTATATGAAATGTGGCAAGCAAATTTTTCTCCCTTTGAAAATACTGAGGACTAGAAAGGAAGGAAAATGTGGAACTGGAGGAGGGAGACAGAGGAAGGACTAGGAAAAACGTTGCCATCGAAAGCAGCGGTTTCCACCTTTTGTGGTGCCAAGGATTGGTCCCTCTGTGAGAATCTAATGCCTGATGATCTGAGGCGGAGCTGAGGCAGTGATGCTGGCGCTGGGGAGCGGCTGCAGATACAGATGGAGCTTCGCTCGCTTCCCTGCCGCTCACCTCCTGCTGTGCAGCCCAGTTCTTAACGGGCCATGGACCAGTACCGGTCCACAGCCAGGGGGTTGGGGACCCCTGATCTAAAGGCATCATGCTGGGAGTAAGGAGGGCTAGAGCTAGCACAGCAGGAACTCTGGGACCGGTGATGGTTCAGGGAGCGTTGCGGGGGGAGCTCGCTAAAGGGAAGGAACAGAGATGTGTGACCCAGACTTGTTTCTCTCCTGTTAGGAGATGCTGTCCATGCTGGGGGAGCAGAGCAGCAGCTACAGCAGTGAAGAGTTTCCCGACCTGACTATGTTCCCCTCTTTTTCAGAATAGAACTATTGGGGTGAGGACAAGGGGTGGGGGAGAAAAATCAACATTTGTTTTTAAAAAGCAAATCTTTTTGTAAACAATAAAAGTTCCTCTCCCTGCCCTTCCCTCACCCCTAATGTGTACCCCCTTTCACTTCTGGCCTTTCCCTTGCCCTCCTGCCCTTCTGAGATAATTTATAGATGAGATGGAGTGAGTCCTCAAGACTTTGGGGACCCTTTGCAAAACTGAAGCTGGGTGAGGTTAAGACTGCCTTTCCTATGTCTCCTGACCAGAAACTTGGGCAGAGACAACTTGCGCTAAGTCCACAGAGCAGAGGAACCTGACGTCCTCTGCCTCGGATCCCATGGCTTCTGTTTTGGAAAGAAAGTCTGAATTAGGTAGGGGAGAGGAGAAATGTCCTCAGACTGAGGACCATGGAACGTGGTAAGGGTACATGGGGCTTTAGGAAGTGAGCAAATGCTCCTGCTGCTGCCTGTGAGCAGTTCCTCTAGAAAGAAACATGGGTGAGGAAGTGAGAGAGTGAGTGAGTGAGTGAGTGTGTGTGTGTGTGTGTGTGTGTGTGTGTGTACACACATGTGCGTTTCTGTGTTTCTCCCTACTAGGGAGTTATGCAAAATTTGTCTCAGATGTTATCTTCGTCTTTCTCTGTTTTTCAGAGTCCTAAGGAGTTAAATCTTCCAGGTATTTTTCACTTAGTATTGCAGCCAAAGAGTGTTTAAATAAATGTCTTTGCTGCACTTACGTCTGTGCCCAGCCAGTATGCAGTCGTAAGCGGACACATAAAGTCTTCTGTTGATGTAGGTGGTCTCTCATCAGACACACTTAGAGATAAAGCTGGGTCATTCCTGCTTTTGGTGCTCTCACCTTACATGGAAGACATTACAGAAACAGGCTGGCAAGATAAACACTTTCAGAAACCCCCTACTTGGCCATAAGGATAATGCTGCATTTTTCTGTCAGAATCACACGTGTGTGTGCTCTGGAGGTTATTTCTGCGTGGAAACTCAACTTCTTGGATTAGCAGTCCCAGCGCGAACCCTTACTGCTGGAGTTTAAACCAAATACCAAGCCTTCGTGCAGAGTAACCTCTTCCATCCCATTCTCTCAGTGTCCAGTCTGGCAAGAAATTGAGCTGTAGGTCTCTTCTGGGCCTGGAGTTCTTTCCTCTTCGTTCCCTCTCCAGTCTTGGGATTGCATTTTGCTTTATAGTGCAAGTGTAAGAAACCCACGTGACAGAGGGGGCCTGGACTCACCCCAACAGGGCTGCTCAGTCATTAACTGCAGCCATATGAGTGTGAGCACAGGTCACTGATGTCGCTCTTCACCTTCCTCAGGTAACAGCCGTGTGCAGTGCTCTATTAATTGGTGCAGGCCAGTATCGGAAGTGCAAGACTGAATAAGGAGGAGACATACTAAACGTAGCCATAGGGGATGAGGGGCACAGATGGCCTTGGAGAGGCTGAGAGAATGTCATTACGAGGCTTCCCTCCCTCTCGTCTCCAGTCTGGTGCCAGGTGATGGAGTGGAAAAGGAGACAGTGTATTTTTTTATTCTATGTGCACACATGCAGTATACGTTTATATTTATATCACAGTTTAAGAAACCAAAAAGTTGAGTTTCCAATGAAATCCTTGTTTTTTAATAATTGCCTGTTTTTAAATGTGATCAGGACTATAATATTGTACAGTTATTATATGGCTTTTGGGGAGGGAGAGGGAGGGAGAAGTTGCTCTGGGGATTTCGTTTCTGCTTTTCCTTCAGGGTTTTATTTTGACTGTTTTGTTTTTTTCTTGTTGGCCATTGTACTGCTGGCATCTGTGCTGAGCCTTACACTGGCAAAAATAATGACATGTAGCAAGTATTTTAAAACAAAATATTTTTTCCTTTTGTACGCTTTGTGTTGTGTCATCTTGATTGCGGCTTAATTATTCCTTTCCCCTCATAAACAACAAACACCCACAACTGGTTGAATCCATAGGTTGAGCTCCAAATATACAAACATAAAGCACAGCGTGTCTGTAATGTCAGGAATCAGAAATCATAGGGCTCTGATCACTCAGCATTCCTTGGTTGTCCTCTTGATCCTGACTCATTCTGAGTAAAATCAGCAGGGACATCTGACCGTGGCATGGGGGGAGGGGTATGGCTCAAGTCCTCAGGAGAGGGGAAGAATTGGGACTTGAGACCAGGAGGGCACATCTGGATTCCTTCCTCCAGGATGTCCTCCTCGATGAACAGCAGTGAGGAATGGCGATGTTTAAACTCTCCAGGTCTGGACCTGGTTACCCTGTAGGAGCATGTAGTTCATTAGCAAATCTTAAAACCCACAGGCATAAACCTGTGATCTTGAGGGTCTGTGTGTGTGATCCAGCTAGAAACCGAGTCTCGATCTCATGTGTTATCCTTCCTGTTCCAAGGACCCTCTTTTCCTCTTCCCCCCACATCCGTTTATGAAGAAAACGGAGTTTGGGAATGTGGTTTAGGGACTGAACTAGACTCTCATGATCTGTCACATGCCTAGATGTTGGCGGAACCACGTGGAGGAGCTCATGTGACGACCTGAATTGGAGACTTTAGTAATTGAGACAGATAATGTTCATCAGGCATCCCAACATCTAAGAGTTTTAATGACGAGTCACATGTGAGTTTGTCAGTGCTTATGGCCTTGATTCATGTGCTGTCATAAATTACTGAGAATGCTGTTTCTCGTTACTTTTAGAACTGATTTCATCTGACTTTCTGGGCTCTCCTTCCTCAGCAAAATCCTGTCAGGCTGGGAGAGCTTTTCCTCTGCATAGAACCAGTGACAACTTTTAGCCAACAAGCTTATAAAATGCAAATGATTTTGGAACCTATGATTTCCCCAACATACCCATTTTCTAGCCTTTTCTGTTTATTCCGTCATCTTTGATGCCATCATCTGACAGAAATGTGAAAACAAGTTTCAGAGTTGGAGAGGAGACGGGTAATGGGAAAAAGTCAGAAAAGATGTAATCCCCCAAAATAGTTAATGCTAAGGAAGGATGGGGGAGACCAGGGCTGTGTCCCTTTATTTACCAAAGAGAAGGTAGGCCCCGACTTAAGCAATATGTCTTGAGGCCTCATTTTTCTGTCTGCCCTTCAGAGAGTGGAAACCAAATAGCCAGCAGTTCACCCTGGCGTGCACGCTCCACAGGCCTGCAGAAGCAGTCAGCTCTGCTGCCTCCCCTCCTCCCCAGTGCCCTTCTTTGCATTTCTATCCCCGCCTCCTTCCTCTATTCAAATTTTCCAGCCGACAGCTGGAGCTGACTTCCGCAATTCTGATGGGATAAATCCAGCCTTCCTAGTCATCTGCCCACATTATCCACACATCCCTGCGGAACCCGGCCCAGAGAACAGATCCCCATCAGCAGGTAACATTTTCAGCTTCATAGATCCTTAGCTTCTCATTCCTGCCAGTTCTACATTTTCGAAGTGTTAAAGATGCAGTCACTGCAGGCTGTGTGGGTGGAAAAGATGCCCTTCTGAGGTCATTTCCTGGCCAAATAAAATCTGCCTGGAAATCTGTAGTATGCCGTCATGATTTGAATGTTCGCCTAGCGTAGTTGGTATTAGTGAAGGCAAAGGGTATAGGGAATCCTTTACCCATCCCTCAGCGAGTGGCCTGCGGGGGAGTTCTGATTTGGCCAAAGGTACCAAAAGGGTTAATGTATAGCTGGCAGGGGGAGTGGTGCAGGGAGGTGGTGGCTCAGTGCTCTTGGTCTTTGAGACAGCTCCAAGCCCTTAACACTACAGATAATAGATTTACTGTATGTGATCCAGCTAGAAACTGACTTTCGCTCTCATGTATTATCCTTCCTGCCGGATATTTTGCAGAGTACACAAAAATGGACTGTACAAAAATTACACAAGTTGTGTGACTTGCTGCAGACTATAAATTGTTCTTAAAATGGAGGACACACAATTAAGCCACTGCAAGAAGTGAGTGAGGCTAGCCTGGACTTCTAAGAAGCAGTGTATTTAATGATCACAAGACTTTGCTTTTCTGTCTTATATTCTGTTAACAAACTGGATCTGAGGCTTTTTGTCCTGTGAGGCAGTCACAGTGGTTTTTGATGTCAGAAAAATAAAACCTTCCTGCCCACAGCAGCTGGTTGAGATTAGGACAGCTTCCTGCCCCAGGAGGGAGCTGGAAGAGAAAGGAGGCCGCGCTAAGAAGCCCGAGGAGACCTTAAGTCTGTTCTTGCACAGTCAGAGAATAGGAAATACTGCCAACTTTTCCCTTTGTGTCACACTCTTGGCAAGATCTGGAAAGCTAAGAATCTAGGCATGGAAGAGAAGAGTGCCTCGAAGGAAGGATCCAGAAGCAAAACCTAGCTGGAGATCTCTCCTTCGTGTGTTCTCCAGCCGCCCTCAGCCCGCCCTGCCTTGTCCATCTCCAAGTCAGCTAGGGGCCTTAGGAAGAAAGGTGCTGAGCCCATGCTGACTGTCTCCAGCTGTCCGTGCAAGTGTGTGCGTGTGTGTGTGTGTGTGTAATCTCTCCAAGTCAAAATACTTAGAACCAGATGTACCAGTGCTCCACCTGAACCCCTCCAAACCCCCACTATTTCATCGTACGCGAATCACCCTCAGCTCTACCTTCCTAATGAAGCCTAGTTTTCCTCTGCCTCACAGGCCAGAGGAAGGGGTGCTTCAGGTTCACGAACTCCCCAGAACTGTTGCACGTGTCTGCATGTTTCTGGCGAGAGGAGTTGTGGTGGGTTGCAAAATTGCATTAGCTTCTCAAAGGAGTCTGGCTGCCAGGGGTTAAGCACCACCTGTCTGGAAATATGGCTCCAGGTATTTCCTCTCCCAAGCCGGGCTAGGGACTTCCTGGCAAATAGAAGAGTGTCCCCTAATTATCCCCTTCCCCAGGATGTGGGGGCTCAAGGTTCTACTGTTGCTGCCCGCGGTGAGCTTTGCTCTTTACCCTGAGGAGATCCTGGACACCCAGTGGGAGCTGTGGAAGAAGAGCTATGGGAAGCAGTATGACAGCAAGGTGCCTGGGGCCTGGAGCGGGCGTGCTGGGAGGGCCAGAACCTGACCGCCAGCGCTGGCTTCCAGACTCCCTTCTGTCCAAGCCCACTGGGCCCTGCTCCCTGTTAACACAGAGCCTTCATTCCTGCTTCACGGCTGGCCCTCCATCAAATTCTGTCCTTCCTTTGTAACTGTCTTACAGTTTTCTTTTGGGAAGACTTCTCAGATTAATGCTGTTAATCCATTAGCAACTCTTCTAGACATCTCTCCAAAGCGCTTGTATTTGTTTATAAATTTCTCTTTGCGTGCTCTTAGTAACCCTGTGGTAATTTCTCCAAGCAGACTGTAAACTCTCTGTGACTGTAAGTTTCATCTTTTCCCTGAGAAAGCTCTGCAGTATTACACATGTAACTGTGCACAGGGCACAGCCTTTGCCGGTGCTCACTATGCTCTGTTTAGGTGGATGAAACCTCTCGGCGTTTAATTTGGGAAAAAAACCTGAAGCATATTTCCATCCATAATCTTGAGGCTGCTCTTGGTGTCCACACGTATGAACTGGCCATGAACCACTTGGGGGACATGGTGAGTTGAGCCTGAGCTCCTGGCCAACCTGCTGTTTGCCCTAGTTTCCTGCTTATGCCTGGCCTCTTTCTTTTTTTGTCCCAGACCAGTGAAGAGGTGGTTCAGAAGATGACTGGACTCAAAGTACCCCCGTCTCGCTCCCGCAGTAATGACACCCTCTATATCCCGGATTGGGAGGGCAGAGCCCCGGACTCCGTTGATTATCGAAAGAAGGGCTATGTTACTCCTGTCAAAAACCAGGTATCCTCCTGTCTCCTGGGAACGCTGTCTGAGCTGGCACCAGCTGCACTTACTGCTGCTGCTTTGCTCCTAGGCAGGAGGGCACCAGGAACTAAGGTGCCTCTCTCCCGGCTGAGAGAGCACAGCCTATTCCATCGCCATTTAACTCATCTGCTATTTTTGTACATTTAGGTTGTTTCTGGTTTTTCTTTTTTACAGTGTTGCTGTAAGCACACCTGTGCACGTGTACAAATATTTATGCAAAATAAATCCTAAAATTAAAATTGCTAGGTCACAGAGAATCCTTTTCAAAGACGTTTTTACATTCTTACTGGCATGAGAATATTATTTTCCCCATAACCTTAATAATGCTGATTGTATCATCCAGACGAACAACTGATTTAACATTCATTCATCAAAAACTTTTTTGTTTTCAGAATCTACCAGGTGTAGTGCTAGTAGTAGAGATTCAAGATGACTAAGACATACTGTGTGTTCAAGAAATCCTCAATCTTAAAAAACAGAATGGGAAAGAAGATCAATCTAGCTGAACAAACACTAATAACAGCACTTTTTGAGAGGTTATTATGTATCAGAAATTTGTAAACCTAGGACAATGGAACAAATATTAAATGAAGGGAAACAGGAAGACTTCATAGCAAAGGGGACACGTGTGCTGGGATTTATAAAATGGGTGGCATTTCGTCATGCAGGTAGGGGAAAGCAAAGCGTGAAGGGCGATGACTGATAATTTCTCTGCTCTGCCCTCAGGGTCAGTGTGGCTCCTGCTGGGCTTTCAGCTCGGTGGGCGCCTTGGAGGGCCAGCTCAAGAAGAAAACTGGCAAACTCTTGAACCTGAGTCCCCAGAACCTGGTGGACTGTGTGTCTGAGAACGATGGCTGTGGAGGGGGCTACATGACCAACGCCTTCCAGTATGTGCAGAAGAACCGGGGCATCGACTCCGAAGACGCCTACCCGTACGTGGGACAGGTGAGACTGCCCGACCGTTACACAGCTCTGTGCCGGCTCCTTCCTCCCCAGCATGATAGTTTGCACTGGGAACAATTCTAGAAATCTTGTTTTCTGTCACCTTATCCTGCTTTCTCGATGGGATAATTACCCACAGAAGGCCAGATTCCCTCACTCTGAGAGAATTTGGGGAACTTAGCCTAGCACAGACTGTCTGCTTCTCTGCACTGGAGAGAAAACGGAGGACAGGTTGGTTATTCCGTAGATCTCCGAGTAGGTCTCTGTAACCCTCTGCTCAGCTCTTCCAGTCTCATCACAAATCCCCACACCCACCATGCTAATTTCACGAATCATGTAGCTTTGTTTTGTATGTTCTCATGGGTTTGGGGAGCATTTAAACAAATTGTATAAAATGTGAGAAAAAACAAGTTGCCTCATACTTGTAATTTTAGAGATTAACTCACTTCTTCCTATAAGATCCTTTAGCAATAAGAAGGAGATCTTTCTCAAAAGAAGATCTGAGGGCTTTTCATATACTTGGGGTCAGCAGATAATGTCACATGGGGCCTTTGGAACAGGAACCTTTGAAGGAGGAATAGCAAGTGTGAGTAATAAAGATGACAGCTGTGATGTGCTAAGCCATGTGCTTGTGCATTTTCTATTTAATCCTCATAACAGCCCTGCAAGGTAGACTGACTTATCTTCACTTTATAAGTGAGGAAATTGACACTTATGGAGATAAAACAGTATACTCAAATTCATACCACTAGTTACTAGCAGAGCCAAGATTCATCTACTAGATCTGTTTGTCTGCTGCAAACATTGCCAGGCATGTCTTCTATGCACATGTGCAAGAATTTCTTTACTAGACTATAACACCTTGGAACAGAAATGTCTGAGTCGTAGGGTACATGCGTCTTCAACTTTACTAGATAATGTCAGATTGTTTACTAAAATATCTGGAAAAATTTATATTCCCACGGGCAGTGTATAAGAAATTCCATTGATTCATATCTTCATTAGTACGTTTACCTGGCCATTTGTATTTCTTCTTCAGTAAATTGACTGTTTATATCTTTTGCCCATTTTAAATTAGGTTTTCTCTTTCTTACCGATTTTTAAGAATTTTTAAAAGATATTTGGATACTAATACTATGTGTGTTGTAGGTTGGCGTCTGTCTTTTCACACTATTTATGTTTTTCAATCTGGAAAAGTGTTTAATTTTAGTGTAGAAAAATTATTAAATTTTTCCTTTGCACTTTGTGCCTTTAAAAAACTCCAATAGCAATGAACGTTATTTATTCATGTTTAGTCATCGGAAATGACGTCTGCTGCAATAAAATCCTCGTTAATGTACATGAGTACATTAACTAATGAGTATCCATTTCACTGGATACTCAACAACCTATATAGGAAAGTCATTTTAACACCTCCCCATGACACTGGCCACATCAAAACAGTACTTTGTAAATTTCATCCCATTATCATTCCATGTTATGGTTTTTTTAGCTGTCAAGTAAGTATACAAGGCAGAGAAGTTGCAGTTTGTAGCTGGAAAACATTTTCTTTAACTCGCATACAGTTTTCACAACTGCTGGGTCCCAAGTCCATGTTTGAACTCTGGGGCTGCTACTGTAATACGCAGCATACTGAAGCTGCTCTAACAGATTAGCTTTTTAATTCTGAATACACCCAGCCAATTAGTGAGATAATCTGAACTTGGCAAAATATTCT
>NW_011889100.1:111221-132782 GCF_000151845.1 Pteropus vampyrus | reverse complement strand
TTTAAACAAATTGTATAAAATGTGAGAAAAAACAAGTTGCCTCATACTTGTAATTTTAGAGATTAACTCACTTCTTCCTATAAGATCCTTTAGCAATAAGAAGGAGATCTTTCTCAAAAGAAGATCTGAGGGCTTTTCATATACTTGGGGTCAGCAGATAATGTCACATGGGGCCTTTGGAACAGGAACCTTTGAAGGAGGAATAGCAAGTGTGAGTAATAAAGATGACAGCTGTGATGTGCTAAGCCATGTGCTTGTGCATTTTCTATTTAATCCTCATAACAGCCCTGCAAGGTAGACTGACTTATCTTCACTTTATAAGTGAGGAAATTGACACTTATGGAGATAAAACAGTATACTCAAATTCATACCACTAGTTACTAGCAGAGCCAAGATTCATCTACTAGATCTGTTTGTCTGCTGCAAACATTGCCAGGCATGTCTTCTATGCACATGTGCAAGAATTTCTTTACTAGACTATAACACCTTGGAACAGAAATGTCTGAGTCGTAGGGTACATGCGTCTTCAACTTTACTAGATAATGTCAGATTGTTTACTAAAATATCTGGAAAAATTTATATTCCCACGGGCAGTGTATAAGAAATTCCATTGATTCATATCTTCATTAGTACGTTTACCTGGCCATTTGTATTTCTTCTTCAGTAAATTGACTGTTTATATCTTTTGCCCATTTTAAATTAGGTTTTCTCTTTCTTACCGATTTTTAAGAATTTTTAAAAGATATTTGGATACTAATACTATGTGTGTTGTAGGTTGGCGTCTGTCTTTTCACACTATTTATGTTTTTCAATCTGGAAAAGTGTTTAATTTTAGTGTAGAAAAATTATTAAATTTTTCCTTTGCACTTTGTGCCTTTAAAAAACTCCAATAGCAATGAACGTTATTTATTCATGTTTAGTCATCGGAAATGACGTCTGCTGCAATAAAATCCTCGTTAATGTACATGAGTACATTAACTAATGAGTATCCATTTCACTGGATACTCAACAACCTATATAGGAAAGTCATTTTAACACCTCCCCATGACACTGGCCACATCAAAACAGTACTTTGTAAATTTCATCCCATTATCATTCCATGTTATGGTTTTTTTAGCTGTCAAGTAAGTATACAAGGCAGAGAAGTTGCAGTTTGTAGCTGGAAAACATTTTCTTTAACTCGCATACAGTTTTCACAACTGCTGGGTCCCAAGTCCATGTTTGAACTCTGGGGCTGCTACTGTAATACGCAGCATACTGAAGCTGCTCTAACAGATTAGCTTTTTAATTCTGAATACACCCAGCCAATTAGTGAGATAATCTGAACTTGGCAAAATATTCTCTTTTAAATTGTCAAATACTCTTTTGACAACTTTTTGTCATCACTTGATATCAAAAAATTAAATCCCAACAGTATATACAGAAAACAAATTTATGTTTATATATTTTTTCATATCGATTAATCCAGGCACCCGATTTAAGTTTGTATAACTGAACTATTTTAAAGAAAAATAAATACTATCAGAACTAACAGTTGATCACACATCCATGGACAGTTTGCATAATTTATTCAGTATTGTATTAACCAGTTTGTTGAGAGATAGTTTAACTAATAGCTCAGACTCCGAATAATTAAAATGAAAATTACGTAATATTCAAAACCCTATTTTGGAATAGAAGGAGCATTTGACTTCTCCCTCAGATGATTTCTTCAGCACTTTAGAGTAATGTGGAATGACTTTGATTTCATAATCAATTAAAATGACAATTAGAATAGATTCAGTTTTAACATTCTGAATGTTGGGCAGTTGTTCTCTTGCATCTATGTACTTTACAGTTTTTAAAAGCAGTTATTGTCCAAAACCGAAAGAACTTCTCACATGGACGTGTGAATGAATGGAGGGAGGTAAAGAAAAATAAAACTTAACTAGGAAGAGATCCATATGTAGGGCTGCTAGCAGCCAGATAATATGGTGATTTAAGTTCATTCCAGCCATAATGTAGGTTACTCTGACTTGAAAGTATCATGGCATAATGTCCCTCTGCATCCACTCCCTAGATAGTTTATTTTACTTGTAGATCTGTGCAGTCTTTGGCACCAGGAGGCATCAAGGGTTCGGATGGCATGACGGAGAACTAAGGAATCCTGAGACATTATTAAGACAGGATATCATGTAATCTTAGACTATCATGTCAAATGCTGCAATTATTGTTAATATTTAGATAATGTATTATAGATGCAACTTTAGGGTTTTGAAGGGGTGGTCCATAGGAAAATGAATTACCAAAAAAATATGCCACCTTCACACTGGCGGCCATTAGATTCTGTAATTGTGGCTTGCCAGCGAAACATGTCATTGCTAACTAGACCTGCAAAATACAGTGTTGGAAATTTACAGACTGAATTGCTAAGTTCTTTACTAATTTCTTTTCACATCAGATTGTGTGATTTTACTTCTGTCTCTCGCAAGAGCACGGGGTCCATCCAAAGCTGTGCCTCACGCTGGCCCCCCGGTAGGTGTGCACGGGCTGGTCCTCTCGCAGCCTGGCCGTGGCGCCCCCTCCACACAGCAGCCGGTGCCTCCCCGCTCTCCCGGCTCACGTCTGGCAGGGCCAGAAAATGATTTGTGCTTTTAAAAAACCTTATCTCAGAAATCTTTCTCTACATTGGGGTAATGAAAGTATTCTCTCTCTCTCTCTCTCTCTCTCTCTCTCTCTCAGGTTTTATAGTGTTTGCTTTCACATTTGTTTCAGAATCACCTGGAACTGACTTTAGTGTATGGTGCAAGGTATCCGCTTTTCAGATTCTTTTTTACAGTTGTCTGAAATGGCGAGGCGAGAACAGGCCCTCTCTAGAGACCCCAGTCGGCCGCCCGTTAGTGCATTGACATCACGCAGAACATTGGTAGAGGTCCTCACTCAGCAGCTCATTGCCTATTTCAACCTTTTTTTCCAGGATGAAAGTTGTATGTACAACCCAACGGGCAAGGCAGCTAAGTGCAGAGGGTACAAAGAGATCCCTGAGGGGAACGAGAAGGCCCTGAAGAGGGCGGTGGCCCGAGTGGGCCCCATCTCTGTGGCCATCGACGCAAGCCTGACCTCCTTCCAGTTTTACAGGAAAGGTAGGGAGCTGCTCCGGCCGGCGAGGCGCGAGCGCCCGGCTCTTATGACAGGCCGGTGGCTCCTTGAGGGCACTGAGCATTTTTAGGACTTAGTTCCACAGTCAGACTGTCTGCCAGAGAGAAACCAACAGCTGCCAGAGCATGAAGCGCCTGTCGTCAGCGCTGCTGACTGGGACAGGATTCCACACAGGGTCCGCTAGCGTGGGAGACCCCAGCACACCCCTTGGGTTGCAGAAAGTTTCACCTTGATTGATTGTCTCCTAGGTGTGTATTACGACGAGAACTGCAATAGCGATAATCTGAACCATGCGGTTTTGGCAGTGGGATACGGGATCCAGAAGGGAAGGAAGCACTGGATAATTAAAAACAGGTAACGACAGGAACACTGCATGCGTCCCCCAGGCACCCTCTTGACACTCAACTGCAACTCCAACTTCCCAGCATTCCTCTCTCTCTCAAATCAAGACAAGGTTGTCTCCGACTTTTCAGTTCTAACTCCCCAGTCAGAGGCTATTCTAACGTTTGATGGCTGGACAACAGCACCCAAAGTGTGTGTTGGGCAGCTGCTGTATGCCAGGTGCTTAGTCACAAAGGAGCAGGACGTCTGCCCCCGGTGGTCTCACAGCCCCTGAGAAAGGCACACCTAGCTAACCAGAGCACGAAGCAGCACCAGGAACCAGGAGCTTGGGAACTAGATCTGTTTTTCTTTCTTTTTTCTGTGATGCGATCGATTTCTCAGGCAGGTTTCCATCGTTGGTCTGTCTGTGAGCAGCAGGGGACAATGGAAAGGCTTAATATCCCCTGATGCAGTTTTTGTCCTTCTAGATGCACTTAGGATAGACACGTGTATCAGAACTGGCTGAAGATTTTGAAGTCTGTGGAGGAAAATGCCTTTCAGAAAGTAGATGTAAACAGCAACAAGAAAAAAGTGTCTCCTTCCCTAATATTGGGAACAAATAAAACTCCAGGGCTCCTCGGCTCCCTTGTGACTTTGGGGGGCAGATTTAGGAGAATTACACTTGTCCCTCCTCAGTGGTCAACAACAGTACTGGTTAAATTCTCTGTCCTGGGTGGCCTCCAAGGAGCAAGGGTCCTAGACTCTGGAGAGTTCACAGACCAAGGCCCTGGTGTGACCTGGAGGGCTGGCAGGATAGACCGTGACACTGGGAGTTACTTCAAAGCAACTTTTTATATCACAGTCCCAACTAAGGGTGAACCGGAGCTCTTCGCTAAGGCGGCGTTCCTTCTGCCACAGCTTCTGTCCCATGTTTTCCCTTTCTTGGCTCCCAGCCCCACGCACGCACCCTGCCCTTTCTTATCAGGTGCAGAGGGCAGAGGTGCGTCCAAGAGAGCTGGGTGGAATCAGGGACACACCCAGGCAGGATCAGGATCACTGGAGAACCGCGAGAAGGGAACAGGGACAGGGTAGAGATCTTACGTAAAATGTGTTGGGTAACTGGAGAATTTGCTATTTGAGGAAAAAGGACAGAAAACTCATGAAAACAATTTAGGAAGAAATATAGACCAATCTCCCGCCGCGCACGCGTCTTTTCCTCCGGTCTTCCGTTCTCTCCGCTGCCTTAGCAATCCCAGCCGTTCTCATAGCTTCATTCGTCTCGCCGGTAGGTTTTACTCTGGAACCAAGCCCAGCTTCGGCCTTTCTTGCCTGTTTCTTATGCTCTAGGCTCATGTTTTCCAGATTACGGTTCCTAAAACACGAATCAGATCATGTCACTCCCAGTCAGAGGCCTTCTGTGTCTGCTCCACTGTGACGGGCCACAGAGTCAAACTCTAGCCTGGCAGTAAAAGTGACTCAATCCGATGCCTTTCCAGACATCCCTCACCGCACCCTGTCAGGCACCCCGTTGTTTCCAGCCACATGATCTTCACACGTGTCCTGTGCTTTCCCGCCTCTGTCACTCATTTCACACCCCTCCGCTGGCATCCCCTTCCCACAGGTCCATGTTCTGTCCAGCCTTCAGGCTCAGCTCAAATGGCACCTCCCACTTTAAGTCTTTGTCGATCCTCTTGACCAGAAGCAGTCTGTCCTGGCTTGGGGACCATAGCATTGTGCCCTCTCTCTGTTTCTTGACCTTATAAACTCTTTAAAGGTAAAACTGCCTTGCTCACTTTCGTATACCATCAGTGCCGAGCATAGCACTCAGTGGCTAAGTGACTGAGGGTACTGAGTATTTTTCTTGGTTGGTCCCACAGCTGGGGAGAAAACTGGGGAAACAAAGGCTATGTCCTCATGGCTCGGAACAAGAACAACGCTTGTGGCATCGCCAACCTGGCCAGCTTCCCCCGGATGTGACCTCGGCCTGCCCTACCTCTTGCATTCCTTCCTCGATGGTGCAACATAGCGGTGTGCTTTGGAAGGGAGTCGTGTGCCTTTCTTGAAGCAGATGTAGCAATACGGAGGTTGTCATTCAGGCTCCCCATTCGTTGGTGCTTCAAGGGACACTCCTCCTACTTTCCTTCTTTCCAGCCAAGGCCTTTATTTTCCATTGCGGCTGCAGTAGGAATTTCACTGACTGGTGTGCATTCTTAGGCTACGAGATGTGACCATAGCCTGCCCAGCCACGTTGACCTGGGGCTGATGCTGTGCAAATAGCTGGAGGCCAGGTTCTAATTCACGGAACCTGCTTAGCTTTGACCTCTCTACAGACTAAGGTGACCTGAGTCCTCAGTCTCCAAGTTCACGTCTTCTATATCCCAAGGTAGAAATGTCTGTGTTTTGTACCCCAGTTCACAAATGTACTCATACATTTTTGGTACAAGTTAACATGATACAAGAAATGTATTTTCTTTTTCCTTCTTTGCATTTTTTAAGTAAACCAAGTATTTATCTCTTGTCTATAACTTAATAAATAGCTATTTAGTAACCACTCATTTTGTGTTGGATACTGTGTGAGGTTCCCTGAGATAAAAAGGTGAATAAAACATATTCCTTATGCTTGATGTGCTCATAGTTTGTTTGGAGAGACTGTCACAAACAAGTCGTCTTAATTCATTTCTTTATTCATTCCTTTACCCAACATTTATGAAGTGCTCACTCTGGACTAAGAACAGTACTAAATTTCAGGGATTAAATGGATATAAAGAGACCTCAATATTTAATTCCATTTTGGAGGGACCAGATTAAGTGACACGTAAACCTCGGTCTTGAAAAATATCTTAAGGCCCTCTGAAGTTCTAGAACCTAAACTTTTGCTGTTAACAAAAGGGGAAATGGAAACTCTTTATAATGGTTTCCAAGCAGTATTAATTCGAGCAAAACTTAGCCAGCTAATAAATAAGCAGCTGACAGCTGCTTTTACCATTTTCCACAAAACACTATTACCACTAGGAAGAGTTCACATTTATTGAATGCTAACCATGTGTCAGGCATTATTTAATTTCATTCTATGCAAAAATTATTTATTTTTGTGCGTGAATATTTGTTACCAGGTGCTATGCAGTTTAAGAGAATGAAACATTAGTGAGACACGGCCCTGACTTCAAGAATGCTATAGACTAGTGACAGACCTAAAACAACTAATAATACCAACCATAATGAAATAAATACCAATTATTGCAAGTTCAAGAGTGAATCATTAACTCTTCATGGGGTTTTAGATGAGGCTTCATTGAGAACAGAGCTTTGAAAGGCCTGAATGGGCAGAGAAGAGAGGGGTGGGGAGCGGGCTGGGAGGAGGGAGGGCACGTGAGGCCGAAGGTTCTGGGTGAACACACCATTCACCGTGTGTGTGAATGGTGAGGTTTGGGGTGGCTCAAATATAGGGTGTAAAGGCACACCTGGTAGAGCTGAGGTGAGAAAAGGAGGTTGGAGGTGAATCCCGGAGGGCCTTGAATGCCCCCCATGTCCCAAGAAGTTCATACTTTAATTTTTTAGACACACAGGCTTTAGTAGGCATAAAATATTTTTGAGCAGATCTATATTTTAGCAGTACTCCTCTGGCAGTTGGTGTAAGAGCAAATAACAGATGAAGAACAAGATGGAGATGCAAGAAACTGGAGGAAAGTCAACACTTAGGAGGTATCGTACATACTCTTTCAAAGAAGGATACTTCACAGAAGAATGACTCCTGAACTTTTTGGAAGCTCGAGATGAGTTTGGCGGATGGAGAGGTGAGCAAAGGCATTCCAGACCCAAAGAATAGCATATTCAAATGTGTGGGCAGGAGAGGGCACATTTATCGATCTGCAAGTCATTTTTGTTGAGTTTCAAAAGAACCAAAGACAAGCTTGAGAGGTGTCTGACGCCCCACTAGGCAAACCTACACAGTTCTGTTCTTTTGATCCAAGATTTTTTTCCTTCTACCTAAAGAACATCTTTCAGAGTTTCCTTTTGTATGGACACGTGTGCAACAAATTTACTTGATTCTTACATGTATTTGGGTTTATCTCTAGATTTCTATTCTAGTACATTAATATGTATATCTATACTTGACCAGAAGCACACATTTATAATGTGCTTTAATATCTAATAGGGTTAGTCTTCCTCTTATGACTCTCCTTTTCTAGATTTTTTTTCCTGAATATTCTTGCTTTCTATTTTTTCCATCTGATCTTTAAAATCAGCTTGTCAAATTATCAAAAGCCCTGCAGGTATTTTTATTTTGATAACATTAAATTTATATCCTAATTAGGAAAACTGACTTCTTTATACCACTGAATCTTCCCATCTAAGAATAAGAGATGCCTTCATATTTTTTCAAGTATTCTCTGTGCCCTTCTTATAGATATTGCTCATTTCTTGCTAACCTTTTTTTTTAGGAGTTTATCTTTTATTATTTATATATTTCTTTGCAGTTAAATGGGATCTTTTCCAATATAATTTCTAATTAGGCATGTCTTAAAAGCTATTGATTGTTATATTCATTTTTGTACTTAACTACCTTTGCTTGAATTTTCTTTTTGTTTATGTTTTTCAGTTGATTCACTTGGATTTCTTTGAGTATAAGTGTATCATCCACAGAGGTAAATTTTACCCCTTTCTTTCTGATTTTTACCTCTAATTTATTTCTTGTCTGTTTGCATCAGTTAATACCTCCAAAACGATGCTAAGCAATAGAGTTGATAGATCTCAACCTAGAAACATGATTATTTCTATAGATGCATAAAATTCTACTGTAAATATCAACACAATTTATTTAACTAAATCTCAATAAATCAACACATTGTTTCCAGTGTTCTCAGTTACAAATAATAATATAATCCATGGTCGATATTTTGACACCAGAAAGTGTTTAAATAATACGATCAAATCTATCAATCAGTAAATAATTTTAATTTATTTCATAGTAACATTTTCTAACATTTATTGAGCTTTACTATGCAGCCCCTGCCGTGTCAAATACTCTAAACACAATCCCCTTATTATCTCCATACCAGAGACCAGATAGCTTACCCAAGGGCACCTCGCTGGGAAGGGGCTGAGCCGGCACTGAGACCCAGGTCTTTTTTGTTGTTTTTCTATCTCCTTTTATAAATTTTATTATATTATTTTAACTTTATGTTATGTAACATTTTAAACATTTAAAACAGAGAGAGACAGAGAGAGAGAGAATGAAGCTCATGTGCCCATCATCCAGCTTGAACAATTATCAACATTTTCCAAACTTTTTTACCCCTCCTTATTTTCTTTTTTAGTATTTTAAAGCAAATCCCAGATATTGTTTTACTCATAAAATACTCATTATGCATCTGTGAGTGAGGAATTTATTTTCACATTAGCATACCTAACAAAAGTAACAACTGTTTCTTAATAACATTTAATAGTCCATTTTAAAATGTCTCCAATTGTTTAAACGTATCTTTTTACTGTTAGCTTATTCAAATCAGTATTCTATTTACACACTACATTTGGTTGTTAGTAAGTCTACTGTATTCTTTGACAGTCACCTCCCTACCTGCACTACCCCCAGATACACATACTTTCTATTTTTCTTTTTATAATTGATTTCAAGGAGAAACCAGGTCATTTTTCCAGCAGAATGTCCCATAGTCTGGATTTGGCTGATTGCCTGCTCCTTCTGCATCCAGTCTGAGTGGTCTTAACCACTGCAGTATGCTCTGTTTCTCACCATCCTCCATAGGTGGTGTGAGGAAGAAATACAAACTTAAAAGTGACAGCCCTTTAAACTTCTGTTGGCACAGGTATTATAGAAATCCTGTTTTATTCTTTTATAATACATATCCTTACTGAACTTTGATTCTCTTCTGCCCTTGAAAAGCCTTTATGAGTCATTGACAGGCTTCATTATACTTATAAGCTGAGTTTGTCCAAGGACTTCAGCAACCTAGTTCTTCACCTCCAGACATATATAGCCTAAAGGCTTGGTTTCCTGAGACTCTCTATATATAGATTTGACAAGGTAAAGATGCTGTGCTTTTGCAGATGACAGGATTGTATATATAAAAAATTCTAAAGAAATAACTGAAAAACTATTAGAACTCATAAATGAGCTCAGCAAAGTTGCAGGGTACAAGATCAATATACAGAAGTCAATTTTATTTCTATACAGTAGCAATGAACAAAATGAAAATGAGATTAAGAAAAAGATTCCATTTACAATAACATCAAAAAGAATAAAATATTTAAGAACAAGTTTAAAGAAGTGCAAAACTTATACCCTGAAAGCTACAAAACACTGTTCAAGAAATTCAGGACATCTAAATAAATGGAAAGACATCCCATGTTCGTGGATTGGAAGATAATCATTAAGATGGCAGTATTCCACAAATTGACCTATAGAGTCGAAACAATCCCTATCAATTCCCAGCTGCCTTCTTTGTAAAAATTGACATAAAATTCATATGGACATTCAAAGGACCCAGAATAGCCAAAACAATCTTGAAAAAGAATAATGTTGGAGGACTCACACTTCGCAATTTCAAAACTTATTACAAACCAACAATAATCAAGACAGTGTATTACTGGCATAACGATAGGCATATAGATCAAGAGAACAGATTTAAGAATATGGAAATATCTCTTTCACTTATGTTCACTTGAATTTTGACAACGATGTCAATTCAATTCAATGGTGTTCTCAACAAATGGTGCTGGGACAACTGGATCACCACATATAAAAGAATAAAGTTGCAATGCCACCTCACATCATATACAAAAATTAATTCAAAATGGTTTAAATATATAAATGTAAGAGCTAAAACTATAAAACACTAAGAAGAAAACATAAGGATAAATCTTGGCTTTGTCTTAGATGTGACAAGTACAACCAACAAAAGAAAAAATAGATAAAATGGATTTTATTGAAATTAAAAACTTCTGTGCATCAAAACATCTGTTAAGAGACATCTGTGCATCAAAACATCTCTGAAAAGACAACCCACAGGATGAGAGAAAATATCTGCAAGTTATATACTGATAAGGACTTAGTATCCAAAAAATATAAAGAACTACAACTCAGCAACAACAAAAAAGCAATGCAAATATGGGCAAAGGACTTGAATGGTCATTTCTCCAAAGAGGATATACGAATGGCCAATAAGCACATGAAAAGATGCTCATCACTAGCCATTAGGGAAATACAAATCAAAACTACAATGAGATAGATACCACTTCACATCCATTACAAAAAATTGGAAAATAAAAGTGTCGAAAGGTCTTGGAGGAACTGAAACTTTGGTGCCCTGCTGCTGGGAATATAAAATGGCACAATTGTTGTGTAAAGCAGTTTGATGGTTCTCAAAAAGTTAAACAATTACCATATGCTGAAGCAAGTCCACTCTAGATATATAGCCAAAAGAATTGAAGGCAGGGAACTCAAATGGACACTTGTATGCCAATGTTCTTTGCAGCCTTATTCACAACAGCCAAACACAGTAGAGATAACCCAAGTGTCCGTCAGCAGATGAGTGGATCAACAAAATGTGGTATATACAGACAACAGAATACGATTCAGCCTTAAAAAGGAATGAGATGTTGATACATACTACAAAATGGAAGAACATTGGAAACCTAAGTGAAATAAGCCAGACATGAAAGGACATGAAAAGCAAATTAAAATAGGCAAATTCATAGAGGCAGAAACGAGAATAGGCTGAGGCTATCCCCAAAGTCTTTGGCAGAGTATAACGGGAAGTCACTGCTTAATGGGCGCAAGGTTTCCGTTGGGAATGATGACAAAGTTCTACGTCAGGGAGGTTGTGGGTGTGTGTGGCAAGCAATGTGTGTGGCAGAAACTCTCTGTACTTTCAGCTCCATTTTGCTGTGAACCTAAAACTGCTCTAAAAAATGAAGTCTATTTTTAAAAAAAAGTTCTGGAAATAGATTGTGGTGATGGTTACACAACATCATGAATGTACTTAATGCCACTGAACTGTATACTTAAAAATGACTAAAATGGTAAATTTTGTTATATATATTTTATCACAATTAAAAAAAAAAATCAAAGAGAGATGTTCTAGTAACTATTTAAAGCTTTATTATCCAGCCTTGTGATTCTGAATCAAACATTGCTCAATTACGAGTTTGTTATTTCTGTCTTCTCTTAGGATCCATATTAGTGAATTCTGTCCTTCTGTCTTCAAAATATAATATGAATCTGGTCACTTCTTCACCTCCACCAGGACCCCTCCAGTTTAAGTTCCCATCGCTTCTCTGGACTTCTGTGGTGGCTCTAGCAACTTCCCCACTTCCATGCTCCGCTCTGCTTCACTGTAGCCGACTCTACAGTCTGCTCTCTGCGCAAATCACACCCCTCCCCTGCACAAAGCCTCCCCGTACACTTCAGTTATTTAACAAGCGAGATACCATTCTTGGAATTCTGCAGCGGCAAGAATTCGTGACTTCATGGAGCTTATATTTTAGTGAATTTAGAATATAACAAAATTCTGAAGAGGCCTGCAAAGACGATCTAGTCTCAGGCTACCTCTCTGACTCCGTGTCCACCCATGGCCCTGTGGAGGGCGGTTCTCTAAACAAAAGTAGAATTGAGTTGGATGAATGGTTGTTGTTGAAAAGTGTTCACATCTATAAAAAGGGTCTGTCCTTACCAACAGCCTCTCCCCGGTGAGACAGCCGGAGCTTTACCCCGTTACCGCGTTCAGATCCAAGACTAGGACTTTTAACTGTTACATGTAGTCTTCCTCATCAACTTTGGATGTGGCCTCTGGAGACGTGACAACCTAAAACGGAAGTTATCTTTGTCTAATATATCTTTTAAAACAATGAAGAAGAAACAGTATAACTACAGTGAAAAGCTTAATTCTGGAAAGGAGAGAATGAATGGAAAATAGGACACGTTACCATCGGTCCACGGCATACAGTAGATGCTGGTAGGCAGGAATCTGGGAGACTTGCACCCTGGCAGTGGAGTGAGTTTCATGGCCAGCCAACTTCAAACCTCCAGGCTGTTGAAATCATTTAAATCATGTCGGCAAATGTTTATTGAGAGCCTATTATGTCAGTGCATTATATACTGTGGAGGATACACAAATGAGTAAGATATACATAACTCCTGTACTTAGAGCACTCACAGGTAGACTCACAGGAAATAAAGAGGATGATTTTTCTGTTCTCAGAATCTATGAGTCTGCCATAAGAGAGCCTCAAAACTATGCAGAGGCTGGGAAAAAAAAAAAAAAAAAGACAACAGGTTGGAGATGAAGAAAGATTTTTTGAAAGAGGAGTCATCTCAGATGGGCCATGACGGATGTACAGGATTTAAAGAGGCAGAGATGAGGGAGGGAAATTCCAGACAGTGGCTCTAATAATAATTGTTGATTTTTCAATTTATTCAGCTTTTACTTGTTGTTAGGGTAAAGTAGCAACTTCCTAACCTCTTACATGCCAGACTGAAAAGTGGAAGTCCCAAGAAATGCTTTTTTTTTTTTCCTGTATCTGTAATACTAGGGTAAGGACTTGTTCTTAAACTAGTGTGTAATATGGAGTCATTGAAGATTTTCTCGGAGTCACTGAAGATTTTTGAGAAGGGAAATATTTTGATCAGATCTCTGTTTTAGGAGAAGTGACTAGGGTTTAGACCTGTGTGATCCAGTATGGTCGCCTCTATCCCAAGTGGCTGTTGAGTACTTGAAGTGTGGCTGGTCCCAGCTGTGGTGTGCTCTAAGTGTGAAATATTCAACTGCATTTTGAAGACAGTACACACACAAAAAAGAATCATGATAATTTCTTGATTACATATTAAAATGACAGTATTTTGAATATATTGAATTAAATGAACATAATCTTAAATTTTATCTGTTCTATTGTTTGGGGTTTTTTTACTTTTAAAACATGGCCGCTAGAGAATGAAACATGGCAGCGTGGCTTGCATGGTATTTCTGGTGGAAAGCACTGCTCTAGAGGTAGTGGGGAGTGAAAACAGGAGCGCATCGGGGATCTGCTCTTCCAGGCCTGCCCTGCCACTGAAGACAAAGAGAAAGACTAGAAAAATATAATAAATATCTACTTGAGGCCCTCAGGGACCAAACAAGGCAGTGAGAATTTACTGGAACAGGTGAAGACCTCGAGTAGTACTGCCGTTGGGAGTGTGATGGGGAGATAGGTAATCAGGGGAGGGCGGCGCCTCCCCAGGCTCAGCAGAAAATTCCATCTGGATCTTCCTCACAATAATTTATCACTCCGGCTATCACAGACTTACAAAAATGAATCCCTAAACTCCCTAAAATCCTGGTCAAAATAATAATAATTTATCACTTTCGTTCAAACAAAAAACATTTTCTGAGCACCTCCTCTGCCAGGCTCTATGTTAGCTTGAGAAGTGTACTGTCGCCTGCCACAGCAACACCTTCCAGCATCAGGAACTCTCTTCTCTCTCATGGAGACAAAGATCAATCTGATAAAAGCCAATTACATTTCACTGAAAGCAACATATTAAAGCAGTTAAGAGAACCAGCTCTGGAGCCACACTGCCCAGTGCTAATCCTACCTCCTCCATTCACTAGCAGTAAGCTTGGGCTCAGGCTAGGGACTTATAAAATATGGAAAATAATCACACCTTACAGGATGATTGTGATGATTGAGTGAGTTCATACATGTAAGGTGTTTGGAACAGTGCCTGGCCAGAGTGTCCACTATATAAGAGTTTTCTATCGCTGCTATTAATGAATGAGAACAAAATTCCAATCTAAGACTCAGTCTATGGAAGTGTAGTCTTAGGAGCTCCTGGGATGAGCGTAATTGAAGTCGTCTGTTACGTTTACTGTAGTATTTCTTGCATAAGTATAGCTTTTCAGTTACATTATGGGTTAGATAGGCTTTTGTTGGCTTGTCTAAGAAACTAATCACTATTTTATGCTTCTTTTGGAGTGTTCCTGATTCTAAACACCCTCCTTCCATGACTTAGAACACAGTCTTCTGCAGGCTGGAATCTGCCTGTCTATAGACTCAAAAACACCCTTTACTGAAGAAGGCTATTACTGGGCTTGCACTTGAACTTTATAAATAAAAGGAAGCAAGTGTCATTTATCTTCAATCTTAACACCACCTTAGGTGTTTTTACATCCTCTGCCTTATCTTATTACTAATGATTATGAGCACCTAGCACCCTCCTCCCTCCCCCCTCAAATCACTGGCAAATCATATCCTGTTGATTTACCAAATCCGGCAGGATGTGAAAAGGAGAAATGGCTTTAAGGAGAGTTGATCACTTACTGGAGCTCTGAGCTCATGTTTCCTGTTTCTAGCGTTTGTTGCACAGTGCCCTGACTTCCACCGCTTACTCCACAATGATCCTGGCCCTGCCTCCCTTGGTGCCGTTTCCTCATCTACCGAAAAGGGTTACTGCTGCTACCACCACCTCATAGATGCAGCTGCAGGTGATGTTCTCAAATGTCCCTGACAATAGAATTACAGTAAATGGAAGTTTCCGAATCCTACCCCTTTCATCATATCTTTGCAAGCTTTCAGTCTCATGGGTACTCTTGATTCCTAGGGGAAAGTAGTGAAGCATGGAAAGGTTCTCCAATTTCTAGCAAAGTCATTTCTAATACCTTAAACAAAGAAATACTTAGTTGTCTTAAAAGTCTGGAGCATCCAATTTGATATTAAGTCATCTTTAGGCATGTATCTTCTATACCTCCCAAACAGATTTTAGCAACCTAAGATAGGAATCGTGCTTTCCCCCTCCCCTTTCATATCTCCTTAAATGCTTCAAATATGTTAGCTGACTTCCATCCAAGATACCAACTTGGGTAGCTTGCACCAGTGGTGGCAAAGTTTGGTCTTCAGATTAGTGCAAGTCCTTGATTCTTTTCATTAAATGTTAGCTGAGTACTTACTGCGTGCCAGATATTATTCTAGGTGCTTGAGATACATTTTTTGGGGAAAAAAAAAATCCCTGTCCTGTGGGATCTTTGTCCTTGACAATATTTTCATTAGTCTTCAGTTAAATGATTAAAATATAGACAGTAGAGTGGGTTTTTCATAAAAATACATAAATTCAACTTCTAAATTCGGAGATTATTTCCTTCCTACCCTTTTCTTGGTATTGAAATACTCCTTCAATTTTGAAACGATAATGAATGTATATACTAATTTTAAATGTCCAAATTTGACAAACTAAAAAGATAGCAACCCTAAGTCGGCCCTCTAATATTTTCTTCAAACTTTATGACTCTGAAATCTGAAACTGGGAACTATACTAATTCAGGCCGGTATCACAACTTCTTATAATGCAAGTCTTGAACAAAATAAGAAAGATTCAAAGAGAAAGGAACTCAAAATAAGCATAGTCAATGACTTCTGAGTCAGGTCAGCCCAGCTGTATGCTAGTGTTTAGCTGGCTTTCCAGAAAAAGGGGCTGAAAAAAACCCCTGATTTGTAGAGCTTGTTTATTTTTCCCATAATGGCCAATTTCAAGCTACCAGTGTAATTCCACTGAAGGTGGAGTTAGGAAAAACACGTAGTTCCTGTGAGCCAGTACCAGGAAGAGCCAGCTCCAGGCCACTACTGCTCCAGCCTAGTATGAAACGCAACATCTAGTCCGAGCAGTAAGGGGTATTGGAAAGCGTGGACTTCGAGTTTTAATTCCACCACTTACTTCCACGTGGACCCTGAACGAGCCTCTCTAAGTCTCATTTAGGCAACAGCCAGAAGTGGTGAAGGCAGATGTTATCTGTTGCCCAATTACCATGTTCATACTCTGTACTGAGTGTAGGTTTATGCACCCTGTAAGGCAGAGAAACGATGACTGAGAAAACCCATGGAGCCTTCTCAAAATAGTTGTGTAGTTTTCATCTTGTTGAAAGAGATTTGTTTTTATGCACATTTCCTCATTAAGGAAATTGAACTATTTATGTCTGGGGGTACAAATACATGTACAGCAGCAAAGCTACGAGTGAAAATTTAGGTATGATATCAGATGTGTAAAAGGACAGAGAAAAAGACAACCCGAGGTAATTGAGAGCCCCACAATAGCTTTCTTCTTAATTTCTTCTGGTCACAATCTTGGAAAAACACCTTTCCAATCTACCTTGTGAGACCCAGCCCTTGTTTCCCCAAATTGACTCAGGAGCCAATGTAAGTTCCCATTGACCAAATATGGGACAATATGAATATCAATAAAGACAAAACTGCAGCGGATTGAAACATATATGGTTAAATCCATAAACTTATAACGATACAAAAATCACTCAATTGTTTTGTAATGTATGGACCTTATTTGGATCTCAATTCAAACTATTTTTAAAAATGTGTAAGTTAGGAAAACGTGAATACTGACATAATGTTTGATGAAATTAAGAAATTGTTTTTATGTTAGATGTGATCATGGTATTGTGGTTATATTTAAGAGTCTTTATCTTTTAGAGATACACACCAGACTATTTACATATGAAATAATATGATTTCTAGGATTTACTTCAAAATAATCTGGGAACAGGAAAATGTCCACTACAGATGAGACGATTCACCCTGTAATGATGTCAAGTCTCCCCACATATGTATATATGTATAATTATATATACATAGCAAGTCAATATAATTATAAATATATCAGTTCAAATAAAAACTGACGGAATTTTCCAGGAAACTTGATTAGCTGATTTAACAAACTCACATGGAAACGTTAACATGTACAGAATGCTAAGGCAGCTTTGAAAAAGAGGAACGAACACAGGAATGACAGGGTGACTTGTCCCGCTAGATAGTGGGACATGGACAGAGCTGTTTTAATTAAACCATGTGGTACTGAAGGAGCAGTGGGTAAAAAACAGCTCAGTGAGCTCAGAAACTGACTCATGGATACGCGGGAATTTGGGATACAATAGAAGTTTCCCATCAAAATGAGAAAACAAATAAAGTAAGCTCCCTGCCTCATATCATACATAAAACTAAATTCCAGAGGAAATAAAGACCCCAAAGCAACAACTCTGAAAGGGAAAAAATATACACTCTAGAACTATGAGAATTAAATGAATGTACTTTTATTATATTGGAATCAAGAAAATCTTCTTAAATAAGACACAAAACTTTCTTAAATGAGACAGACACATAGCCCATAAAGTAAAAGTCGAATAACTTTCTACATCAACATTTTAAAATTTCGTATAGAAAAAGTCAGTATAAGCCAGGGTAAAAGACAAGGGAAAAACAGAGGGAAGACATTTTTAGTGTACATAACTGTCAAAGATTAGTAGCCAGAACATAAAACAAAAAACAAGAAACAAACCCTACAAATCACTTTTAAAAAGCAACGATATAATAGAAAAATGAACAAAAGATATGAACAACCATTTCACGGCAACCTCGAATGGTCAATAAATGTGTGAAAAGATGTTCAACAAACCTCATTAGTAATTAGGAAAATGCAAGTTGTAAAAAATGCTCATTCATCCTGGCCCCACTTCCACCCAGGTATCCACTCGGCAGTTAGCTGTGCATAGGTGTATCTTTTCTTCCACAGATATACTAACATATATTACTATCAATAAAGCTATTTTGAATTGAGAAATCAAGGAATAGCTGGGTGAGAATTAGACAATAGTGAATTATGGATGAGTTATGTTAAAAGGAGTAAGATGGGTTTTCCTAGGAAATCTTGGAGGAAGCTGGGATTTCCTAATCTCTTCATAACTAAATTTTTCCATCTGAAAGTTGATGTTTTTAGGTAAAATGAGTTATCAGAATGGAGAGGGATTAAAGGGAAAAAACTTGTACTGCTCTTATGTTGCTGAGTTGGTTGTACTGGGGGCTTTTTCTTGATGCTCAGAGTACCCACTTTGTCTCTAAAACCAGAGAGAGAGGGCAGGAGACAGCTGATCGGGTCAAATTTCAAATGAAACTGAAATGAAAGTTCACTTCCTCATTGTGGATACCTCATGTGACAAGTTCTAATTTCTCCATAAAGTCAATGTAGCTGAAGTCACTTTGCTGGCTTTGAACCTTTAGAGAGGACCCACCTTCAAGCACTCCTAGTATGGGAGCACCTGCTGTTTCTAGCATGTAAGTATTGCCCACTTTTTTTTCTCCCATTTGGTCTTTAAACCCTTTGTGTGTTTAGCTTGCTCTGCCTGCCAGGTTTTAAATCTTTGGTTTCAGGAAGTAAGTAACAAATGACGTCGCTCGATTTGCCTCTTATTTTTTTGACTAAAAATAAAAATCTGTTTTTGAAAAGTTACTGTGTGCTTGAACAGATAAGCCTGAGGCCGAAACCCAGTTTTCTTTGGAATATAATTTGAAGATTTACATGGTTACCATTCCAGTTATTTTGAATGAAAAAGAAACAGAAAAGAAAGTAGAATGCAGTTTGAAGGAGGGCTAGTCACTAAATTTCTGTTAAAGTCTTTTTGTATTAAATACAAGAGTTGTATTTTCAAAAGTAGTTAAATGCGTCCTTATTTGTAATAGATGTTTTGACTGTTGAGGAAGAAAGTTAAAAAAAATGGATGTGAAAGCAATACATGGGGGTTTGTCTTTTGACCACCTCTAAATGTTGTGGATATTTAAACAGTCCAGTTAAGAAGTCATGCATTCAAAAATTATGAAGAAGTGATTTTTCAAAAGTTTGCCTTGTTTTTAAGGATGATATATGTATGTGTGTGTGTGAGTACGTGTGTGTGTGTGCGTGTGTGTGTGTGTGTATTTCGGAAAGGAGGAAAGAGGATTTTCCTTGATTAGGTTTGTTGGCAAATCCTGGAAAGTCTCTGCTTCCCTCCCCCCAGTGACCCCCTGACCTTGGATGTAAGTTTGGTACCAGATATTGGGACATTTCTGAAAATCATGCTTTAAAGAGTTCCTAAGCATTAGCAGTGATATTTCAGACATAAGTCTGCAGTTACTCCCTGTATATATCCCCAAAATTTCCTGTATATTCTGACTTATAATATCCTGTCCCTTTGATAGACTTTGAGTTGTAAAAAAATACAGTCACAGATATGCAGCTAATAGCTACTCTTCCTGTGTGGCCTTTCTTTTAACAGAATGAAATGGCTGGCTTGCGTGCTCCTGGGGTGCTCCGCAGCGGTGGCGCAGCTGCAGAGGGACCCCACGCTGGATCGCCACTGGGACCTCTGGAAGAAGACTTACAGCAAGCACTACAGGGAAAAGGTCGGTGAGGTCCTCACGCGGGCGGTTTGGTTTTACTCTAGTACCCTACACCTTCCGCCTTTCAAATTACATTCTTCTAAACAGTGTCTTCAGTAAATGTTACGCTCTCATTTCTTGCCAGATTCTGTTCTTGGTGCTAGAGATACAGCAGGAAACAAAACGAGGTTCCTGTTTTTATAGAGCTTATATCCTAGTAAGGGAGACAGGAAATAAGTAAATAAATGAGCAGATATATAGCATGTTAGACGGTGATAAGTGAAGTAGAGAAAATAAAGCAAGATACGGGGGTAGGAAGGGCCCTGGGTGATGGCTGTGAGAGGCTGGGAGTCATTATTCTCTATATATGACAATGGTCAGGGAACGCTTCACATATAAGTGACATTTGAGCAGAAAGGTGATAGAAGCCAAGAAACAAGCAAAGTAGGTAACTGGCATGAAAGTCTCAGGCCAAGGGGAAAAGAGTACGTGTTTCGGGGACAAAGAGCCCTGATTCCAGTCCCTGGCACAAAAGTGCCACCAGATGCAGATTCATGACGCTCACTTCCTACTTCCTACTTTTGTTTTTATTTCAGAGCATACTTATTGATTTTAAGATTTGAACCCTAGTGCTTCAAACAACTAAATCCTATAACTGCATAATATTTCTGAGTTTGTAAGCAAACATTATGTTTTTATTTATTTGATGTATTATTTTTGTATAGAAATGAAACTTTTGAGTAAGACGTGCACTCTGAGTTGTTTTTTTAGTGGCGATGAGCTTCACTCTCACCTACTCCCCTTTTAGCTCAGACCTCTAATTTCAAAGTCAACTAGAGTTAGAAGTGCAAGGAGCACCATGTCTGGTTAAACGAAAGCTCTTTCTTTTTAATGATTTCGGTCCCTGAGGAGGAATGAAAATGACTTTTGATTAGTGTCCTACTTTTATTTATTCAATTTATCCTAACTTTATTTACATGAAAGTTCATTTTTTTCCTTTCCTGTACTTCATTCGATTTATTTTTCTTTATTCCAGTATCTCCCCTGTAGTGGTTTGGGATCTGTCTGTCCGTGTCCAGTACTGGGGTGACAGTGAAGCCTCGCTCCAAGGGGGAGAAGGCTGCATCTGGACTTGCTCCCTGGGACCAGGGTCTGGGCCTGGGCTCTACACCACAATGAAATCAGGCAGCAAAGAGTGGATGCTGGCTGCTCGCCGGGCAGCTGCTGTTGGAAGCCACGGCCCTGGGGGCTGGGGAGAGGGTCTGCAATTCTAGGTGGCACTGTGAACATTGTGTTCTATGCACGTGGATTTTATGTAAATGAAGCTCTGGGAGGGCAACAAAATCAACAGGCGAATTATAGATTCACTCTGGATAAAATTAAAATAATAGAACCGAAAATAATTTTAAAATAAAACTATACATAACAGAGTACTATCCATACAAATGAACAAGAAATCGTGAAATAAACTAGAAATCCAATTGGAAATGTTGGAAATAAAAAAATGTAATCATTGAAATGAGAAACTGATAAAAGGGATATAAACGCCAGACATGTTAAGAGTTGGACAGAATCAGCAATCTGGTAGACAGAGTGAAGCATCACCCAGAGATAAAAGGGAAAAACTGTGACAGTGCAAGTAGAGGGGCTGAAGGAGAGTTTGAGGCTCCGAGATACATCTGAATGGAGCTTCTGAAGAAGAGAATTAGATAGAATGGTAGAGAAGCAATATT
The DNA here is from genome assembly GCF_000151845.1 of Pteropus vampyrus. NCBI lineage: Eukaryota > Metazoa > Chordata > Mammalia > Chiroptera > Pteropodidae > Pteropus > Pteropus vampyrus. Next base: position 111,408 of record NW_011889100.1, on the reverse strand, counting down.
TGAAGAAATAACTGGTTGAGAATTTTCCAGATATGAAAAAAAAGGTCCTGAGTCCTTCAATCAGCAGTACCCAAGAAAGGAAAACAAAGAACCCCACACCCAGATCTGTGAAGAGAAAGAGAAAATCACAAAAGTTACCAGAGTTAAAAACAGAGGTACAGCCCGTCGGGGAAGCCACCGAGTAAGC